>NC_071530.1:14204279-14538279 GCF_026979565.1 Vidua chalybeata | reverse complement strand
ATACTGGGAAAACATAAGCAGATCTAAAACCCCTACCTTGGTACTGCATCCACAGAGGATGAAGCTGGAACCTTGGGCACCTGACAATTTGTTGCTGCAGCCAGCTTTAAGGCAGATGATGGAACAGCACTTAAAGTCCTAGGTATATGCCGTGCATTGAGCGTGGTAATAGAGTTTACAGTGGCAACTGATGAGGGTACAGTTAATCGAATGTTGTTCCCAATCAGAACCTGAGTTGTTGCAGAATTGGCAGCAGTTACTTGGTGACTCAGTGCACTGTGGGAACTTGAAGTCTGCGTTATATTTGAAGGCTGTAACAAGGCTGAACCTGCTGTTGATGATGAACTTGTATGGACAAGTGCTGTAGGTGTAGTACTACTGAGGTGTAAGCCCTTGTACACTCCTGCAAGAGAAAAAAAAATTATCGGTAAGGTCATTTTTCAGAAAACACTCAACTCCAAACAGACATGTCTTCACTGCAAAAATCAACATGCAATCAAATTCTGTCAAACAGTTGCATACCTGAGGCCTGAAGAATGCCATTCACCCCAATTCCAAGCACCACATCATCCTTCATTTTGAATCCCATCAGCTGTTCTGATGTAACCAAAGCTGAAGCAGCAAATTGAGCACTAACAGAATCCAGTGTCTTGGAAACAAAACCCTAAAAAGAACAATGGTGGCAAATACATGTGATTGATGCTTCTAAACTGTCAGTACTCTCCCCATTTTAAAGCTACACAAAACCTAGTAAACAAACATCAATACACCAATAAATCAGAACTGTGGACCAGTCATTCTCTCAGATCAAATCATCAGCATTTGGTAAAGCTGGTTAAAATCTCAACAGCGATTTTTCTGTATTACCATGCACTTTTAGCTCTGTTAAAACAACCAAGATGATATTCCCCACAACTATTCAAAACACTAAGAAGCTGATTTTTGAAGTTCTATGTAACAACACTGTTTCACAGGTCAACCTGTTTTCATGAAACTCCAAACCCAATTCAGCAACTTGGAGGTTCAGATTGCAAACAACTTCTGAACCTTTTCATGTGTTCATCACCACTGTAATCTCCCTACATATTTATAAATATTAGGCACTTTCACAGCTGTATGGAGGACATACGTATGAGTTAGCTTTAATTAAGTAAAATTCTGCTCTGAAAATCCCCCAATGACAAGAGGATGATGACATGGCTGGAGATTTCTGCAATTCCTATTTCTAAGGCTTTGAAAATTTCATTAATTGACTGATCCATCTTTTTTTTTTTTTTTTTTTTTTGGTTAAGAGGGAGCAGAGGCAACGCCTGCCACACTCACCTGCAGTGTCCCTTCTAAACACTTTACAGAATGGCTATGATGTAGATTCAGGCGAAAGCCACTTTCCTGTTGGTTAGTTTCAAGGTTCTATGGCAACAGTTGACAATTAGAGATGAACCCTGGTGGGAAACAATGAGGGATAAATCATAGCACAGACAAATCCCTCACCTGTGATGTGTTGGCAGAGGAATTACTATTTGCTTGCTGTTGATGAATTTGTGCAAGCTGCTGTTTCTGCATTAGTGCCAGTTGCTGCTGATGTTGCTGGTATTGTTCGGCTGTAAATGCTGAACAAAATATAAAATGAGAAAATACTACATCAAAATATGTAGGAGTTGTGTATAAAAACAGATCTACTTTATAAACCTAACCCCCCACCCCCAAAAACTACCACAACAAGTTCCTAAGAGCCTTAATGCACCTTTATGTCAAAAAGGCTGACATCCTCCTAGAAATTTTTGTCCAAACACCTTCTCTTTTTGTTTGTTCAGTATATAGGCCTTAACTGAATTTAGCTCAAGATACTAAAAAGGAAGAGGGAGAAAGGAACCAAAATGCAATCAGCCCACCAAAAACTCTTTAAAAAAACAGATTAAAAAGAATGATTAGGTAGAATTGGCATCACTGTTTTCACCTTGTGAAACTACAGTATCAGCAATATTAGAGAAATAGGATTATATGCCAAACTTGGCAACTGCAATGCACCCCTCACTGAAAGCATTCTGAAGGCAGCAAGGGCCTACAACTAAAATTTATGTTTCAATTGAAAACATTAAGTTGGGCACGCTTACAACTGTGCAGGCTATTGCTGTACAGTACCTTTTTTGTTTGTAACTACACATGTACAAGTAACTCCATCAATACCGAATTTCACAGAACTATATCCTTCTCTCTAAAATCTTGGAAAGGTGACTCAGTAGTCAGTGCACCACAATTCAGGCAGAATTTTAACCATTTAACCCACAGATATAAAACTGATGAAGCATAATTCATACAGATTGACAAGGGGGTGCCCAATGGTGCAGCAGAATCACAATTTCATTTACTAACTTCAGTGCAAGCATTTTTTGTTTTAGTTTATTTTTCCACAACAAAATGAAGTCTCAGTTTTCAACTTACAAACTGAATCAAGGTTAGAAGTTGAATGCCCTTGCAAAAGATACACCTTTCAGATTTTCCTTTAAGTTTATATTCAGATTGTACAAATGTTCCCAAATATGTGCTGTAAATAGTACTCATACTTCAAGAATGCACTGGAAGTCACGCTTTTGGGGAAGTTCACTACTGCTTGGTAACAAATCACTACCACACTTAAGTCCTGTTCACAAACTGAAAATTTTAAGACTCTTTTGTTAATCTACTCCTTCAGGCTTGGTTGCCTGAAGAAAACATGTTTGCATCAAAACCATAATAATGTCCTGCTTCTGGATACAGCAGGATTCTGAAGATCAATTATACCTCATGTATAAACTTGAATAACAAGTCAGTATAAACAGCTGCAATATTTGGAAATATCAGAGCACACACTGCTGAGCATGCATTTTCCTGGTGTATTTGTCTTTTTTTGGTGTTCAAATATTGTTCAAACTACTTCTAGTAAGTATTAGAAATGGCACTGAAATTATGACCAGAAGTTTCTGATTTGAACACTTGAAGCTATAAAATTTTACTCAGCTGCTACATTCACATCACCTTTTTTCCTAAGTAACATCTTTGAGCAAGTAAGGATGTAGCACTTATTTATATTGCCATAAGCAACAAATTACTTACAATTACTTAGTTAGGTAACACTGCAATATTTTAAAATTGTTCCTAGAAGAATATCTTAAAGGTAGTAACCTCACTCATAAATGTCCTTACTTAAAAAAAAAAAAACAAAAAAACAAACAAAAAAAAAAAACACCAAAAAACCTCAAACCAAAGAAACTAGAAAAACTAGAATTGACCAAATACTCAAGGAGAAGACTGTTCAATTTTAACAAAAAATAAAATTTACAACTCCTTTAGATTTTTTTTTAAGCTGCCATCCAACACAAGTTAGAGCAAGAAAGTTTTAGCACACAAAGATTAATAGGTAGAAAGCTGAGCAGCAGTAAGAGAGGGAGGAAAATGGATATACAGTCCTGGTACTGAGAGATATACAATACTGTTTTTTTCAAACCCTAAAATTTAGAATCAACATACATTTAGCTAACATAGTGCCAGTGACATTGAAGGTTCAATTTATTTACTTATGGTATGATTTATCAGGGTGTCCTGTGCAGGGACAGGAGTTGGAGTTGATGATACTGATGGGTCCCTTCCAACTCAGTAGATTCTATGAACAAAGTATTTTATTCTGTAGAATAGCACTGTAAATATATTGCTTAGGAATAGATTGCTTAAGTGATGTAAACAAAGACAACACACAGAATGACAAAGAAGAAAAGGGCAAAAGAGGATATGCTGTACCACCATCTTGAACTATGCTTAAAACTTCCACCATCATAATCACCTTACTTGTGCCTATTTACATGAAGTTAGTAGTTCATTTCAGTTTTCAAGTCCTAAGTATATTTAAGATTCTAGCTATAAAACAGAGCTGAGGTAAACACAGTCGCCTGTGTTGGTTTAACCACCTCCAAAATACTGGCTTCTTTTGCAACAACAGCAAAGGAAGCTTATGGAGATGAGCTGTGTTTGTTTAGGAAACACTATGCTAAATAATGGCTGGAAGCACTCTATTCTTTATGGAAGTGACACTTTGAAAATGTCTGTTTTTGAAATTGTACATCAGCTATTTTCTTTTTAACAGCCTGGGACCCTTAGAGCTGTATGCTTCTCACCCTCTGGAAAGTTGTACAGCTGTCAAAGGAAACAAGTGACAGAAGAACCCAACTACCACCATCACCCTCTATATTTCAACTGCTCCTCCTCAATTTAAAAATAGTACCTGGAAAATACACTCAAGAACAACTAATTTCAGTTTTTTTTCAATTTAGGTTAAACACTCAGCAACATTTTTGCTGCTTCCCTTATTAAAAATAAAAGTCTAACAGACATTTCAAAGTACTATTTACAACACTATCAGGGTTTACTGTGAAATTCTGAATCAGTTGCATCCAGGTTAGAAAGGCAAGACTGCTCAGAAAGGGCTGCTGCAATCTACAGCCTCCTAAAATAATCTGATTGGTATTCCTTTTCCATTCCATAGACAGATGCTAATGTACTAGAATAGGTTATTGATTGCTTCTATGTAAGGCAGGTCTTCCTTCTCCATGCTCAAGAAAGACTACATTGAAGGTTTTAATGAGAACATTGCTACTACTGTGAACTATCCAAATCAATATTTCTTTTGAAGACCTGCAATCTAGGACAGCATTACTTTATTCCTCTTCTATTAAAAGCCATCATGTATTTTGTTAACACTACCACCGGGTTTCTTCCCCTCCTGCTCTCAGACTACAATCCACATTACATTTCAGTTGAAAAAAGAAACATATTGATTGTGAGATAGAAGTTGCTTCTGAAAACTGCCATTCCTATGCATGCAAAAACCCATTTGTACTTTATATGAAAGTACTTTCACCTATTTAACCTTGCATATTCATTTCCTGTGGCATCCAACTGTGACTGGAATTAGGGAAATCACGTATGCTCAGCACAATGAAGTCACAGGTGTAGCACAGGTGTACCTGGAGGTGTGCCTCCACATCTGCAGGTACAATCCTGAGCTTCTCAAAGAACAAGTCTAAGTTCAGCTTTCTTTTTTTTTTAAAGAATCAATTCAAACAGAATGTGCTGCTGCACGAAAACATAACTGCTATTAATGTGTTAGGTGGCTTGCAGAGAATACTTTCTGCTTGTTGCAATGTAGCATTGACACAACTGGATGGGTGCCAAACTCAGCATCTTGTTAATATCAGTCCATCTAAAGAAAGCAGTGAGTATCCCTAAAAACCTTCTTCCAAACATTTTATTCTCTCTTCTCATTTTTGTTATAAAAAAGAGAAAGGACACAGCTGAAAATTTTTCATGTGTGTCAAAAGAAAAATGGTATATGGAGAAGAAGTAGAAAAAATTAATGTCATTCTCTTTTTGTCATACACTGCTCATTATCTGCCTGGAAAAAAATGAGCAGGCCAGTAGCAAGCCCAGACCTTTTCTGAACATTAAATCAGTATCCATATTTCTGGTAACTCAAGAGAGTATTGCTACACAACACTACACAAAGTTACAGATTCCTGACATTACTGGAGACCTTCAAGGCTTTTAACAACATTAGTAAAGCAACAAAAAGCCAAACAACAGCTTGAGGTTTAAAAAAAGGGACAAAAAATAACATTCAATGTTTAAAGATGACACGAGATTTTAAGACAGGCCCTTGCCTCAGCAGCCCCAAACAAGGATGCAGTGCTTACAGACTCTTCTCAGACAGCATGCTCCAACCTCAGTGGTCATGGTTCCATCACACAGTAATGACTATTTAATAGTGCAGGATTTACCAAATTAAACAGTGATGAAACACCCAGTTTCATCCACTACACAGAACTATTGCACAGTGATGGGTAATGGAGGAAATCTCAACCACCACTACTAATACACAATAAATAAGAATATTACAATTTCAGAATATCTCAACTGTCTTTCACAGCCAACAGCTGTATCTTGCCACAAAACTTCTACATACTTTCCATGACACCTTCAGTAATTTATGCAAGTCACTTGACTCTTAAGTTAACCTAGCCCAACTCCTTTTCTAACCTTAAACATGAGAAAACTTTAAGCACAGCTCTGCCTGAAGCTATTCACATCTCAAGATGGTTATCATAAGATGGGCAACTCTTTACCAAGAGACTTGGCTATACAAATGATTCTTGTTTGTTTGCAGCACACTGTATCAAGTGGTAACATTTCATCTGAGACAACCTCCAGATTTGAAGTCCGTATATGATGTTATGCTGTTACCCTGCTCATTTAACAGCTTGGGACAACACACAGAAATATTCTGCAACTGTATCGGTGCTGTACTTTGGTAGCAAGGAAATGTTTTTGGGCTTACAGACTGGAAAAGGAATGGAAGGTAGAAGAAAAAACTTCAGGAGTTTTCAGCTATGAGTAGAAGGAACGAAACCCTGTATATTACTCATACTGACTGACAGGATAAATTACTCAGTATCTCCTTAATGACAGCTACAAATCCTGTCTTATTAAAAACTGAGCTATTGCACAATGCACTATGAATGTGTTTTCCTACAATCACGTCTATGAGACTTTGCACTCTTTGGGATAATGACATATCTATTTTTTGCTTGAACTAAGCCACTGAATATCATTTTTCAATTGCATGATTCTGTTTACACATCAACCAAATTCTATGGGATGGTGATACCCAGCAGGTATTGCTTTTCAGAGCACGGAGTAACAGTGATACTGTCAATGGACTTTTCAAAGATCCATAGTTTGCAGCAGTTTCACACTGCAATATAAATATTGTAACAGTGCTCACTGATTGTACCACAGCATTTAACATGTACTAGCCTTACAATGCTGTAGCTCACACTTAGCTTCTCTGAAAACGCAAGTTCTTGCCAGAAGTGGCCAAAACCAGTGACAAGTGATTGTCTGTGGGGGGCTGGCTGTGCCATCTGTATGAACAGATGGGCCTTTGTATGATCAACAGCCACAGCTTCCGCTCCCGACTACTGCTGCAAGTTTTACTGTGAGGTCATTCACTTGTTACTTTGCTTCCCTCAAGAAGGAAAATACAGACTTTAAGTTGACAACAATAACCAGTTTCCTAAAAAAAAAAAAACCAAAAAAACAAAAAAAAACCCACCAAAACCAAAATAAACCAGGGAGCATACCCCAGAAAGCAGAAAATCCATGTGTAAGCTCCTGGTCCCTCTACTGGCATTCCTTTCCATTTCTGGAATGGAAGATGCTCACTAGATTTACCAGGCAAACTGAGCAAGCTTTGTGGAGGTAACACAAGATCATCTTAGCTAGGTAAGCTTTTTTCTTCTTTAATAAAATTAAAAAAAAAAAATAATACTGAGAGACTCAAACAGCATAATTAAACTTTTTGACAAGTGTTTCAGTCCTGTTAAACATCTTAAGAATTAGATACTTAAATTACAGTAGCTTAAAAGCTGTTTCATAACAAGTTAAGTATCTGTTCTCAAGAGCAGAAATGATATTTCAGTGGGGAAATGGAAACATTAAGACTACATTAGGTTCAAAGAATTTCTCTAATCCATTTATAGAATACTAGATTCTGTGATCCTTTCAGTGAAGGTGATAACCATTAAAAAGGCAGTTTTGATCAGAAGAAAGTTCACTTAGCTAAAGCTTCCAAACTTTTTCAGAAATTCAATAAACTAGAGAACTGCTAAAGTGTGTGGAAAGATGATACATCATGTTACAATGACTTCTTAAGGGAAATATATGAGAGCATCACATCCCTGCTGTATAAGACAACAGTTAGTGGTTACTAATGCCAAAGTGCATGCAAAGCAAACATCAATCACAATGCTAAGTAATCCAGAACATCACATTTTTAAACCCCTATCTTATGAGAGATGTTATCTGGCTTACACTGCCTGGTTAAAGATTGTCTACTGTATAGCAAGTTCTCACCAGTGAATTCAGAAGATTGGAGAGACTTAGAGCCATCAGTGTGATTTAGTATTTGATGCACCAGGCCCAAAGATGTTTCACTTTCTGAAAAGAAGTTCAAGATTGGTTTTACTTAAACATGGCATCATTACACACTATGAGAACATGAACCATTATGCCCTTGATTATTACTACTACAGTATTTTATTTCAGCCCAACAGAAGTGTGAAACTCCTAATATCAGAACTGGAGAGATTATAAATTAGATACGAGGTCTATATATGCACTCCTTACTTGGTAGCAGAAGACAGACAGAAAATCATTAATAAGGATTTTTTCCTAGCTATTGAATGAAAGCTAGAAAACTTCCTATGTACTTTTATTTGTCTGTCCATTATTCTTAAAATGAGTTTCCACCAAAATGCCACATGCCAGTTAGGGTACACACAATTCACTGCAGTTACAAATGTGACCATCCTTGCATGGGATGCAAAATGTTACAGCTCCACAAGCCCAGAGATCCTCCACTTTGGAGCAAAGTTTTACTCCAACTGAATTGAAAGTGAATGAGAAAATCTAGTAAGACGACAAAGTCTTGAATTCTCTGGAAGTGCTCAGGTGTTTTAAGGAGTACTGTCTCTTCCTGCATCCACAGTCACATTTTCCAGACTAAAGAAGCTTTTCCTTTTAATATTTCCTCCTTCAACTAAGTTTAGGATGGGCTATAAACATCTGTTAACTCTTGAGGCCATTGCTTTTCAACTAGGATCTCAACAGCTCAGCCACAGATGGACCAAGACTATTAAATTCCAATGATCAATGGAAGTGGCCATTACAAATTTCAGTATTTTTCATCACCATGTTTATCCTGTAATGTGAAAGAAGCACTTCAAAAAAGGGAAAACAGCATCACAGAGCAGTGTTGAGAATATTACAGATACAAGGGTTAAATAAAAACTTCTAAACACAGCCAGTGATGGCATGAAAGACACGGACAAGTCCTTCTACATTGCTACAAGGAATTGCCACAAGGATTAAGCAGCTTTCTCCTGTTTCTTTCTGGGAAAAGGTTGTCTAAAATATGGCTTCAGGTATAACACCTTAATAACAACATGAAAAAACAGTATAGAACCAGAGTGGTTTGGGTTGGAAGGGACCTTAAAGATCATCTAGTTCCAAACTCTCTGCCATGGGGCAGGATACCTTCCCCTAAAGCAGGTTCGAAGCCCCATCCAATCTGGCCTTGAACACTTCCAGGGGCTTCCCGGAATGGAAGCTCCTGGAAGTTGTGGATGGGGCTTCCACAACTTCTCTGGGTAACCTGTTCCAGTGCCTCACCATCCTCACAGTAAAGAATTTCTTCCTAATTTCTTCCTAAGAATTTCTTCTAATCTAAACCTACTCTCTTTCAGTTTTAATAAATTTCCCCCCCTTGCCCTGTCACTACATGCTCTTGTAAAAAGTCCCTCTCCATCTTTCTTGTAGGCTCCTTTCAGATACTGGAAGGTCCCAACTAGGTCACCTCAAAGCCTCTCTTCTCTTCTCCAGGCTGAACAAGTACAGATCCATCAACCAACATTACATATTTGGGAAATGGAAGCACAGCTCACTACCCTGCTAGATCCCCAAGCATGTAAAACTGCTTTTAAAAAGCATTAAGAGGTCCAGAAAAAGCATGCAAGTTTACTGGGGAAAATGTTATTTCTATGGAACTCCCACAGCAGGAGTTACTGAACAGCAATGCACAATTTGCATCACATCACCTGAAGTCTAGTTTACAAGAAAATACAAGGCATTTGGATGTAATCTGGATACAAACAGCGTTTCATATATACAGTATATATATTTCATATATACAGTCCCAAAAACAAAACCTAACAGTTTTCAGTAAGGCTTCTTCTCAAAGAGTGATTTCTCAACTCAGTTGAGCAGGCTTCAGTCAACTGCCAGCCTCTTTAACCTTGCCAGCTTTTACACACTGTTTTCAAAATGATCCAGCTTCTGGGTGATGAAGACAGAAAAGAAGAGAATTCAAGACTGTTGCCTGCTCTTAGCAGAGCCTGGGAACCAGCACTCTAATACTTCACTAGTGATACGTATCTCTGCTCTGGTTGCTAAACACAAGGCTGAAAGGGAATGATGCATGTGTGCAGCTTTAAGTGTCTCTAACTTTTGTTTACAAGATCCAAGCATTCAAAAATGTGAATGCAACATATTTAATAGAAAGTCTCCAGCAGAGAGCAGAGTCTCTTAAGTGATGCAGGTCAAAGACTGCTATTTGCCTGACAGAACCAAATCAATCAGGGGACACAAACACTTCAGCTCAATACTCATACCTACTGTACACTCCATCTCTGAGGATTATGACTGAGAAACCTGACACTGTCAGCAATACAGGCTCCTTTACTGAAGTAATTCTGCTGCTGAACAGGCTAATTCTCCACAAAAATAATGCTTTAATGTTCTTGCTTCCTTTGTAGTGGTGTTCTGAATAACATGTCTTAAGACCTTTTAATCAGCTCTTCTTGCAAGAGGGCAAAGGATACTTTTTCATAATTCTTCAGTAAGATCAGAAAGAACTACCTTCTACACAAGTGATGCTACTCAGTCACTTGCTCCTGCTGCTGAAGTCTAGCCTTCAGCACACCACAAGTGTTCAGGTAACTTGTAAGGGATTTTAAGACACCCCTTCTCAGTTTACACACAAAATCTCAATGCAACAACTTCCACAAGTCTTTAATACTGAGCACTCTGAAAGCCAGAAGCAGAATAAATTGCATTTCTTCAGGATCAAAGGCACTTCAAAATGTTTATAAAATGCCTAGCTCTGGGGAAACCTCTCTGATCTTCAGGAGGAAAATCAAGGCTCCCTGTAGCCAGAGCTGTATGTTACAGCACAGCTTTTGTAACACATCCTCTCACTAACAGAAAACCTAAGATACCATCTCAACTTCATGGCCCTGCTGGCCACATATAACAGGCCCGAGAAAAGTACTTTCCACAGCAGTTGTCCCATGTCAGCAGCATGTCTGCATCATGCAAGGCCGAAAAAGCCCAAGTAGAACCCATGTGATGGCACATAATAAACATGGCAACATGACCACCTCTGTTGATCACTACAGAATCCCAGAATGAATATCTTCAAAAAAAGTAATACAGTTTGATCATAACTTACAATAGCAGTGAAAGGATAATATGACTTAAAATACAGATGTATTACTAAGTGTTTTCTGACAAAAGACCAAATGCCACTTCAAAAACCTAAAAGGCAAAGAGAAATGGATCTAAAACATCCACACCGACAAACTCCTAGCTTTAAAAACAACTAAGAAAAAGCAACAGGGAAACCCCACAGGTTATTAAGCTGCAACAGCAACTACTACAAAAATGTCAGTATGACTGTTAGATACCTGAGGTTCTTTACAGTATTGGCTACAGAAAGAACAAAGACAGAATTCAGCAGCTGCAGCCCCACTGACAGGCAGCTCTGAATAAGTCACACACTAGATGTGCAAACACCCCTGTGATCTGTATAGACAATGTATCTCACAGAATCCTTTTAGAAAATGGAAAAAAACCCCACTAAAACCACACTGGTACCAAGATGGAGCAGATTGTGCTCCTTACAAACACTTACACCTGAACAGGTGATCAGCAGCACACCACACAAACACAGACTTATATACACTCCAGTGCCACAAGAATCACAATTAATATTACAAATAATTATATGGATACAATCTACCGGGTTATGTTAATAACAAGTGACTATCTAAAGACTCTGGTAACCAATTTAAAGTATACCTATGAATTCAGACAGCTGTATTTTTTTATTGAACATTTAATTTCTGTATCAAATCCCAGCAAAATTATGAAACTAAACTCCACATTTGTATTTTGAAAAGCTTGGAACACTTAAATATTTTTTACAGATACTGAATCATCTCCACAGAATTCCAAGCACAAATGAATGTATTATACCAGGTACTTACACTAGTATGTATGACTTTCCCACAGGCTTCAATATGCAACCACACAATTAAAACCTTCTATGAGACTCATCAATATAAATAATTCCATTTAATTCCTAAATAATGCAGATAAATATCCTTACAATCTATTCCAGGGAAAAAAACACTCTAAAAGGATGTGTGTGTGTGTTTATTTTTACATACACACACACACAGCCATGAGCTTTAAACTCCATCAGCCAATTTTTCAAGTCTATGTGACTTTCAAATGTAACGCACTGCCAATGAATACTTTGCAGTGTATTTACAGTCTATTCAACAACATTGGTTTTGTTTTCACTCATCTGGCTACCATTTATCACAGTTCAGCCTGGCCACCAGGCAGAGAATGCCCTCCTTCACTTCTGGACTTGTTTTACTGATTTAAGCCAGTGAAAGAGCAGAATTTAAACACCAAAAGCCACACTAAGATCACAAACCAGAAGAACCATCAGTTTTAGCCCTAGTACATTTCCAGCAAGAAGAATCATGAAAGAAGAAAGGGGTATGGGGGCAAGGACCTACTTCTAGGACAGCATGGAGAGGAAGCATGAAATAAAGCAGCAAACACAGCTGCTCACTAACTCTACAAATGCAAGGAGAAACTATTTTCAGGAAAAAAACTCAAAACATGATACAGCAGGGAAGGCATATAATATAGTGGCAAACAGAAGATTAAAGTTATCAGTGTAAAGTGTAACAGTCTTTAAAGCAAATCACCAAAACAACCCACAACTTGCTTAGTTTATTAGGTATATACATCTCTGCTCATCACACTCCTACATTATTCAGGTTTTCTGACTGATTTCCAAAGCCATAATTCAAAATGGCAAGGAAAATATGATTCTAGAGACTCCTTACAAAACCATGGTGAACTTCTAAGGTTGTTTTATATAAAAAATAATGTCTCTTTAACCTTCTATAAAAAGATGACATTTACAGTAAGTAACTCATGAATTTTTATGAGTAGGTAAGTTCCATTATAACCATGTAAATACCAGACTTCCAGTAAGAAGCAAGTGTGATGCTATCCATCACATTGTTTCAGAGTCAGATCCTCAAATCTAATTAGGTTCTGTAAGATGTAATCTGCCACTTGCTGACAAGATGTAGAGGTGATTAGTGCAAGAGTTTTGCTAAGCATAAGCAGATGTATCAGTGAGGGTGGCTAGATACTTCTTGGCTGGGAAATGGGATTTATGTTCATTGAAGTTCAAGTAAGAATTCATAGCATGCTGGGACTCTAAATGCAAACATTTTACCTAAACATTTCTTGCCAGATCTTGTACTAGAAAAAAATGTGGTACATAATATTATATCAACATTTCAATTAATGTATTTTTAATTTCAAAAAATCCAAATATTCAGTGAACTTAAACCCTACACAATACTGTTGTTTCAACTTTTATGTTTCTAGAATTGTAATTACATACCATTGTATCAGTTTTATAAATCTCAGATGCAGTACACTACCATTAGCAAAAAACGTGAATAAATTCATTGTAGCAAAAGAAGATACACTTGAAGATAGGCTGTTACCATCAAAATAGACCACAATGTAAAATATAGATGACCTAATGATATTCTGGATTTTCTGACATAAGTTTAAAACTTCTAGAAGCAAGTTTGTTAAAATGAACATACCAATATGTGCTGAACCACTGCTACTTTTACTTTGTATAGAGGTACTGCATGTCTGGGTCCCGGGTTGTGCTGTGCCTGTTCGATTTAAACCCCTGTATAATTTCCTACAGGAGAGTTCATCATTGTCACTGTCATGTAGGGATGGTGTCCGAGGCCTAAAATGCCGCCATCTACATGATTTGATATTGACTAGTATCTGACTGAGGTCTTTTGAGAAAGATTTGTCCGAGGTATTTGTTTCTGAGGTATTGGCAAATTGACTGATTGAAGAGTGTTGCGATGAGGAAAACCTTTCCAAATCCAGCTGATGAAACGCACTATCGTAGTCCGAATGCGCTCTGTCTAGTAGCACCCTAGAACCAGGAGAACAATGCACAATTAAACAGTGGCAAGAAAGCACCAAGAAAGTCGTCCGTTTAACATGTGTGCTTGTGGATGACAAAAGGATAAAAAAAGCAACACAAAAGTTTTCTAGAACAAGCCAACACACACATACACACTCCCCTGACACAATGCATGACCACCTATTACTTCACAGTAAGTATTTAGGTATATTCTAGCTTCTACTGTCTGAAGAAGTGCTGAAGTAAAACATCACATTTTTATTAAAGACACTTCAACAGCAGAGAATTAAAACAAAAAGACCTAGAGAATAACACTGCTTAAGTAAAAATTATTATTATGCCCTTCTAAAGTAACTTCATTTCAAAAGCCTTACTCCCATATATACTGACTATACCTACAACCATTTGAAAACAGTAGGGATGTCGCACATTAACATCCAAATCCCCTTGTAAACCACCCAGTAAGAACCATCAGATCTCATTCTAATTTTGCTGATTGGCCAAGCTGGCTTACTAAAAATATGTGAAGAGGTGCTAAGCATAAATTTGAAGTGCAAATCACACCCTTACTTTTAATAAAAATTTAATACAAATGTACTATTTTCTTAAAGTTATCACATACTTACACACTCAACCATTTATAAATTGTTTTCAGTAAAGATTCTTAAAAGAAAAATGCCTGAAATAAGTAATTATTTGATATTTTTCAAAATGTTTGGAATTTAACAGTTAATATGATTTCAAAGCATCGCTCCCAAAATCACCCAATACTGTCTAAACTCTGAAAAGCATTTTTTGCAAAATACAATTTTTGCTATCTTGAAATGCTACTATTTGAGGGTAGCTATGCAAAAAATTTAAAAACAAACCAATCACAACTGAAGATATACATGCATTTTCCTGCCAAAAATGGGAGTGTAAGCAACAGAAAACTCCGAGAACTATTTAAGAAAACATTACTAAAACAGCTTCCACTAGTGCCAAACAAAAATGGAGACATTAGCCAAGCTAATCGCCCTGTGATGTCTCAATTTTTTTTTCATTTTTGGGTTTTTAAAAGACTTTGTTCTTCTTTGCATCTTACCAATTACCAATCTTCTTTAAATCTTACCAATTTAATTTTCTCTTTAAAAACAGCAACAATTACACAGCACTTACCTTCCACCACGGCCAACCCGTCTTCGTGCAAACCCAATACACCTCTGGGGTACAGTGAGGGTGGTTAAGCAGTATCTGTAACGCACATCTCCTAATCTTCCCTCCTTAGGGCTACTCCAAGGCCAGTTGCCAGGTTGATCTAAATGAGGCTTAAAATAATTTTAAACAATTAAACATGAGATGTTTTCACATAATGACACTGTCTTACAATGCACAAGGAAATCTACTTACAGCATAGTACTGACAGCCTGCTTTCCTACGGAAGGCAAAAGGCCCATCGGGATCATTTTCCTCCTCAGCCTCCGAAGAACCAGACAAAACCTTTGAAGAGAGGATGGGGTGAGAGTGGTGTATGAGGAGAGGTATTAGAAAATTTCTGAGTTTTACTTCTGCTCTCTCCCAAAGAGCAGCATAAAACACTAGAGGTCCTACCTGGGAAAGAGGTTCATCATCTGAGCTAGGAAAATCATACTGATTCAAATCTTTAGCATTAAAGACTGGCAGTGCAGCAGGACTTGTCTGTTGAGGAGTAGCAGCAGCGGACGAAGGTAAGACTTTTGGCTTCTTCTCATACTTTCTTTTGGGTCTAATAACATCAGGTTTATCTTGCTGCAAGAAAAATGAAAGCAGTGCAAAATTACACACAGAAGAAAATTACATTAAAAGAGTAAACTCCTATGTAAGCAAGCTAATGACATGAACTCATCTCTCTACCATGTTCCCAATAAAACATGAATTCATTTCAGAGTGTCTGAATTTCATTTCCAGTGACTGAAACATTGAACAGACAACACGGAATCAAGCACTGTTTGCTCAGTCTGTGGTAGGTAACTCACTAGCAGTTAAGGTAACAGTACTACTTTGGAGAAAGAGACCAAAATATGTATCATGATCTCTATGAGGCACCTTCTTTATTTCCTAGCATTTTTAATTGATAGCCATTTATGCAGTGCCAGGGTATTACTAAGTACCAAGCAATGCTCTGAAGGCAAAAATAAACTTCTCGAAGATACCTATAATCTTGCAAAGTCTGTAAAAATTAAACATGTTTCCCTATACTATGCAAAGTCAAGTTTAAGAGTATTTCCCAAGTTTCCAAGCTGTGGGACACTGCACTGATCCAACATCACTGATAAGCAAGTACACACCAGCAATCACAAGGACAATGCTTTACTACCAGTGGAAGAATTCACTGATTAAAGCCACCTTGTCCAATTCAGAACAGCCTCTGGATATTCTTCAGTTACAAGTTGCCTTTGTTTAAAATTCAAATTATATCTCAGCATTTATCCTGTGTCACCTGACCTATTTAACATGCTCAGTTGTTCGCACTGTAGCTATGGTTTGTATGACACAAAATTAAAGCCTGCAGGGAAAAAAGTACTTGTCAGGTGTCTAAATCAAATAAGATTATTTGATATTTTACTTAAATATGAAACAAAGATACACAGCAGGGCAGAATTATCAATGGATCATATTTCAGAAATAAAACAAACCCAAACTCTCCATATTAAATTAACTACATAGCTTAGAACAATGCATGTATTCACATCATTAGTTCTATCTTCGTACAATGCCTAATGATAACAAATACAGTTTTGTTCAGGACATCCCAACTTTATGGACAGTAGTAAAGAGAAATGTTTCCCTCCTCCTGAATAAGAACACATTTGCATGTGTCCCTTTATCTGTAGTTTGTCTGCACTTCCTTTATTTCTATCTTGAGGAATGCTAGTAATCTGTTATCTTCGAAACTCCAACTGAACAATGCCATTTTATTTCACTTGCAGCTTTGCTACCCTATTGTCAGTTCCAAAAAGCTTCCTCCCTCCTCCAATCCTAAAATGGTGTATTTTGTACACTTCACAGCACGAACAGTAACTCAGTTATTGACATGACTTACTTTAACTTTATATTCTTTCAGTTCCATAGCTTCTTGGTGTTTAAAAGAACTGCTGTTAGTCACAGGAATAATGGGAATAGCATAGGTGGGTTTAAGCGGCTGCCGCTGTGCCATGACTTCAGACATGATCTCTCCACTGTAGTCACCCAAATTATACCTGAAATCAGAATAAATTTTATTTGTTGGAGTACAATATCCATCTGGTAAAAAAATTGAGAAAAACAAATCAATGCTTGCAACTTGGGGTAAAAGGGATATCCAGTATATCAGCAAGAAGTGCAGAAAATATTAGTCGAGAAACGAAGATGAATAACACAGAAAATTCATTGCAGTGAATAATGTTGACAGATAAAAATGGACAACTACCCCTTAAAGCATCTCTAAAAGGTAATACTGTAAAGAAAAGGAGAGGGTTACCCACCCCTTTCCCTGAGGACTGGTACTATTTAAAGAATTTATCATTCAAAAAGTTTTAAACAGTGAAATATAATGCCTTTTTCATTATTCCTCCTTCTTCTGTGTTGCAGAGGACTTTCAATAAGCAGATCCACAAAACATTACATTTCAAGTCCTGTGACAAATGCCGAGGGAGGTATTTGAGTCTTTCCTCTATCCAGTGGCTTATTTTCTTTAAAAAGCAACTGGAAAAATCTTCATGATTTCTCTCCCCTTTCTTTCTGCTGAATATGCTCGGGGCTTAAAAGAAGTGCCCTGGTAGAGCCAGTTCAGCTTGTCTCCCTAAAAACACAGACTAAGAAGTCATTTCTGCAGTTTTAAGGTACTGACTCAGAACATTTATTTTCAAGCATGGACACTTAGGCTAGAAAAGTCTATTCAGATTCCAAGTATCAACCTAAAGTACAACTCCACACTACAACTGTGAGCCTCAGTCAACTGGGAAAGTGACACTTGGCAAAGCATTTGGGCCACAACACAGACAATCAACAGGATGGCAAAAGAAGCACTAGCTGGAGATGACTCTCACACTTAATACTGCATGAAGTGCTCATTTTCCTCAAGAGGCTATTAGATACACAAATAATAGAGATCATTGAATCAAAGAAGAATGGAAATGATTGAAATTTGCCTTAAAAATAGCTGGGATTTCCTTAATCTACATACTTAATACACAATTTCAAATGACTTTGATTGAAACTATGATCTCTCTTCTGGTATAATATACAGAGCAGATACCTAAGTTTGAAAGTATCTATACATGTAATAAAACAATGTAGCTTAATATGACAATAACCCTCCCTTAATAAGCAACTTTCTAATGTTTTATTTTTTCTCCATAGCATATTCATATTTGCCTATCCTGTACATGTAAAAGAGTCTGAACTTATTTTAAAAATCTCCCAATGTTCAAATATTTGCAGTAATCCAAATATAAAGTAGTTTTCAAAGCTTTCTGCAGCAAATTTTCAATAAACATTACCTCTTTTCCATAATTTCCAGTGTTAAATGCAGCAACTCTCTCTTGCTTTTTTCCCTCCTTTTTATCATCTCCAGGATGGTTACTGCACGACTCAGATCTCGACGCAGCTTCAGCATCTTCTCATAAGAAGCTTCATCATTTTTTCGATTCTGTAGATACATAAAACATGTGTTTCCTCACATCATTTAAGTTAAATAATCTGAATAAAGTAAGTTATAAGTATTTAGGTATATTTAAAAAAAGACAAGTCACATGCTAAACCAAAGAGAAGCATGTGCATGTTATCAATGATACACAGCTTGCCAACACCCTAAGCAGGTTTAACAGTAAATTTAGTGAAAAAGTGAATACAAGCTTTCATTTAATAGTGCAACTAAAACTGTTTTATGTTTTTTGCCCTTGCAAATTAAGAAGAGAACATTCAATTTTTTATTCTGTTGTAGTACATCATTATTTTTTTCTTTATATAAGCAACTTTTGGAAAGAGGGAGAATGAAAAGAAAGAAAAGCTGAGGGAGGCACTGATACACTTACTTTTCGTGTCTGCATCTTTTCCGTTCGTCTTCTAAAAGCAACATAAGGGTCATTTGTGCTGGAACCATCTCGTTTTTCCTGCTTCACTGCTGGAATAAGTGAAGGACCTCGACAATTTTTCCTCTTTTTAATCCAGTACTCATATACTTCTCTGATCAATTCATCATCTTCCTTCAGCAACAGCTTGGCCTCTTGCAGGCTGACTGGCTAAATGTAAAACCCAGCATGTCACTTTCATACAGTAATGCATAGAGCGTGTATTTCAAATTCTTTATTCAAAGTACCATTGTACCTGCTGACCGCTGCCCTTTTCTAGTCTGTCTATCATCTCCTCAAATTGCAAAGGAGAGATGTCCATTCTTTTCTTCAACTTATTCACAAAGATCTCATCTTCCGAATCCAAGTCATAATCTGGCTGCTCAGCATCCAAACTAAAAGCTAAATGATACAGTGAAAGTTCAAAGTTAGTTTTATTACAAAAACATCTTGTTTTAATAGCATCCACAGCACACACCACACTTCTCAAGAGAAAAACATTGGTTTGAATGTTGTAATAATGCTACTTCCACATGGATGTAAACATTGAGGTTCTTTTTCTTGAAAAAAAAATTACCGTTAAAAATTAGGCATAAAAGTTGACATCTACTTGTTATAGTTTTCTTAACCAATGAAAACTTATTAGTGGTCAAACCAACTAATGCTTACTGCCTCACTGCTTCAGTAAGACCTTTTTAGATCCATTAAAATCTTCAATGATGCCAAGCATCCTGGAGTTTTGTGTATTATATGATCAGGAGTTCAGATTTCAGCCCAAACATAATCAAAGGTACTCCTAACAAAGCATGTGCAGACTGTATTACAATGATCTTAACATATTCTCATCAATGATTTTTGTGATGTAGATGAGTCAGACTACACTGGCCCAGCATGATCTACCCTGTGTAGCAAAGTATCTCCAAATACAAGTAATATCTTGCAGAATGCAAACAACTGTTTTCCATGGTATCCTATGAAAACGCATCACTGCATTTGAAACATGACTCCCTGGTTCTCATGCTTCATTTAAACTGCTGTGGTTGGTAAGAGACAAATTTCTTTCCAAATGCACACATGAAAACACATACCTAATTTTAATAAATAAATAGATAGAATACATATCTAGCTTAAAATTCACAATTCCTGCTGTTAGAACAGCTAGATAAGGAAAATAAGAATGAAGAGTATAACCTTAATATCAGCATGGAAGACTGGTAGTAGGAAGGAAGTACTTTTTTACAATGAGGGTGGTGAAACACTATAACAGGTTGCCTGAAAACTGGTGGATGCCCATACCTGGGAACATTCACAGTCAGGCTGGATCAGGCTCTGAGCAACTTGATGAAGTTGAACTCCCCTCATTGCAGGGAGCTTGGACCTAGGTGATCTTTAAAGGTCCCTTCCAACCCACACTGTTCTACAATTCAAATATTTTAAGCCATTACTGAGGCTCAGAATGACATACAAGTCTAGCATTTAACCACAGTTAATTAGGCATGAGATATGTTTACATAGCACAGATACTGCTTTTTCAATTCTGTTCATTACAACCGTACAACAGAATTCTGCAACAGACTGTATTTTTCATAATTTTTTCCGAAGTTATCTGAAGTAACGTGGTGCTCACATGAAGGGTCATGTCCATAGCAAATAGCTGCTATCTTCCAACAAAAATAAAACCACAACAAATCAGTGATATCAAACCCCATCTGCTTTTAAGACTTAGAATACTTGCACCAGGCATAGTCAAATACTTCTACTGCTATTGTCATTTCTGGTTGGCTCCCGAATCCACTCTACTGCCATTTTATCCTGGAAATGCTTCAGGGACAGGTATTCTGTTTCTTCGATATGCATTATGTATTTTCCTCTTTAAGCAGATTTGTGACAAATCTAAATTTCCCTCCAAACTGTTAATACTGAACAAGAATTAAACATACTTCTTTAGCAAGTACTATTTCTCAACTATTTTTCAACACTATGTTGAAAAAATTAATTCTCAGAAATCAGTCTTGAGGGGAGCTCAACAGATATTTATGAATAATGTCTTAACTACTAGCAAAATTAAATTCTCACATAATCACAAGGTTGGAAGAGACCTTCAAGATCACGTCCAACCCAAGCCCTAACACCCCAACTGAACCATGGCACCGAGTGCCATATCCAATCTTTATTTAAACACATCCAGCGATGGTGACTCTACCACCTCCCGGGGCAGACAATTCTACTACTTTATCACTCTTTCTGTAGAAAACTTTTTCCTAACATCTAACCCTTGGCACAGCTTAAGACTGTGTCCTCTCCTTCCATCAGCTGCTGCCTGGAGAAAGCAGACTCAATGTAAACTTCAATGAATGAGTTACTTTACTTACGCTGTATGTGAATCAGCTGCTTTGGCATTTTAAATTCTCCAGGATATATAGATTCATAGTATGCAATATTACTTTCTGCTTCTGGAACTGGTATAACCATGTTATCCCTCTTCTCTCCATAGACTTGTTGTGCTGAGATAGCCCGCTGCAAATGATGTTCCTATAAATAAAAAAGTGAAATGAAAACCTGAGAAAATATTTCCAGAACTCAGCCTCGCTCAGGTTGAAGGAGGTGTATTTCTCTGCAAATGCGCTCTCTGCAAAGCCCTGAGCTCAAGAGTGGACGGTCGCACCCGAAGTGCGCTGCCCAGGCCGGAGGTTCCCCGGCAGGTGGCGCTGTACCCCCGCACACCCCGCCACTCCCCAACTCCCCCAGTCCTGTCGGCGCTCCTGGCACACCGAGACACGCAAACCCGTACTTACATGTTTCTGGAGAGACACTTAAGACTGATTAGACATACAGATTATAACAAGTACATGCAGACAGATATTGACTCCAGTACTATTCTATAGTTGCCATGGCCATTTATTATCAGTAATGTCAGAAAACCACATAGGAGGTTTTGCCATCATTGCCTATGAACAGCAACGATTTTACATAGTGAAAGACTTGAAGATGTTCTCAATTATTGCAATGCTTCCAATTATCCTCCCTTTCCTTCTCCTAATCCATAAAAAACCAGTAAAAATGCAATCCATTCTCCCTGTAATTCTGTCAAGACAGTGAGTAGTATCAGCAGGGTTCATACAGTTACTAACAGAAACCACACAGCTGTGTGCATGTCTTTAAGTGGTTTACTGACAATACAACAAGGTATTTTCTTCCTCATTAGCAGTGCTGGCTTCCTAAGTTTCTATTCTGCTCCTCCCCAGGTGCTCAGTAAACCAGTGCTACAATAGTTATGCCAACACATCTCTCAGCGAGATGCTGAGAAATACTCAAAACACTAAAATACTCGAAAGCAGAAACTGCAGCAAAAGGGCAGCAGAGATAGTTGGTTTTAACATTGAATGTATGATGTTTAGCCATATGATCTTATTATATTTTTGTCTGTCTGACTTCAATTTAATTACTCTGGTACAATAAGGGCAATTAAGATTTTCTGTCTAAACTTTAGAAAAAGTAAGTAATCAAGAAGATTATAAAATAGGCTTTATTGTAAACTGCAAGGTTGGCACAGCCAACTGTGTTCTAACATGTAATTCTGCTAAAATAATTCACAGGATTTGAGTCTTATCTTCACACAAGCTGCAGACATTATTTCACACCTGTCTGGTTAAAAAGAGACCAGTCATGAAAGAGACCAATCATGAGAACAAGGCATAGCAGAGTTGCAAGAACTCACTGCACTGGTTTTGACCTGCAGCATTTGTTAAGTCCAGACACACATGTCACCTAGGAGGTATGGCAACATTCCTTCCTGGGTATGGACAAACGAATTTATTTTCTACCTTTTACTGAACTACTGCTGTCAGACATCTCAATATTTTCTAAACTGCAATAATTTTTCAGGATTACATACCTACAACTTGTTGCCTAACAGGGAACTAAGCTTTATCTTCATATAGCCACGTAGGATTCTGCATCAAATAGATAATAATAGCCAATGTTCTTTTAGTTAAGCAAACACTTACTGGTTTTATAATAATATTAATGGTTCATGGTGTATTTATCCCAGCTTGTGTCTCTCAACACCAAAAAAATGCTTTATTTCAGAGAAGAAAAGGATGTCATACACTAAATTAAGAATCCAATTTCTCTGATCTACCTCTAACATGGACACAACTACTAAGTACCAGTAGCCTACAGTTCTTTACCAACAGGTTAAAGTTATCTGTATTTAAAGAAATCTTAACAGTATTCTTAAAACAAAAGCACAAATCATGGTTTTACCTTTCATCCCAATTACAAAAATACTCAGTACGTGAGCAGAGTCTTAGCAGTGCCAAATATTATGAAAAGCAACTGGATGAAATTTCTCCCACTGAAAAAAGTTAACCTGCTTGTTAATTGTTCATATCAATTTCAATTCACCTCAAAAGACACTCCACTAAACAGAAGAAACTAAGCAGACAAGGCAACTTCCTTATGCTCCCATGCATTAAAGTTTTCACTTATTTGGACAAACCCACAAGAGCAACTCTGCCCCCAACTTCAGTATCTCAGCTGGTGGCTCAGCACATCTCTCTCAATCCTGGTAATTGAGGTGGGTTGAATGCTGTCCCAATGCCAGGGCACTCACTAGAATTATTTACTCATTTTCTGCTGTGAAATAAGGATTAAGAGAAGGGCAAAATCATGCTCAAACTTTGTATAAAGAGTATAAAGAAAACTTTATTAACAGAACTAAAAGAAGAATAATAAGAATCAGGATAAGCCTTCAGAACACTTCTCTCCCCAACTCTTCCTTCCTTTACCACTGACAACATAGAGATACAGAATTTGGTATTTCCAATCAAGTTTACCAGTTCTAAAATAATCTTTCTTCAGTCCACTTAGGGAGAGGAGTCTCTCCTGCCATGCCATGGAGACTTTTCCACAACAAACAGTTGTCTCTTGGTTTTAATTTTCACGAATAGCAGCTACCCGGAAATCTGCAATCATGGAGTCCCTCCCATGGTTTGGCAGTCTTCCCACAACTACTACCATGGGTCATCTCAGCTTATTGGGGTGCTTATTAAGGATGAGCTGTTCTAATATAGAATCAAAAGTCCTCTTCTATTATCTCTGGGAATAGAGGTTTTCTTCTTCCATGCCTGGGGCAAGGTTTCTCATCTCTCTCATTTCTCTCTGGATCCACTTCTCACTGGATCACAGCTACTTCAACATCTGCTTGCTTCAACAGGGGTGCCTCTGCTCATGGCTGTGGCTAGAATGCTACAGCCCCTCAATGTGTTCCAGGAGTTAGAGGGGAAAAAAAATAGTCTGATGTATCAATTATAGTTTTGCCATAGCCTTACAAGAGAATTTCAGCCCAAGATTAAGGCACCTCCTCATTCTCCTCCCATCTGGGATTTGACTCCTCCTTCACGGGCCTCAGTGTCTCCATGTTGTTTTCTCTATGTGTCTTCACCCTTTCCTTTTCTCTCACTTGAGAGAGGATTGTTGTCTGCAAGTTTCATCCGTACACTGACAGAGTTGGTATCTTGCCCGGGCCTGCAGATGGTTCTACGATCCCTGCCGGGCAGCGGCCGCTCTGGCTGCCTGGCTGTTTTGCCACCCCTGCCACAGTCAATCCCAGCCGTGGGGCTGCAGGCCCATCTCTGTTCTTAGCCACATGATTTTTCCGTGGCACTGGCAGGAGCGCCTGGCGGCTCCCAGCCGGAGCAGAGCCCAGCTCAGCCTGGAGCCGAGCAGAGCAAGCCGGGCCCGCTGGTCCTGGTTGGAGCTCAGTGGTGGTAGAGTCTCAGCCGAGCCACGCTGCGGGCTGGGCCAGCATCCAGTTACCTGTTCAAAGGCCTGAAGCAAGAGAATTTTTCCTGGAGTTTGTTCGTTTTTAAGTGTGATTTCACAGAGGCACATTCAGTTTTAAGTGGTTTAATATTCAATATTCAGAACTAGCCAGCTGATTGGTTTTGTTGAGTCTGGAGGAAGCTGCTAGCAGTCCTCACAGAGAATCACTTTCTGTAAGTGATGGATTTTCTCTTTAACTAAAAACCAAGCTATGCTAAACCACGACAGTAATACATATAAATCAGGTATGATTGTTAACTCTGAAAGCAGTATTTTTTAACAAGAAAGCATACTAAATATCTACTATTAACTAACACACTACAGCTTACAGTTTCTATTCTTCAGTCATTCTCCACTGTGATTGCACAGCTGATTACTCCCACCAAGAGGCAACACCTCATTCATTTGAATCCACAGGTTTCCATTTAAAAATGCAGTGGTTTCATTAATTTGTCAAAATTATTTTAAATTCAAATCCTAATCAAACTTTCTGGCTGCTTTTCATGTTACAGGAAGATCTGTGTGTAGATACTGTAGTCCCATTCACTCCGAAAACATCACCTGGCATTTAAAGACAGACCACCCAGGAAATTCAACAAATGATTTCACTTTGTCCATCTATTTCGAGATACAGTTTTCCAAGCAGATTTATTTCTATTACACAACTGCTCCCATTCACTACATAACAGAGCAGTATCAAAAAGCCTTTTTTACACCACTATCCATTAGGTCCCATGCCCTGCCACAAAACGAAGTTCAACCGGGTTAACTGGGGTTTGTTCTTAAAAATCTCTTATTAGGTGTTCATAGAGATTAGTACCTTCCAGGTCATCATCAGGGCCAAATAATTTACATTACCACTATTCCTCCAGGAATTGCAGGTAAGATAACTTGCTTGTAACTCTCTAGCTTCCACCTTTTCAACAGTCTGTTGACTGTTATGAGGTTTTGGGTTGGGATTTTTTGAGGGATTTTATGGTTTGCTTTTTGTTTTTGGTTTTTTTTTTTAAGCATGGTTTAGTGCCTTTTCTCTTTCGCCTCAAAGATCATCTACCCCTCTGAAGTTCACAAATAGCTGTATAATTATTCCAGACTGTTTCTTTAAATTCCTGGCATGAATTTTAGATGGGTTAGTCAAGCTCAAAGACTATAATTTGTCATGTTAGAATGAAACTTATCTAACAGCCACCACCACAAAGTTCAGTCTTGTGCCCCTTGCTGTCATTCTCCATACTACCACAGCCTTATGTCAGACTGAATCTATGATGACACCTATGAGAACCAATTCCACAAAAAGCCACCACTGTCCTGTTATTTCCCCTGAAAACAATTAGAAACAATTAGTCATCTGAAAAATTGGCTCCCTGAACTGCCAGGGTGTGTGTATGCAAAGCACTGAGGAAATGCAGAAGAGAGAAAGATGATCCTCTTTGGCAACAGTTACCCATTACACTGGCTTAACTGCTTCACTAAATTTAAAAAGTCTTTTTAAAATTAATACCATATCAAGTATCAAGTACAATCAAGAAAAACTTCTTCTCGCTACAAACATTCACAGAATATTCTCATCTTATTCTACACCTTCATTGGTAGATGGGTCTCACCTTGTTCCTTCTTTCAAGACATCCCTTTCATGTAAATACGAATTGTTCACATATTATTTTTTCCTATTAACAAGTTTCCACTTTCAGTGTAGTCACATTTCTTTCTTAATGTATTCTTCTGATTGAAACAACACTGAAATACCTGCATTTGTTTTACAAAAACCCTCAGCCCGAACTGCTTAACACCACAGCAGGCTGCTTCAAAATTTCTTCCCTTTCTATCCCAGCTTGCTTCCCTTGGATCTTTCACACATACCATTTCACAACATGTACTTATTGAAGGGAGTTTATTCTCCCTGAAACTGCTTTGCACCTTTACATTTAACTATTTTCAACCTATTCGCTGAGCTTATATCCAGACAACCTTTCATTTTCAGTTGCTTTCTCTGCCTGATACAGAATGCCATTCTAATTACAATTTTAGGAGTCCTATAATGCTAATTTGATCCAGTAATTTCAGAAAAATGGTATTGTTCTTTAAACTTCATTCCTTTTACTTTTTACTAATGCTCAGCCAAATTTGCATTATAAGTTGAAGAGTTCATACAAGAAAATCCTAAAAATCTGCTCACTTTTCCCAGCACCCAAGTTAGTTTTCCATCAGGTTAGTATCCTATACTGGCTCACCATGGGGTCTGATAATCCCAGCAAAAAAAGGGATGCAGTGGAAGCACTCAGCTCATAGAAAGAGGGTGTCCTAGGAAAGGAGCAGCTTCATCACTCTTTATAACACTCAGCCAGAAACATGAGCCAAGGGGCAGGCACTGACCTCTTTTCTCTGGTGACAAGTGACAGGACCTCAGGAACAGCTAGAAGCTGTGTCAAGAGAGGTTTAGCTTGGATATTAAAAAAAGGTTCTTCAGACAGAACAGGCTCATCAAGGAAGTGGTCACAGCACCAGCCTGACAGAGCTTGAGAAGTGTTTGGACAACACTCTTGGGCACATGGTGTGACTGTTGGGCTTGTACAGTGCAAGTCAGGAGCTGGACTTCATGATCCTTGTGGGTCCCTTCCAATTATGGATGTTCCATTATTCTATGAACTGCACATTATTCTCCACACTATAATCCTATCCAGAAAATTATTTGGACAGGTTACCAGATTACACTGTTAGTTGTTTAAATAACCAAAAGCTCGACAACCACCTTCCTCCCTTAGTATTCCTCTAATTAAGAGAGTCTACAGGAAAAGCCCACCAAAACAGCAACTATTTTTTCTGACTATGTAGAATGTAACGAAGTATGATGTGATTTCATAAGCAAAATTATGCATTGGCACTAACTGTCATTCTGTGGTCTTCCTTCCTATTAATTTTAGGATAGCGAGTTTATCCCCTGTATCCACTCTTAACTGCACACTAGTATCACCATACATGCTCCAAAATATCAGAGTGAAAGGACAACCTAAAGCAAGCTGACAGCAACAAAGGCACGAGGGAAATCAAAATACAGCAGAGTGGCACTCCTTACAGACTGAAGGAACTAGAACTTGTGGTCAGTGCTGCTTTGTGGTGGGGCAGTAGGATCTCTCTCAACTGATAATGCAAGGATATAGGGCTAATTCTTTGTCCTAAGTTCTGTATTTGCATGTTTGAAGCATTTCTAGCACAGTACATTAAAAAATCTGAATTACAATAATTAGAACACAAAAGAAAGGACACCGTGATTGTGGCTCAACCTGACTACCAGCAGGCACTCCTGCCTGCGAGCAGAAGCAAGCAGAAGCACAGCAACTGAGAGCAAGCAGTATTTGCCTTCTTTCACATTTTGGTAATACTTCTCAAATTTTTGGCAATATGACTGTGGGATTTTAAGTTACTTGCAGTTTCTAAAAGAAAACTGGCACTTAGAGAGAACACAGAGGTTTCTTTGGCAAAATATCTACTCTGCAGTACACTCTGGAGACCATATTCCAAGTAAGATAACCACAGTATAAGGCATTAAAAGACTAAGTGACATAACCCATCATAACAGTTGAACAAACCAAAGGGACAGAATGTATATTATCCTTTTAAAAAGACAACTGAAAAAAATGTTAATGCAGTAGCAATGAGTGCTTCTTCTCAAGAAATAACGGAAAAATCCACTTTTTTGTAACTTGTTTGTTTCCTCAAATAATTTCTCCACTTAATTCAAACTCCTTAGAAATAATAATTTAAGGCACATTTGCTTATGGAAATTACCAAAAGAGGCAGCTCTCAAGTCCAGTGTGCAGAACAGAAAGTCTCCCAATACTCCAAGCCTTACCCTAAGCAAGGGAGTGATGTTTTACCTGGGGGAAGCAGAAGGTGGGGTGGAGAAGTAAAAAGTTTTTAAAAGTACTGGTACTTCTAAAAGGTACACAGGACTGAGCTCAAGCCTGTGCAGATCAGAACAACATCTTTGCCTCTGAAACAAAATCTATACAAAAACACGCTACAACTGATTGTGTCATTACTGGGAACTGAGGCAAACCACTGTCCATCTCCTGGTCTCTGCAGAACTGCTGATTTACATCAGTATGACTCGGCAAAATCCTCTCACATCCATCCCTGACAGAAGTGCTTTCCCAATGCTACCACTTCACAGCACTTGTAATGTTTAAGGTGTAAGAACTGAAAGGGATACCAGTTTCCATAGACAGTTGTCAAGAAGTATTAGGTTCACAACAGTTACACTGAAACAGATTACAGCTGACACACAATCAAGCCCATACAAACTCCTAGACCTGTCTTTTTTAATACACATTTTACCTCCTAGCAGCTTATGTCAAAAAAAACCTCTAAACACACATCAAAAATCCAACAAAATTGTAGGTCATTTTTAACACAAACACATTACTCAAATCAAGTAAGAAAACATTAAGAACCAAAAAAATCAGAAGTTGTTCATCACGTCATCAAGAGGTGGGAAATTGGTGCTTGAACAACCTGATTCCAGGCTTATAAGGTAAAGATTCTTGGCTACTAAATCCACAGAGATGATGAAGGTTCTCACATCAGCAATACTTACTGAAAGAAGGGCAGTGGAGGAAAACACAGCACAATTGCTCAGAGACCCTGCTGCAGACCAAGACCTTTCAGGCTAACTTACTCCAAAACAGAGGAGGGACTGCTGAAGCATTTCTGTGACCTACTGCACACAAGTCACTCTCCAACCTCCACCTTTGCTTGTTCAGTCACCTACAGGATCCACATAAGGATCTCAGTAACCGGCAGGATCAGAGAAGACAGCTTCTTGGAAGTGTGATGGTCAAGTTAAGCTAGAGAAAATTTGTCTACAGATTCAATCCAATAAATCTGTCCACAGAGAAGACAGAAAGGAATAAAACACCTGAACTGGCTCATTCTCTTCACCTTCTCATCCTGTTATCAGATCTTAGCTGTTCTGTAACTTACTAATCAGACAATTTATAGCCAAGATTAGGAAGAACATGAAGAGTAATACCAGAAAATTATGTGCAAAACAAAGAGGTCTGTATTTTTTTAATGTCATGCCTTATTCTGTACTCACATAATTCCTTCTCACTTCCTAGAACCAGCTCAGGCACTGGACTGGAAGTACTTTTCTGTGGTACTCAGGGGCAGTTAAACACCACCCTAACAGAGAAAGCTCACCAAGGGACAAGCAAGCACCAACAGTGCTGCAAGAGAAATGTACAGAATGCACAGCCAGAACACAAAAGACATCTTAGAGCAATGCAAACTGTTCAAAGATACTTCCTTTGCATTACTCTTACCTTCAGGGCAGAAAGTGGCTGTAGTGGCTTCTAGTATGACTGAAAGCAAAAATGCTTAGTTGTTCCTGAACAGCAGCTCCCAGGTTATTACAGAAGCACTTATCACATACCACACACTGCTTTTAGTTCCTCACACGCATATGCAGTCACACCTAACTGCTTGCAAAACAACAAACACATTCTGACAAGTTTATTACAGCACTTGTTTCCAAACAACTGCTGCTGAAAAGTTCCAAACCTGACTAAGATTGTACTGATGTGGGCAATTTGAGTCTGCTTTGCAATGCACAGAAGTCTTCAATAGGTATTCTGGCACAAGATCAGTCTCTGAGTCACACTGATCCTTGACTGAGACCCAGAATCCAGCTCCTGAGTAACAGCTGATAGATCTGGCCTTTGATAATGAATGGCAAGGCAATAATTTTGTTGGTAAGCGTAACTGCAGCTCTGACCCTCTTGAACAAGTACATGAATGTCATGTAAGAGTTAGCAATAGTTTAAATCTGGTCACAAGAAGCCCATGTGATCAAAACAGGACAGAAATGGTGGGTCAGCAAAGCAGCCTTCCTTGCTCTGCCTATGATGGGTTCTAATGAAAGCAGTAGATCGCTTCAGTCTCTCATCTGGCCCACAAGCAATTGTAGCTCTCCTTCTATTATGACTCTCAGTATATATGGACACACAATGAACACCTTCTCACATCAACTGAAGCTGCCTGCAGATTCACACAGACCACACAGCTTTACATCTTCCCTTCTGACACTCTTCTGTCAAGATCTGTCAATGGCCTGAATCATTCTACACAGTAGAGAAAATGTTTTCTTATTGTTATAGCACAGCCTAGAATTGTCCCTTCATGGAGGAAAACTATGGGGGTCACTTCTGTTTATCAACTGATGTCAGTCTCTTGAGTAGTCAGTTAAGAAGGATTCTACTGTAATCGCTATAATAATTATATCTCTGCTAAAAATGCCAACTTAGAAGAGTTGCCTAGGTTTAAATAGCAATTACTCAATGAAAGTGGGATCTAATTTACTTCTAAAAATTCATGGGTTTGTAATTAACAAAGTATGAAAAAACCCTTGGTAATAATTATTAGACTTTTCTCTAGAACATAGGTCAGAAATGAGATCAGCCATACCACTCTGAGCATTGTAGACCACTTTGCCCGTGTTCAAGTCAGACATTTCTAAGAGCATTGATGGAGTCTGTCCTTCCATTGGAAGAAATCTTGCATCTGTATTTGTGGACTCTCAGCAGCAAATTACTTACAACTTAGAGGAAATTTTCACCTGCTATTCTTGTTCAGTGAATGGTGGTAGACAGGTAGGAGGGCACATAGGACATTTGACCCAGAAATCTAACATTAGTACTAGAGCTCATGACAACACTAGAAGAAACGGAGAGTGATTTGTTATCCTGTTACCAGAAGACTGAAGTCAGTTTTACATTTTAAATTACTGTGCAAAACAGGCAGAAATGGAAGAAATGAATGAGACTGGCTCAAAACATGCCAGAGAGGATAAGATACACAACCTAGGAACCCTAGGAATCAGGAAAATTCAAGTATTTGACACATACATTAATTAGGCAGTATAGGTCATATACATAATGCACCTCTATCTTTCCAGACACAGGTCCCATTCAGACCACCTTAAAAGACTTGTCTGCCTGCCAAATTGCCACTGCACAACATACATTCAGAAGCACAAGTCTTGGTTTCAATTTGAAGTATTTCACTTAGGAATTGCAAAAGATCAAAACTGGCAGAAGGCACTAAACCATCTCCTCAGTGTCGATAATGGCCATGCCCATCCATTCTTCTGTAATCACTTTGGCTTTCATGAACTCCTCAGCCTTGGCAGCCTTGTAACCCACAGACCACAGAGAGAAAGGAACTTACTCTTAGGTGAGTCTTCTCCTGGTGAGCTTAATCAGTCCACAGGTAATGCAAAGACCAGGACAAACTCTAGGAAAACACTGGAACTACCTCTTCTCACTACAAACATTTAAACCAGCTCAGCTTGTCTCACACAACTTTGCCACACCAGACTTAACTGCAAACTTGTCCAAGAGCCCCTTCCTTACCTTAGCCTGCTGTTCCAGCTGTATGCTCATTTGAGACTGCAATGAATGAAAACTATTTCAGTCATCTATAGTAAACAAAGTAATTTTCCCTTAAGTAAGGATTCTAAAGAACACGTGAAGATGCTTTTAATGGATTATGTAAATACATGTCCAGGGCATGACCTCCACACTGAAATCAGATTGCAACACAAAGTGAACTGAGATTTTATAGAGTACACAAGAATATAGCTTTCAGGATACAGTCTACAACTGGATGAGAACAGCTCTTGTAATTTAACCTTTCCTTTTCAGAGTTTTCAGCTATAATGCCATTTAGAACAGCCTGAATAAAGTTTTATAGCAAAATTATTCCCCCCTCATATGGACTATTGAAGTGGAACTTCAAGATCATTTAATCAGTTGACTAATAATTGTATCAAGTTCCCAAGTTAAAGGATACCACTGCATCTACCTTGCTACTTGCTGAAAACATTTCTGTGCATTAGCAATACTTTGTAACTCAGATAATTTTGATTGGCAAAAGCTAACACCTGGATTCCACCATTTTTATTAGTTACAGAGACTTGATACTAATGTTAAGTGTTATCTGAACAACAAGCAACATGGTAACCCAAGTCTGCCACAAACAAGTTTCTCTTCTGTTTCACTATTCTTCCAGGTGCAGAAGATACGCGCAGGGTTGTGTGTTCCAACAGAGACACGAGCCTCAACTGTTCCAGTTTTAAATCGTCACTGAATACTATACATAGTACTGGGTGAAATTAAAGGCTAAGCTAAAAATCTACATTTCAATAGCCAGCAGAATTAGAAAGAAGTCAACTCAGCCAAGTGAATTTTTTTACATTTATCTCAGTTTTTTTCATAAACTATGAAAAATTATATGCCTATCACTGCTTCCACAGGCTTTGTTCTACAGATCAGGTTTTCAAATGACCCTCATTAAACCAACCCTGTTCTCCCTTTGCAGTTCAGACACCTCTCAATCTGGATCCACCAATCAACCTGGCAGCAGTGCACAGTGCAATCAAGACAGGTAAGACAAATGAATAAAGCCGTAAAGAGTCTGACTACCACCCCTATCCTGCCAGCATTAAGTTTACCAAGGGCTCAGAAACATTCCCTTTCACAGGCCACACATCAAACTGCAAAAATCAACAGTTTCCCAGATTTACATATGAACAAAGAGTTTGAAGAGAAAAGTCTAAAAACAGGATCTAGTTGATTTGGGGTTTTTCTTAGAAGTGTTAAAAATAGATCTTGAAAATTTTACCTACCTACAACTACTATTTTTCCCCTCAGAATTTGCAGTAAGATTTTAAAACTCAATGTTACCTACAGCTTGACTGTCATATCTCTGAACAGCAACTTGCACAACTATCCAAGGACTTCACATAAACAAATGTTCAATCTGGTTGACTGGGGCAGCCTAAATGCCAGGTATCATTAGTAAGGAAACTCTTCACAGAATGCAGAAACATTTTTGGACACTTGCAAGACAAGTGTGCATTTTATCAGAGTACTAGTACTACTTTGCCTAGCACCATCTCAAAAAGGAGCCCATGAGCATCATTACCAAGGAGAGTAAAAAAGCACAAAACCCACAGCCATACTTCCACAGCTGTTCTCTCTGAGCCACAAGTATCAGAACTTGGGAGTCTCATTTTAGTCTTTGTGTTTAGCAGTCCAATAGTTTTTTTCCTCTATGAACTCTTTAGGCCAGTATGCTCTATTCAACTTTAATGTTAAAGAGGCTTGAAATAAACTCAATACATTTGCATCTTTATTTTTTATTCTTTTACCTTCCCCTTCAACGAAAAATGGCAATTAAAAAAAAACCAAAAAAACAGTGAGTGAATAGGGTTTACACAGGATCTCTAGGACACAAAACGAAACCACCTGTACCTCCCCCTAAGACTGCTTCATTTACAGCACCCCTGTCAGGTTTAACTACCTCTTCTGTAGAGTTTCATTACCTCAAGCAGTCATTCACATTAAAAAGTAATACAATTTAATTGGTGTTTCTAGTGAACATTATACAATAATATGGGGACAGAAAAACATTAAAACCATTAATAAGAAAACCAAGTATCAACATTTTCTAAGTTCATTCATTTATGAGTTGAGGCTCAGCACCTCATGTCAGATAAGAAAAAAGAAATTTGCCTTAAAACCTAAACAATCTAAGCACCTTTTAAGAAGTCACATGTGCATTCTACATAAAAAAGCTCATATATAACAGTTTCATTTAAAAAATTCAAAGTAAAGAAGCTTCCAGAGTACTGCCTTAAACTATCAAGCTTATTTATGATTTCAAAAATAAACAAACAAATCATTTTAACATTAACCACTTCAGTGCTATGGGGAAGAAAAAGTCTGCAGAAAAAGCATACAGTGCACCACAGCCGTGACTAAAAGCTAATCTATTAAACAAGACCTTTTGCAGACTTCACCATATCTTTGTTTAAGTACTTTACTCCTCTGTATATCACAAAATGGAAATAAATTGCTATATAGTGCTGAGGAGAAATGTGAGCTGCATCAGGACACACAGGATGGCAGAGTACACCTAACCTTGTCTTTGAATAACTGTCAGTGCCAATGATATCAAAGTTCCTACCTCATACTTCTCCAAATTACAATTCTTGTTATAAGAAAAAAAAAAAAAGCATTGCAGATTGTAACTTAGTAAAAGCAGCTTTTTAATGTACCAAGACAGCAAGATATCAAGAAAGCTGATAAAGACATTTGAGAAAATTGAAGTAAGACCCCAACAAGTACAAACACCAGTAGAGACATAATTAAGCTTTACTACATAAGGCATCTAGTAAAAAAGAAATTTGCTTAGCAATTACTTAGAATTGCTCTAGCCAATTGCATTTTGTCAAAGTACATTCATGAAAATGCAAGTAAAGGCTACCCATACTTTTCAACTAAACACACTGAGCTTCCGTATTTGCAACACCAACAGATCAGCGTTTCAGGTCTGACGCCACAAAGGTGGCAAAGTGCTTCTCCAACAGTGACAGGTGCAATACTGAGTGACTTAAAACAGATTTTCCACTAAATCTATGTATTTCCTGCTATAGATGCCAGTCTTCAGTTTGTAAATCTGCATGTTTAGACACTTTGCTACATATCAATGCAAAGATGCTACCTAGAGCAGAGGCCTGTATGAGGCTGAAAAGCTTAGACAAAATACCAGCTTAAAGGTTTCCTGATCAGTAATGTACATTTTGAATTATAAACTCCTATGAGTCAGACACCAGTTATTCATTGTGCTTTGTAATCCCCAAGTTCATTTAGACTGCCTTTAAAAATGCAGGACAGACTAGCATTTCATATTCATGACCTTCTACCTGCAATTATGATCACGCTTGTTTTCAAGGTATAAACACTCAGCAACAAAGCAAAGTCATACACTGGAGAGGAGGAAAGGATTTCCTTAATACTTGTATAAGCTCAGTGTATTTCAAGTGACATTGTTATTCCCTCCGTGCACCCAGTGAGAGTTAAGTGTCTCTGTCCAATGTCATATACAAGGAGAGTCAGCCAAATCCCATTGTTCCAGTCCCAACAGAACTGCCTGCTTGACCACTACATGTGCAGCTGCTCAATGGGCCAGTCCCAGCTGCAGGGGAATCAAGTTACAGCAGTATGAATATCCATGATGTGATGTGTCTACACAAGATAAGCAAATGTATCTACAAAATATATAAACATATTAAGCACAACAAACGCTTTAGAGACTGCTTTGTGCCCTTCTCAAACACTGAGTCTCAGAATACAGCTCATGTATCAGCAGAGAAACAAAGTTAAGAGGACTCCAGAAAATATTCTTATGCCAGACATGCTACCTGTTTCTCCCACCACGTGGTGCCACGCAAACTACCAGAGGCTGTGAGGTATTTGTACTTGCCATTAATTCATTATATCCCTTCTGTGCAAGGACTATTTTAGCTACATTAGCACATTGTGTTTTGAAAAATACCAACTTGACACTGCATACATTCCCAAAGAATAAAATTCAGAGCTGCCTAACATTATGCTTTTGAATTATCAACTGCAGCTTCAGCTTCATATTGCTTCCCACATTACAGTCACTGCAAGCCAAAGTAAGCTGAGGTTCTCTCAATCCCTGGAAATGCTACTCTTGCCAAAAACTGAGTCAGGACCTCAAGTTCCAATTCCACCTGTGCAGACAGTGCCATCTGCTAAACTGGTGTGCTTACTTCCTTCAAACTCTCAGCAATAAATCCCATCGAACATCCTTAGGTAATGTGGATGTGTATTTCATATTTAACAAATGTTAAGAGTTAACTTATCAGCCAGTATTTAACCCTATGAACTTCTGAAGGGAAATTACACTACAGCCTAAATCGTGCACACTCACTCTCCTTGGTAATGGTGGGAATAAACCACAAAAACAAACCAAACATCCAGCCAGTGTAAACACAGTTGTGAACTCTACATACACACCTGACCACAATGCAAAAAATAGAGGTTAAGACACTCTCTCCAGCAAAATTAACGCTGAATCTTCCCCTTCCCTCTACTAACCAAAACAAATGCTTGTCATAGTGTTCCTCTTGAGCACAGGTCAAATAAGAAGGCAAACTTATTTTGCTGAGAGACAGGACAATGATTTTCCTGAGAAAATCAACACTGGAAAACATTCAAATTATTATTTTCCAGAAAATTACACCAGTGAAATCACAATTTAATACAAGCCAAAATAAAATGTCAGATACCTCCCTACTTTAATTTTTAAAATTACTGAGTTAAGTCAACTTCTGGATATAATATTTAAAAATAATCAGGTTACTAAATCACACACAGGGACCTTTTTTACCTGATGAAATGAATGAATAATGAACAGATTGATGACTTGGTTTCACAAGTTTGTTTTTTGATAGGCTCTCATTTACCACCAATGAGACTATCTATGAATATTTTTCTTACTGCTTCAGGATGGCTTCAGAATTTCATACTATCCTGCCACACAATACCAAAACTGTTACCTTCTGATGAGACTTGTTCCACAACCTACCCATGACAGCAATTCTTCAAAGTTAAAGCTAGTAGATGTTTGTTATTTTCCTCAGTAACAGAAACTTATTAGGACCACTCCAGAGCTTCTCTTTCCTCACCAGCTTCCCCAGCAAGGTTTTGTGTTTATTTCTAGGACATTCTGCAGCCCATATCCCCATCACTTAAAAACAGCTAAAGCCCTCAAAGAAAACATTTCACAACTACCGGCACAAGGTCCTTTTGCAATGATGCTGTGCAAAACCAGGCCAGATATAGGGGTTTAAGCATTAACTGCAACAAACATCGTATTTTCTGTTCTAGTCCAAGATGTGCCAATTTTTTTCCAATATTCTAAACTTCTTTGCAAAACAAGACACCTCAAAGGAAATAATTCTTCAGAGGAAGGCTGAGAGCATGAACATGCAACAGAAATTTCTGTTAATCAATCTTATCCTACAGCTCTGGTAAAGATTGATTAGACAGAGGTGCTTTGTAAACCTGCATGTTTCACTGATTTCCCACACACACTTCCGTCTCACAGAACAAACCTTACATTATTGACAAGAAAAGGGAAGCTGTTTTACTTCAGTTTTAGTAGCTCAAGTTCCTTCACCTCATGCATTCAGCAAGAGCATAAATTCTTGCCTATTGACTTGAAGTACTGTGAAAAACATCAGTTCCCCAAGAGGGATCGTATTAAACTACCTTTAATCCTAATACTTGATCAGTCTCATTTTGTACTTGGCCTACTTCAAGACCACAGCATCTTCATCAGAAAACAAAGCAAGTACACTGGTATTATTAATAACTTCCTTCTAACTGAACAAGATAAACAGCAAGAGAAGGGCAAGCAAGGTCATCATCTTTGGCATGAAAGCAAAAAAAAAAAAAAAAAACAACCTTAAGAACCAGAAAAGAGTACCTAAGTTCATCTGTAAGTATCTGAAAGATCCAGCACTTCTGTATAAGTAACCTGCTTAAAGGATTCTGAACATAATACAGAACATTCTGTAGGATGCAGATTCATTGGCTCTTACCTGTAGCCTTACTCATTAACTTTCCAATATAACCACCCTGTTGTCTTGAATTCAGCTTTTTAACAAGATATATCAAGATCTTGGTTACTGAATTATAAGTATTCTAAGTCACACTGCAATATTGCAAAAATCTTATTCTGAAGCCAGTTCCTATTTTCTGCCACTCTTTTCAGAATTCTTTCTTGTATTTAAGTACTGAGAAAAATCAAGTACCAAAAAGGCACACAGGACATGTCCTGCTGAAATACTAATACAGGTTTGGGGCTCGGGGGATTAGCCTCACCTCACAGTGAAAAGCTTCATTTCTTAAGCAAAAACGAGAGCACAGGGGAAATCAGAAATCCAATTTTACCATCAGTGTTTAAAGAAACTTAAGAAGGAGAAGAAAACTATAGAAAATTTAGAAATACAAGAAAATGAGGCATTTCAAATAATTAAATCCTGGGAAATGCCTAGAAGAATAGATGTTACACACTATGTAGAATGAGTAACATGGGGAATGATAATGGCACAAAGAGTAAAAGAAAAAAGAAAAACATCAAGTCACGTAAAGTGCTTCCACCAAGAAAGGCATTTTCAGTGAGACTAATTACAGATCAATAGTTTGGAAAAGCAACAGGTATCTTTTCTTCCTCTTCCTAACCATCTTTAATTCACAATCATTACAGTTTCACAACACATCTGACAAAATCCTTGCATTCTGAGAAGCAAAATCTGAAAAAAGAAGCCTGTGTAGAATTCATCTTTGCAACCTAACACCTTCCTAGTAGCCATGTTCTGAATGGAACATCAGACCAACAAAAGACCACAGCTCTTAAAATTATAACAGAAAACAAAGAGTAGCACTAGATGCGTGTACAGGGCAGCCTTTATTACCAATCCCTCCCCTCTAATGTAAGCTTCATAAGCCTTCCAGGCAGGCTACAAGATCTGTGATTTCTGTTTACAAATTGGAAGGAACCTTAAAGTTTTGAAATTGATATAAAGTACAAACTCAAACGGATGTTGGAAAGCAATCCTCTCCAAATACACCCTCTTGAAAGCTTCCAATTCAAAAAGCATTAATTTCTTAATTCCTGATTAAATATAAAGGAAACCAATCTTTGAGTATGGTACTTAAACCATAAGAGGATCATTTCCTCTCTCACTCAAACTATCTATCTGTGCTTGAAGAAAATGACAGAGCAGAAAGTTTCCAAACTTTTATTCCAGCCTCAATTGATGCAATTCACCTTCACATATCTGTTTACTCAGAACAGGGTTAGTCCTTGCAAGCACACAAAGCAGAATATACAGAAATACACACACACAAGTGGATGGGAGAGCAGAGCATACTCACTGAACACAAAGAGCACATATACAGACACAAAAGCAGTAGCCAGCATCTTCTGCCTGGTACATCAGTCATTTGATGTGTTCCTTGATACTAAAGCTAGTGTTTCCTCTTACAAGAACAATGTGGGAAAGTAGTAGAAAAAGAACAAGCAACTTATTATATACACCTATGGTCTGCCAATTACAATATTCTGTTCTAGCAGAGCAGATGCCCACACAAACACATACTTGGTCCTATACAACAAAAACTTGAAAAAATAATGCATTGACTTAGAGGTACTCAAAACTCAGACTAAGTACCCATAAAAAAATGCTAAATAATTGCATATACATTTCTGAGGAATATAATCAGGGCACAATTATTGTGATGACTACAAGCAAAGTGGTCTACTAACTAAAAAGAATAGCAGATTTAAGGGCTTGCTACATTGCATAATCTTCCTACCTGAAGGAAATTAATACTAGGCAGGTTCCTATGAATAACTAAAACTTTATCAGAATAAATACAAAATATTAGCTATTAAAATGAAAACTAAGGACACAGCACCATTCTTCTCAAACATTAAGGTTACTGAACTATCGTCCCTACCATTATTCATATTCTGCATACAATTAATACCCAATCCTTAGCTGAAATACATTATATAATGGATCAAAGCTGAGAAAGAGTCAGGAAGGTAACATTTTGGGGCTCCTCTTTAAGGCCAGCTGTGAAAATTCTCAGACGGTAAAGCCTTTCCAAACGAGTCTGGCTTTAAAATGATTTACAGCTGACCCTGACAAACTCCTCTCCTCCAAATCCCTGCCAGTTGTATTACTTCTTGTGCTCTCATGAATGCTGCTAACAAAGTTATATTTCTGGGCATCCTCCTTTCCCTGGCTTAATGTAAACAATTTGAGACACATTTTTAAACTCTTCCAACTGTTAAACACATTCATTGCAAGTGAGTGAGTACTAGGTACACCTGACCTTTTTAACTTCAAGTGTGAACATGGACAATTGGTCTCACTGTAGTTAACTCTGCTGTGCAGAAAGCCACTGCTTGCTATATGGCTTCTCTGTGTGCAATTATTGGGATGTCCACAACAGGGTAAAAATAAGCTGAGAATGCACACATCAAACAAATTCTGTAAGAGCAGTCTACCAACAGCTTTCCTAAGAGGAACCATACTGCTTTTGTACTCATACGTAACTCATAGGTTAGAGTCACGGAATATCCAGAGTTGGAAGAGACCCACAGGGATCATCAAGTCCTACTCCTGGCTCTGCCCAGAACAATCCCAAGAGTTACACCATGTGCCTGAGAACACCATCCAGATGCTTCTTGAACTCTGTCACGTTTGGTGCTGTGACCACTTCCATGGAGAACCTGTTCCAGTGCCTGTGCTCTGAATGAAGCAGCATTTGCTAACACCCACCCTAAACATTACTTGACACAGCTTCATGCCATTAAGATTATTGAAAACTTCTTAATTATCCTGCTTCCAAAAGGAAAAATCTCTTTCAATATTAGTATTATAGACAATAATCAAACTGAAGTCTGCCAGTTCATATCCTCCTTAATTTCAAAAGAGAATCTGGACCTCCTGGAGAAGTCTCGGACATGCATAACCAACTCCTACTATTTTCTGAGAGTTTAAGTATTTCCAACATTACTTCAGAGCACAACATAGACACCTTTACTGTTATCACATGCTTAACTGACAGCATATACAGAACACTGCCTTATAAACCACTTCCATGGCAGACCCTTGCTCACAACTTCAAGTTAGTGCCTGACTTCCCTATGGTGTAACAACAGGACATGTATCATGATTCCTCAACTTTTACATAGAACTGTCAGCTTCCAGGAAGGTGTCAAATCCCAAAGGTATAATCTATATGTCTTCATAATAGGTGAAGGCCAGTGAGAAACCAGAAGCAAAATTTACTCCATCTCATTCCAGACTCAAATAAATTGCACCAACCTGCAACAGAAGTCTATGCCACCACCATCCCTCTGACTTTAAAGGGAACACTGCTGCTACAGGTGGGTTTCACATCACAGGATCAATAACATTCTTCAGGTAGCTGAAGGCAATGCATGAATTGCTCAGTATTGAAACTACTCCTCATCATCTGCCAGATTTCCTAACTTGCATGAATGCTCAGAATAACATAAATATAACTTAAATAACATCAAACAGAACAGAAAACTTTGGTGTAACTGAAAATGGAATGAATATGCTGGAAATCATCACTATTACTCTTACACTTGAAATTTGGCCCCACTTCTCATGAGCTGCCACATTTTTTCCTCTCAAAATTCTCTAAGCATTTCAAACCTTTTTCACACAGGTATACCTGAAGTAAAAGCTCAGTACCAAACTAAATGGTAGAGTTAACGTTGTGACATACGTTCACAGAAAAATCTCTTCCAGCTACAAACTGAGGTGTCTTACTTTACACAAAACTGCAAATAGCCCTTGTTTCTGTGTTCCCCTCCTATCAAACATGCAGATTCTTGGAAACCTAATCTACAAGTTCAGTGTATTTAAAATTAAGCACTAAAAAAATGCTAGACTGGCATACAAAATTAATGCCTTTGCTACGAGTGAGCAGCAAAGATGCCCAAAGGGGAACACAATGTAAACATAAACCAATACTCTTCCAGTTTATGGGACTTATGAATCCAAGACTATGCAAAAAGAGGCATCTCTACTTTCCCCATTTACTTCAAAATCCTTTAATGTTTCAGATGTCCTTTTCTAAAAAGAGGCCACTAAAGGAGTTCAGTTGTTCTGTTCAAGATTTCAGGACTTCTACAGTTGGAGAGGGAGGCACAGATTCTCTTCTGTTAGCAAGCAAAATCTCTATAGAGTTTCCTAACAATGCATCAAAGGGGAAAAAAAAAAAAAAAAAACCAAACAAGCCCAGACTGGAAACAAATTATTCACTTACACTACCCACTATGATTTTACATTCACCTAATTCTGACGACCCCAACAATTATTTTATTCTAAAATACTCAATATCCATGAATCCTGTGTCAGTAAGGATGTGGTTATTTTAAAAACACTTAAGGCACCACACACACAATTAGAAATACACATTTCTATGGATGCACTCACAGAATGCAGTTTCTTAAGCTGGCAAGAACATAATAAACAAAGAAGACTGGAGAACCTTTAGTGAAATCTCCATATATAAGTTAACACTGTTCATACACTGACTCACTACACCTCAGCCACATGCTTACTTCACATATTTTTAATTCATTAGGGCTTAGATGGTAACATATGGGTGCCTTTTTGTACATTCTTTACCAACTTTTCCCCTTGATAAGCTAAAACCAGCTGTTCAGCAGCAAGAGACCCTGGATATGGTAGCCTCTCAATGCCTGCAGTATGGATTTGGGAGGAGAAAGACATTTTTCTGTGCAGATATGGCTTGGCAGAGATCTGTGCTAGCAGTGCCCAAGGCAGTTCCATGGAAAGGATGTGATCCTTGAGCCCATCCAAACTGGGTAAATGAAAATTTACCATGTAGTGCTTTGTTAAATTAAGACACATCCTATTAAAGAGTATCTTTGAAGTGTTCTGAAGCATTTGAATGAACATTAGCTTATCTTCACTGGGTCATCTATAGCATTTAGCAAATACTGAAAGGTCATGCTGAAGATCATTCTAATAATGAAATTTTAACAAATAAGCTTTTCTTAAACATCCCCAAAACCAAGGCAGGAAAGATAATATGACTGTGGATTTAAAGAGATCAAAAGCACAGTTTAAACTATTTCAACAGTTTGTTGAAACACCAGGTAACAGAGTATGACAGTATCCAGAAATGATAATTACATATACAGACTGAATTCTACCCGCTGTGCACGCTGTCAGTTACACCATGACACATATACAAAGGAAAAAAATAAGAACTGAATGAACAGCTGTACAGATTATAATTTTGGACCTGGGTGCTTAATTCTTCTATCTGTAACTAGCAACACTAACTAAAATTAGAAATCAAGCTTTAAATTTAAAGTGTGATCCACAAGAGAACAACTCCACGTAGTGCATCACTGTCAGAAATCTAGTAGGACAAGCAAGCAGCTACTTCAGAGACAAGGTGGGGACAAGGACTCATCACGAGACCAAGATCCCAGTCAGAAGAGGGAGTTAGGAATAATTCAATAAAGCAACAGCACTCTCCTCTCTCTCCTGCCTCAACACCAAATGCCAGAGACACTGGCATTTAAAAAAACTTTACCTGATGGAGAAAGTGTATTTAACCTATACAAACTTGAACACACAGAAGACAAAAATCAAAACTAATATCCAAAACCTTAGCAGACCACAGTACTATCAGATTTTACATGAGGATAACAAACTCACTCAAAGACAAAGTGAAACAACCCCCCCTCCCCCATAAACCCATGACAATTCCCACAAGCCTAGGGCTGTTATTAACTCTGGAAATGTCACCAACACAGACAAATCTTTCTATTAGGTAATTAATTTCTCAGATCTAAGGGACTTAATTAAAAGTATCTCTGCTTATGCTAATCTTTGCTAGGGCACTGCTTCAACTAAGAAATTTTAGCTTCCCAACATTTTAAAATGCCTTATAATGTTGACATGGTGTCCTTCAAACATATGGCCTTGTTCCTTTTTAAAACTTCCTTGAAAAAACTAAAAACCCAACTATACTCATAGTCATTTTCCAGAAGGATATATTTTTTAAATTATCCACAAAGTCTCAACACCCCATCCCCCAAATTTATATTTTTTAAGAGAATCTAGAGGCTAGGGATTTAGAATGTGTTCTTTCTACTTTCCTTTCAAAAAAAGCAAAGAAAACAAGTGTAGTTTCCCCTGGTTTGGTTGGAGGCCATCAAATCTAGGTTGCCTGTAGAGCTATGCAGGCTTTCTTTCTGAAATGTCACTGACCATGTTCAAACAGTTTCAGTCTATCATATTTTTCACTTATTTTGCTTAACTAAAGTTACCTCTGCTCTGCTTTCCCAGCTGTCTCCTTTCAGTCTAGAATCTGAATTTCTAGTTAAAAAAAAAAAGCAATACCCTCCTCAAAAACAGTAAACCACAGGATACACAAAACAACAGCTTTTTAAGCCCTTTTTGAATTACAAACAAATCTACTCCACCTACTTGTTTATTCACAGTTATCAAGGGACTTGACAGCCAAATCTGCTTTACTGTATTATGTATGTGGTCTGTTGTCTGGTTCTCAAAATTACAGCACTGAGGATCTCTTTTTCTCAAAACCAGCATTTTGAAATAATATAGGGGATGTTTAGTGTTACATAAGAAGATTCATTACATTTTGAAGGGTTTTTTTTTCAGATGTATATGATACTTTTTAGTTTCTTAGATGCAGCAACCAACTTTGCAACAGCCACAATGTGTTCACCTCAGAAACCTGGCAGCTAAACCAATTGCCAGAAGACAGGATGAGTTGGTAAACTCCAGTACCACTATCTGCATGTCAAAGAGGTTTTTTTACTAGTCCTTTACCTCCTAACAAAACTACCGACTGAAGCCATGGCCAAGCAAAGCAGTCTACTTGTAACAGAATTAACACCACTTAAGGCCCTTAGCTGTCACTTCCTTTAAAAGGGTTACTATATCCTTAGATCAACTGCATTTTACAACTCCCATAGACTCGGCAAGGTTGTTTTTCTTTCAGAAGACTCTTAGAGAATATCACTTCTGAAGTTTCCAGTTGTATTAAGGAAGATGCACTATTTTTGCTATTAACTTCTTTGTAGGAACATGATGCGAGAAAGATAAGATGAAAGGGAAGCAAAATAAGATTCCTTTTTGTGCATCAAAACAGTAATTAGTCATTTAAATATCTTGTGACTCAATGCCTGAATATTAATTCTCTTTGATTGCATTTTTCCCTAGGGAAAGTTATTTAGTCAAGAGGAGAACTCTTAGCTCCAAATATCTGTTCATTTAAAATTACATTTATGCAAAACTCAAACCAATGTTAGAATTCTATTTATAAAAAGTTATAAATGCTAATTCACACTAGTTGAAGACACCCTCTCCTCCAAAATCTTATGGACACTTTGCAATCTGTTTGTAATAAAACATCTATCATTTTTGTAAGCATTAGGGAAAAAAAATCTTCCAATTCATGTCTTCAGCTACATAACACAAACTACCAACTTTCCAAAATCCTGCATGGCCTGAAGTTTGGGAAACAGAACACATTAGGGTATTAAACCTATGAGGTTTGCCACAAGTTAAGTCACAGAACCGGGCTCTCTGTTGCCAACACTAATAAAAACTGAAGAGAAAACTTTTTAGGGCAACAAGAGGGAAGGAAGGAAATTCAGCAAGTCTGCAGAAACAATAAGGAACAAGAGTTTAACAAAAACTATTTTATGTGAAAGGGTCCAAAAAAGATTCAGAAGGACACCTGTGCTTACTGATGGCAATTTCTTTTGGGGGTGTGTGTTCGTGTGTACACACATATTCAAAACAAATGCAGGAACAAACTTCAGCTGTGGGAAGCATCTACTTACTCCTAGAACTAACCCTCAAAGCAAAATTTAGGAAACAAAAGCATCACATTAACCACAAAAACAGGTCTTATAATTAATGTTTAAATTTTTTTTTCTTGCCCATGACTACTTAGGTAGGACATATATGTCTGGGTTTAGGGAGACTATACAGAGAGCCCATGTAATTTTCTAGCCTGAAAACTTGTAACTGCCAGGCAAACAGTAAAAGAGAAAGACAGCAACCTAGCATTTCTACAAATAAATACATGCATGCAGTCTCACTCTTGAACTGAGATATAAACTCAGCAAATATCATAACAAACAACAAAATTTAATATTCTGGTACAAGAGGAAATTAAAGGTGCTTTCTCTCATATCCAGAATCTACAGGTATCAATTCAAAATATATCTACTGTGCCCAAAAGAAACACAAGCATCCTAAGCACTGCTACCTACTTTAAATACTCCTCAAACAATAAAGTTTTAAGCATCTTCACAAAAATAAACACCACCAAAACAACCGGATAAAACCCAACCTATTAGTTAGAAAAATAAAGAAAAAAATCCCACAAAACCACTACACTTCACAATATACATGTTATCAGATATGTAAAGCAACTTATGACTTGCAGAAGACTTGGAAATACCAAATTATGTTTAAATGGTAAGGAGTTATGTTAAGAAAAGCCTCGGAGAGTGGCTACTCTATGGACAACAACATGCAAAGTGCATTACTCTCTAGCAACCTTTCTGCCCAAAGACATTTCATAAAAATTCACCGAGTCCATTACCTAAGAGCAATAGTGCCACAAAGAGGAAACTCCATCTAAAGATGATACCTCTCTTAAAACAAATGGAACTCCAAGTTTGTTACATCTCGAACTAGGACCAAGAAACTTTACAGCCTGTCACCTTCAAAGGACAATGAAATCTGACAACTAGAAAAATTCAGGACTATGAAACTCTAACCAAATCACTGAATATTCTGAGTTGGAAGGGACCCACAAGGATCATCGAGTCCAACTCTTAAGAGAATGGTCCATATGGGGATGGATCCCACAACCCTGGCACTATTAGCACGCTGCTTTAACCAACTGAGCTAGTGTCACCTTTGTTCTTAGCACCAAATTTCAAAACCTGCTTACATAACTGTATTTCTACAGTACTTCCCTATTTGCTGTGCCTAATGCACAGATGGGAGAACTGATTATACTACGGAAATAATTAAAGATTTACAACACTGCAAATAACACACTTCAGAGCAGAGTCTTCAACAATAACAGTTACCAAGTGTTTTACCTTCAGCAAAAACAGCTACTGATTGTTTTACCTATCTTGGAAAGTGCTGAGTGAATGATTAAATGACCCTGAAGTTCAAAATGGTTTAAAGTTTCATCCTCCACTGAGACAGCAAAACCGAGCAGGAAGTGAGAGACTTCTAGCCTCCAACACGAATTTCCTTACTCTGAGTAGTTGCTTCAGAACTGACTTTGGTGGGGACCGTCACAACTTTACTTACACCGCGCCTGTCTGATGGTACTTGCAGGGCTCTTAGATAAACCTAAACATAAATGCTTCCACTTCCTATCTCCGGCAAGGGAAAGGGAAAAGGAAAAGGCACAGGCCCCGCCGGGCCCCGCTCCCCTGAGGGCGGCCGGGCCCGCGCGCGCTCCCGCCGCCGCGCGCCCCCCGCGGCGCCGTCCGGCTCGGCAGCGCCCCCCGGCGGGGCAGCGCGCGCACGGCGCCGCCGCCGGGCCCCGTCTGCTCCTCGCGGCTGCCGCACCAGGCCCGGCCCAAGGACCGAGACACAAAATGGCGGCCGCCCCGCGGTGTCACGTGACCCCCTTTGTGCCTTTCGGGGTCCCGCGGAGGGGCTGCCGGTGGCCGCGGGGCACGAGCGGGGGGCGAAGGGGCCGCGAGGGAGCTCCGGGGGAAGGCGCGGTGAGGGACGGCCGGGCTCGGCGCTTTCCCGCCCCGGGTGTCCCCCCCTCCCGGCGGGCGGGGAGAGTGGGGAGAAGATGGCGGCCATTTTGTGCTTGCGCAGAGGCGAAGGTGGGGGCCCGGGTGCGGGGGGGATGGTGGGACCCGGCCGAGGGTGGGGGGGGGTCTCACGTACCGACTCCTCTTCCTTCTCCATGCCCGTGGGCATCTGCGGCACGGCCCGGTTAATGGAGGCATATTCGGCCAAGTCAGGCAGGTCCTCGCAGCGGAAGACGGGCAGCGGCTTGGACGCGTCCAGCGCCCGGGCCCGGAACGACAGTTTGCTCATGTTAGGCGGCGATGGCGGCTCCGGCTGGGAAGGGGGGGGCGACAGCAAGCGCGCTCCGAGCTGAGAGCCGGACCCCGCCGAGCGATCTCATGGAGGGACCGGGGCTCCCCCGGCGGGGCGGGGCGCACTCCGACACGGGGCCCGGCGGCGCCCGCTGGCGCGGCTGGGCTGGGCGCTGGCTCCGCTCCTCCGCCGCTCCGGTTCCGCTCAATACGCCACGGCCAACATGGCGGACATTAAACCTCGACTGGCCGCCTCTTTCAGCCAACCCCAGCGCCACAGCCATTCCCACACTGCATCGCGCAGGGCGCGGGCACGGCGCCGCCCGGGGGGAGCGCGCGCGGCGCGGGCACGGCGGCGCGGGCTCGGGAACGCGGAACGCTGCGAGCGGCCCGAGCGGGTTTGGGAGCGCGGGAAGGCTCGGAGCCGCCGGAGCCAGATCGGGGCACCGGGATCAGGGACGCAGTCGGGAGCAAAGGGAGTTCTAATCAGCGCGTGCGGCAGCGCTCCGCCCTCCGGTCGCCGACCTGTGCCGCGGAGCCGCGCTCCGCTCCCGCCGGGGTGAGGAAGTTGGGGCAGCCCCCAGACCCTCACCCGGGGGGGAACCTCCCCTGCAGCCGCGGCTGACCATGACAGCTCTGGGAAACCTGGGCGAGAGGGGCAGGGAGGTGCCGGTCCCGACTTTTCCGGCCTCCCGGGGGCTAGACAGCGGGACACCGGTGCCGGGCTCTGAATTCACCCCGACCCGGGAGGGCTGTGGTGCGGCCGGAGCGGCGCCTCGCGAGTGGCGGGGTCCGGCCGCGGGGCCGCCCGGGGAGCGCCCCTCGCCTCAGGGCCCGGCCGCGGCCCCGCAGCCGTCCGCCGGGCGCTGTCCCTCTCCGCGTCGCCGAACCGAGTTCGCGTCGGTGCTAAATAAAGGGGAAACACGGGCACCTGCCCGAAAACGGTGAAGAACCGGGCACCTCCACAACGGCATCTCCACCCCGTTTCTCTGAGGTTTTCAGAAACTTAGTCCGGCAGCAAAGTGCAGACACGTGAACTGGTTTAAGCCTTGCGTGGACTTAAGTTATTATCAGTGACCCGCTCCAGCGAGCTCACCCCAGGCAATGGGTAGAGCCCACTTGAGCGTGTCTGATTAGGGAAGCTCGTTTACATCTCAATGAGTCGATTAAACTGATGCACTATTCGGCCCTAAGCAAGGGATCGGAAATGCCGAGTTAGCCCGGTCTCGGTGCTCTCTGCACAAGCCGCCCCAGGGCATCCCAGCGCGGCCACAGGAACGTCAAACTCCGTCCTGGCCAGGCCAGGGCTGCAGCCGTCGAGCTGAGGAATTCTACGTGCTCGTGTATGTCCCTGCACCAGCTTATACGTAATTCTAGCTCTGTGGCAAAATCCTTCTTATCGAAATTATGCTAAAGTTTCATTTAAAATTCGAGATAATTGTGCGCTGACTGAATTTAAGTGTTCCTCCACTTTCAATGCAAAATACTGTAGTTTTTACTGTCACACGAGAATCGGTAGACAGAACTTTGTTCTTTATCACATATTACTCCTAGGGAACAGAACTTTCAGAAATACGGCATAGATATAGCAAAAAAAAAATAGGAAAACCTTATTTTGCTTAGCAATTTTAGAAATCTCTATAATAGAAGAAAAAAACATTTTTAAAATCGCACCACCTCTTTAATAATAATAATACCACCACTCTCCTCAATCTTAAGCCACTATTAGACACTAGATGAAATATTACTAGATGCAGTTGTTAACAGATGATTCAAGCCAATTATTTACATGACTGTTTGGGAAACCAAACTCTGCTAGGTTTCCCAAACTGCTTAACCTGCAACTCATTTGCCTTCATAACTTCTCTGGGATGCTAAATTCTACCTGTACTGGAAACAGGTAATGCAGTGAAAGACAGCTGCTAGGGAGAATGAGGCTGGTTTTTTTTTTAAGGGAGGTTTGTTTGTTGTTTTTTATTTTCTTGTACGAGAGTGGCATGAACTAAGAACTATCATTGTATTCATTTGTATTTCAGTAGTTACATCAGAATAAAATGTTTAAAAATGCATATTACTTTTCACTCTAATTCTCAAGCTTAATAACACACACTAGTTAGAAATATAATCCTAAAATAAATTGCCCATAAAACATCTACACCCTTTTCCACAAATACTAAATAATTTAGTTTACCCAATTAGCAGAGCAAGAAGGTGCTGAAAAAAAGAACCAAAAATCACATATGCCATCATTTAAAAATTAAATGAAAATGAAACACCTGGCAGCTAAGCAAAAAAAAAAAGAGAAGCCATTAAGTATAACTCCCCACTTACACTGATGAAAGGACAACAATACATAATGAATATAATGAAAACCAAAATACAGAAAATATCCTGAACTATAAATGAAGAATAATCAAGTTCAAACTTATCCTTAATTGACCTTTGCATTTCTAACCCTGCCACAGGCTTGAGAAAAGTGCAGAGCAAGCAGAATGGACAACAATAACGTTTGGATACAGAGAGGACAGTGCATTAAGAAAAAGTTTTGGCCTGAAACTCTTGGACGCATCAGCTTTTAATGTTTTCCCAGTAAAAGAGATTGTGTTTAAATATTTTGTAGCAGAAGATGATTAGCCCTCAAACTTAATTTGCTAGTAAGATGGAAAGTCTGATAACTGAAAACAATGTGACATCAGCCCTGATGTCTGTTCTGTAAAAGATGATGACAGGAAAAGGTATGGAACATAACCAGACTGACATTTTATCTTCCTTTTGGTTAGAAAATGCAGGTATATTTTAGGTTTTTTTCCATTTTGTAGCCTTTACCGAAATGCACACTTTACATCTGTAGACATCAGTGCTGCACTATGACAGTAGCTTATGCAGAATTGGTAAGTTTTGCATAGTGACCAAAATACTCTTTGCAAGCTCTTAGTAAAAGATCAGTAAGTATAAATTAATTTGTTGAACCTAAGTGCTTTGTGTCTATTTTAAAAGCTGAACTGCAAGGTAAAGTAACTGAAATATCATGAAAAGACATTTAGAATTGTTATAATTATTGTTTTTTTAAACTGCCGAAATAATTTGGGACATTTCTTTAAGGCTTTATCTTTTTATGATCGCAATTAAAAGGACAAACTTAACTAAAATGAAAGCACTTTGTGTATCAGATGTGTAGCTGGTAAATATAACCATTTCAACGTTCAAAAGTACTAAATTCAGACTGAGCATTATGGGCAAAGATACAACTTGATCCATGCACCTACAGACAGGGGTAGGGGTTTCTTGTGCTCTCATCTAACTTGGATTTGTGAAGCCCAATAATGTAACTTCTATTTTGGTTTGCAAGTCCTGTGTACTGTTTGACAAGTTGTTAGAAATTTTGGTATTTAGTTAGTTTTATGGCTTAAAACATCTCCGAGTTCAAGAAAGACTTCCAGTCACTTATTTAAGCATGAATTGTAGCCTTTGGCACATGGGTTTAAGATTGCCTCCCATTCTAGCAGCAATCATCACAAAAGTACTACATATGATGTGCATATAGGTTAAACCACGTCACTTTTGTTGCCTTTTGGCCTCAAGCATTTTGAATTTTAAGGATATAAATTCTAAGAGACAGTTGTTCAACTTAAAGAAAAAAAAAAGCTTTCTTAAATATTTTTGGGGTTTTTTTTAATTAGGGTTTGTTTATATTTTGTATTACACTAAACTATACACTGACTTTTGTATCCATAAATGTTTGCAATTTTAATTTTTTTCACTCTGTGACTTACTTTACACCCTGCTTCTAATAACTCTTCATTTATTTATACAGCAATTTTGTTGACCTGGGTTTTTTTTAATGCTTTTTTTTAATGCTTTTTTTTTTTTTAAATACTCAAAAGTTAAGTCCAGCATCCTCATGAAAACTAAGCTCAGATCTTCAGATATTCCATGGAGCCATATCCAAAAGAGAAGGAAAAGCCACTAGCCAGCAATTCTCTAACTGGGAAGAGATAAAGCTAAGAGAGGAGCAGCAAAAGCTATTGCCAGATTTCTAGTTTTCCAGTGATAGCTAAACTCTTAGAGGTGGTAGAGGCAGTTAGCCATAGCAGGACTAAGACTTCAAAAGGAATTTATGACTAAGGATTAATGACTTAATTAATGATTTAGCATTATTATTTTACAGACTCATCATTGTCCCAACATCATCTGGACAGATATGCAAGAAAATGGTAAAATGGGCTCTGTCTGAAAACGCAAAGGATTTGATAGAGTTTTTTAGTATGTCAGAAGAGAATCAGTTTCCTTTTTGGAGACTTAAGTTTTTATGGAAAAGGAAAAAAAACACATTATAGTGGAAGTAGTTACTCTCTTAGATACAGTGGTGGTAAAAAGACACAAATTATGCTGAGACTTCTGTCTTGAAATACATCTTTCCCTGTTTAAGTTTTAATGGATTCAGAACAGGTGTCCTAGGAATTGTAAGGGTTAAAAGTGACTTAAGATTTTCTCCTTCATGTTTTCATTTTTTAACACATATCCCCTCTAAAATACTATGCTAGACACACCTTGAATTCTTGATTTAGTTATCTTTACTAGCAAGTAATTTCACAAATTAATCATTTAGGATTAAGTAGTAAGATAAAAGGGAACAAAAAAAATCCAAAAATGTTTGATTTTATGCTCTGGGTTTTTGGTTTTTTTTTTAAATCTTTATCCAAAATATTTTGTATTCTGATATACAAAACAACAATAATACTGAAATCACAATTTGTTATGTAACACAATTTGAGTAGGGTGGTCTGGTTGCCACCTCTGACTTAGGCATGGACTTCTGCAAACATCAGATTATAACACATTAATAATCTCTGAGTCCAGTACATTTAATCACATAATTAAATCCTGTATTATTTCTAGTAGAAGAACCAGCAGAAGAGCAAAGCCCTTGTGCTTTTCTTGCAAAAGAAGCCCTAACACAAACAACAAAAAACCCAAGCAAACAAAAAAGCAAGCAAAACCACAACCAAATTTAAAAAAACCCAAAACTAACAACAACCAACCAAATATAAAAGCCCTACCTTCTGCCAACACAATTGCTAGATCATCAATCAAAGAGCTAAGGATGTCTAACTTTGATATTCTGCATAGTATAAGGTAGAAGGCTAAAAAAGGAAAACAGAAGTAGAGAAATTATAGCTGTACACAGGTCTGCACACTGTCCCAAATCCTTCAATTGACCATTAAGCTAAAAACAAACAAACAAAAAACCCACCACAAACACACACATGGCATCACTGCATAAACCTCAACTGCCAGTGCTCACACCCCAACATGGGATAAAGGGGTAAACTGGGGACAGGCTCTGTGCCTTTGCATAACTTCAGAAATTCTGCTTCTACCCTAGCTCTATGTAAATGCATATAAAATAGCAAATTCAGTTCAGTAGTAAGACCTGAATGTCTTACTATTACATGCTCTAACTTTTTAGATTTTTACCTTACACTTCCCAAGAGAGAAATCCTGTCTTGAAAAATCATTTCAAGTGCTTCAGGGCTTCCGGTTAGTATGATCAAGTATTTTCAAACTTCAAAATTACGTTGCTGATGTTAAATAATGTGGAGTTAAGTTAATGTGGAGTTACTATATAACTTTATATATAACTATATAACTTTTTATATAACTATAACAAAGACAAATGCTTTAATTTGCAGTTCCTGAATCAGAATGAAAGTAGGTTATCTGCTTCCCTCACACAATTGAGGAAAACAGTGACTTACATCTAGACAGGAATTAGTTTAGCTTCAGAAATCTTTTGGTGCAGGAAAGTACATTTGCATCATGGAATGAAGAGACATTTCCTAACATATATGTTTAGATTGTTTTTATTTTAATGTTAGTGGGATGTACCTACATACCTACAATGTAAGTGAACTCCAAATTCCACATCAAATTAATACAAGTGTGTTATTAAGTACCTTATACAGGCTATACCATCTTTACTTAACATAAATACATTTCTCCAAAGAAATTAAAAAAATACAAATAACTCAGCTTTTGGATTTCCAAAGCTTGTTATTAGCTTGCAAGAACACAAATATTCTTTCCATTTTAGAAGTGGATTTTTTACACACTGTAGTTTGATTTATACTAAATTAAGCATGAGTGAATGTTATAAAAATATTGCTTGACTTCTAGGATACAAATAATCATGATCATATTTATAACCCAATGTTTATATATAAAGTTAAGAAAGCATAAATTAATAACGCTGCATTAGTGGAAAAAAAAAGTCTAATGAATTAAGTTTGACTGTAAATATCCAGCAGAGGAGGCTAGTTCTGAATATAAAATTGATCAGATGAGACTGTTTGGAGATATCCTTATCTAAATATCTTTAAATGATAGCAAATGCTTAAAAGTGTAAAACTCTGATAGGGTTAATCTGAAGAAAATGTAATTTCTGAGGTTTTTCACCATTTAGAGAATGCAAACAACTTGTGGGAGATGGGCAGATGTTGAGAGGGAAGTGTTTTGGTCTAGATGCAAACACAAAGTTGCTGTGAGAAGAAAAATAGAGAAATCACATTATATTATTTTCTCCTTTGCTAATATAGGTGGGATAATGGAAACCAGAAGTGCTGTGATATCACTGGCATTTTCTTCTCACCTCCCCTGTGAAATCCCCAAATCTGCTGTTAGAGCAACCTGAGAAGCAGAGCTAAATAGAAAGTGGTTTTCTCAAATCATTCAGGTTACAAGCAGGTAAGACTTGAACCCCCTCATCCATCTCTGACAAAGACACTCTGTTCCCATTCTCTTTTTGTGCAGTGTGTCGGTTTTACGGCTGTTCTGACATTCTGCTCCTCTGACCAAGAGAACATGACAGACCCCTGTTATTAGCACTGGGGTTAATGTGCACCAGCCTGCCACTGGTCACACGTGCCAAGTCTGCTGAGCTTTTGACTTATAAGCAACTCAAGAAGGGTGTTAGCATAAAGAGACACAACCTAATTTAAAAAAATATCAAGGGAGATTATGAAAGATGGGAAGGAAGACAGTTTCTCACATTAAAGTAGCTCATCTGGAAGTGTGCTTGACTAGACCTTCCAAATCCCACGGATTCCAACAACATCCAATTTTTAACTTGGAAATTGATTCAGAGATGACAAAATAAAGCAGAATACTTTCTTATGGAATCTTCATTCATTATGTGCTTATAGATTAATATGGGCTAAACAGAAAGCGTCTGTGCAGAGTTATCAGATGTATGTTTTCTCCTCTCTATTATCCAGCATGGTTTCTCCTTAAAAGATGCTGATTGCAGCACTTTTCTTGAATTGTGAATACACAAGCACTTTGTCTAAAGACATCAAGATGTTCTGCCTCGTGTGGATACCTTTGAGACCACCAGAAATAACACTGGTGCTCTGAATTATAACCTTTAAAATTAAATTTTAAATTTTGTTGAGAAAAAAAAAATCTTATGAATAAATCCAGTCAGAAAACATGCCCCATCTACCCCTGGCATTAAAGATGAAAAACTGTCAGGTGAAAGGACCCTTTCAAGAAGTTATCCTTTTAGTGATCAGATTATGGCAGCACCAAGATTCTTTAGTAAGTAGAAAGGGATGCTGTGAAATCCCCAGATCTGAGTCACATGATTTTTAAGTCTGTTTGAACAAACATGGAAAGCTCACGCTTATTTGTGTTAATGAATATTCCAGATGCACATCCCTGTGAGGCCTTCCTTCCATTTAGTAATTTCTCAAGGCTCTGAAGGGGAGTGAGGATTAAGAGCCAACTTTTTGTTACCTAAATCATGCACAGGTCAGTATTAACAAACTCACAGGCATGGGATATCTCTGATTAAGTGAGGGCATTCATATCTCAATTAGTCACAGGAGGCAGATGGAGACCTGATCAGGATACTTAGTTACATTTAAGATACAGTTCCTATCACAGCAGACATCCAAAATTTGGTTGTGTTTGTTTTCCTGTTGTTTTTGCTGTTGTTGGACTCCTTTTGTCATTTTTTAAAGCTATGATTTACTTGATCTCTTTCTTTCCACTGAGGATTACAGACTTAACAATACTCGTCTAAAGGTAAGTGAAAGAAGTTCTACACTAATGTATACAATACAGGGATTCTGATTCACTCAGAAGCCCAACTTACTGTAAATCTAGGGAAATGCAAGTTGACACCACCTTACAGACCCATTTCCCAGATCTCTAACCCAAGGAAAAACCAAAATGGAACCTGACAAAAGGAAGACTCCTCTGGGAAGAACAAATCTGCTCACTGTTCCCTGGAATTCCTACATTTTACATTTAAACATTATTGAGTAAAATCCATGAGGCAGTCCTGGGAGCGGGGATGAGATCGAACCCCACCTTTTCCCTCTTTCTCTGTAAATCCCAGTGCTCAATGCATTGTAAAATGTAATTCATCCTTTCCCCATTCCCTAGCAATAGTGATCCAGGTTCTGCTCAACAACATAAGATGGCACATCGGCATCCCCCATTTTCAGTCATTTGCTCCAAGCTGGAATTCCCATGGACTATGTTTAGAGTTCTTGCTCTTTTTACTGGTGCTCAAAGCAATAGACATTGCATCTATAGCTACTGTTTTCTGTTGTATGGTGTTGGTTGGCTCTGAGCAATTTTCCATTTACCATCCAGGAGCCCCACAACAGCATCCCAACTCACTGCAAAAGTAGCAAAGACTAGGACTCATATGTTATTTGGCAGTTCCCATCTCTTTGTTTATATTGGGAGATAAGCAGAGAGAATAAATTTTAGCAAATGTACTGACTTTTTAAGCACTGCAATAACTTCTGACCTCCAGTTTCAGGCTCTAGCTCCTATTCCTAGAGAATCAAACAAACCTTCCTATTAAGGAAGTTTATAGTATTGGTATTATCTTGCTCCTGGATAGTCCAGTGGTAACACAATAAACTGGAAATGTGACTTAGTAAAGAGTTTAAAGAAGCCCACAGGACCTGAAGCCACTGCTGTGTGGTCACATCTGTCCAAGGCATATTTTGTTGCTCACAACAGCAATACAGGAGTTATATTTCAAAGCACTGACATTCCCCCACCCTGTATATTTACTAAAGAATTTAAAATCTAGGATTGTCTCTTCACTGCAACATGAATTAACTTCTTATTCTATTTTCTAAGAGAGGAAAAATATGAAGAATGCTAAAAGGTGGAAGGATGTGCTCGCTACAGCAGTTCCTCTGGCATATAGGATTTAGAGCAGATAATTTCATAACACCGAAAGGTCATGCAAATACCAGTCTGGAAGAGATATGGAGAGACCTAACTTTGTAGAAGATGAGTCTGAAGCAGGCATGTAATATATTGTCCTTTGTTCACCGCTGGGAAACAGGTGTTCCTTGAAGTAAGTTTTAAACTAATTATTCATTGCTACAAGTTGATGCTGGCATGTATGATGTGGAGAAGTACAGGTAGCAAAGTTACGAAATAAGAAAGGTGAGAAGAAACAAGATTATGTCACAAGGTGTCCAACACAGAGATAGCCCCTCCACCTTTGAAACCTTGTTACTTGAAAACTTGATACTTTAGAGCCCTCAAAAGATAACAGACAGGAGTCCGAGGCACCAAGGTATGTTATCAGCACAGGAAACTGGAGAGCACAACATATGAGTCAGTGAAGCAGGGGGTATGGCTTTTGTTTGAGCTGAGCCCCAAACAACATTCTTCTACACCACCAACCCACTTCTGAGGAACTGCTTGCATGACATTTTGGTTAACTTTGGAAGCTGATTGTATCTGCCTGGGATCTACACATCTTGCACTAACTACTATTGACCATTTTAGACAGCCATTTTTACCGTGACTCTTACTTAAGTACATAATACTAATAATATTAGTAAAAGGAATCTCACCAAGGCACAAAGAACATTTTGGTCAGTCAAGTTGAATTAAGCTCTTGAAAAAGATTGGTTTATAGTATGATGCCATACTTCAAACAGCTTTAAGCCAAGAGACCCAAATATCTTACAAAGGTGTCTGGACTATATAGACTTTCTAGGTAAAAGGGAAACTGTATTAGGAGAAAAATACATTCGTTTTGGCACCTTAGAAATGGAAGTATATGTAGGGGAGAAAATTAAGAAACCTGCCAAAAAAAAAAAAAAAAAGTTCTTATGCTTTAGGTCCTGGAATTCCACATACTGGTATTTCAGAAGGAACAGGTGGGGAAAACACAATAAAGATTGAGCTACCCCACAGAAATTACTCTTCCAGGCATTTCTGCAGAAGATGCAGGAGGTAAATTAGTTGCTAGCTTTGAGAGGATGCAGAATCTTAAACACTTCTTACTCCTTATTGGCAACACAATGGCTCAAAAAGGAAGGAGGAGATAGGTGTGAGAACCACTGAATTGCAGAAGATCAGCTCTTCACTCTTCTCACCTTACTATTTGATGGGAGTAAAACCAGACACTTTCATCAGACGCAGCTTCAAAGTTACAAAACCACAACCAAAGTTAAAGACTAGCCTCAGTTGAACGGGAGAGAGGGGAGCAAGTGTGAAGCAAGTTTCCATTCAGATTTCACATTCTTGCTGACTTCACTGAGCTCGAACTGATTCTGAGCAGCAAGATCACAACACTCAGTTTGTTCATGGCCTGCGTGCACAGGGTGCAGCCACAAGAAATCAGCACTTTCATAGTGCAGGATGATAAAAGCATTAAAATACCTTCAGTAAGCACCTCAGTTTATCATTTGTTCAATACTGTTGTCCATGGATGAGCACACTGAGTGTTGATCTAAATGATGTCAAAAAAGAAAAGTTGCATTAGAATTAAACAGCCCAGTGATTCTCTAAGATTGGTAATTATTGTAATAAACTCAACAACTGGCACAACTTCTATTAGCATAAACTGTGCCCAAAATGCCAACCTTATATCCTAGTGATTGGGTCTCAGAAATGGAAATGGAGGATGGCCCAAATCTGTGCTTTCTAAGAGGGTTTATGTCTTGATATTTGTCCTCAAGTCTAAGAGTTGTACTAGGACACCAAAGAAGTAAAGGTCATACTGCACTGTCATAGGCCACCAGGTCTCTGCTCCAGCCAAGAATCCATAAAAGCAGATCTTGTCTGGCAGAGCAGAGATGATAAAAGCTGGCTGCTCTCTTGGATATATCTTTATTACTGTTAGGAGGTTGCAAGATGTATTTTACCTAAGACAGAAGCAAAATTTACCTTCTTTTAAAAAGGAATAATGAATAAGGGACCATTACAGAGATCTATTGAAGTTGTATATCAGTTTCCGTAAAACTAATTAACTTAATGAGCAAACTCTTTGAACTGATATCTAAATGCATTATTGAAGATTTAAACATTCACAAGAAGTTTAGAGACTGTTTCAAACTGCCTAGTATTTGTCAAATTTATTCTTTGAAAATACTGAAGACATTGAAATGTAAAATAGATGCAAAGGCCTCTAAAATTATCAGCTTTTATCACTCTAAAATAACAGGCACATTGATTCCTTAAAAATGTGTTAAATTTAATGTCAAATTTGTTCCTGAACCTGTTGAGTTTCCAATATATGCTCTAATCATGGGCTTGACTATGTCTTCCCACCCATCTTAGAACATTAATCACTTCTGTTTTCTTACACCTAATATGGATGTTAGCAGAAAGCCTTCTAATCCTTTTGCACTTAGAACCGAGGTGATCTGTAGGTTGTAACAAAAGAAAACAACACACATTAACATGTATCTTTGTATAAAGACATGTAAAATGCATGCTCCACTTAGCAACAGGAAAGAAATAACCCACCCACCTCAGGTGAATCCTCTTACAATCTGAAGGACTACATTAGGTTTTCCCTTCTTTTCAACCCCACCTTCACACACAATCCAAACTCCTATAGACCTCATCAGGAGATTTGCATATGCAAGGACGAGAGCGAGAGGGACCTTAGGGCTTCATAACCAGCCGTGGATGGACCCTTTAACTTCACAACAAGCAAACAATGGACTAGTTGCACAATAAGTGTGTGCCAAAGCCATATTGGCTGCAAAAAATCATTTTAAAATCTTTCATCTGCAGCCACTGTAAAATCATTTTGGGGGTTGGACCGAAGATCTCATCACTGAGGAAAACTGGACCCTAGGTACAGGATTGAAAAATAAAAAAAAAATTAAGGATCTGCTTCATTATACAAACCAGCGAAAGGGTGAGGTCATGCCTCTGCCGGGCCATAGTTCATGCGACACTACAATTTTCTAGAGATACAATTTCATCGTAATTCTAACTAATTTGCGGTTACTTTTGATACAGAGAAAAGGAAAAGATACAATAGATCTACCCGTGCCCCACCTTTCTCCCTCCGGCCCCCTCCGCCTTTAGAGCCAGGGACACGAATTGTTTCGGAGCCCCACAGCGCCACCAGCACAGAGCAATGCAAAACAAAAAAGATCTCCCACCGGGTGAAAAAAAAAAAAAAAAAAAAAAAGAGGAAAGCGCCTAGAAAAATGCCAAAATTTACAAAATGTCTCCCAAATGTACCTTCTTGGAAGAAAAAGACCGAACAAACCACTCAACCCCCCCCCCCGCAAAAAAAAAAAAAACCAACACCAAGACATCTAAGTGAAGTGTGGGGAAATAATAACCTTTATATAACTAATGCTTTAAGCGAATTATCACAAGAGCTGGAATTTGTAAATAAAAAGGTCACTGTTTAGTAAGAGATGTAACTTAATATAAACCCTCTCATGTCCATCGCCACCTTCACCATACCAAGGGCAGTTTTCCCCCTTACTTTAGACCAAAGTAATCCATCAAGAGCCATCACAAATGGCATTGTAAACTCTTTTAGCTACCATCAGACCATACAGTAGCAACATAATATGCTTCTTTATACACGAGATCTGCATTATATTTATATAGACAGTCACATATTTGGTCCTGGATCCGTTTATTACTCGGTAAAGAATTCCCCCCTGCCCCCCCCCCGCCCCAGCAAAAAGCCAGAACCAAAAAAAAAAAAAAAAAAAAAAAAAAAAACCCAGGTCCATCTGGAAAATATTTGAGTTCCTATACTCCTAAACTGAAGTTAAATTGTTTTTAATCTTCTCGTGTATAAAATTTTAAAGAGGAAACAAAACTGACTTCAGTAATTGTCGCTATTAAGGAGACACCGTTGGGTGGGATTCACATGAGATAAAAGCTATGAAAAATACAAGACTACGTTTTGTTCATCAACACAACGAAAATCCTCCACAGCACTAATACACGCCAAAAACCCGCAGAAAGGAATATTTTTGGTTAAAACCACAAACTTACCTTCGAAGAAGGCAGCCCTTGCAAAAGGGCTGTAACAATATGGACTGCATACTCTCTCTCCTACAACCAGCCACCTCCATGCTGCAAAGGGCTTCCCGAACATCCTTAAAATATTTCGCAAATGCAGAAAGTGAGACTTTTCTTTTCTTTCCTTTTTTTTTTTTTTCCCTCTCCTCCCTCTCTTCTCTCCTTCCCCTCCCCGTCACCCCGCCAGGATCGCCGGGCGAGGAAGGAGGCGGCTTCCCGAGGGTCGGCGGGCGATGCCGGCGGGCGGCCGCAGCCGGGGCGGGGGACCCGGTGCTGCCGGGGTCACAACTTTGCCGGGGCTGGCGTTGGCTCGATGGGCTCCGCGGGCAGCGGCGCCCCCGCCCGCCCCGCCGCCCCCCCCCCGCCGCCGCCGCCTGGAAAAATGCAGTGTGCCATTTTACACCCGCCTCTGGAGCACACAGGACCAAAGTCTAGCGCTGGTTTTCGGTGACACTGCAAAACTACGGCTCGCCCCGCGCAACCCCACGCCTCATCCTCCCCTCGGAGAGAGCAGCTGCCTCTTGAGAATTAATAAAGAAAGACAGTTGGACAAAATAATTCCAAGACTTCGCCGTTTTCCCTCCGTCCCTCCCCCCGCCCCCGCCCCCACTCCGAACCCCGCAGCAAGTTTGTGCCGCCCGGCGCATCCCTCGGCCTCCCCCCGCGGCACCCCCGCCCCGCCGGGCTCCGGCAGCCTCGCAGCATCCGAAAGAGCCAGTCATGCCTGAAACAAAATCCATGATTCCTGGAAAGTGGGGAGGCTTGAATCCCAACAAACACTCAATTTACTTACAATTATAAATACCTACCTTATGAAAGGACTAAATTAACACTAAATTCAACAGATACATCCGTTACTGCAGGAATAGTTTTTCCATAAATACTGTTTTAAAAACCCCTCCTTATACTGACTGACAGAATTCTACCATGCTGCCCACAAACAAAATGGCTGTGGCACCGAGTTTTTTGGTTCCTCCCACTGTGCCTCCCCCTGGCCTCCAGGAAGTGGTAGAAATCCAAAATAAAATCCGCACGAAAAGTACAATACATCAGCCAAACTCCGCACGGCACCGCCAGACAGCATCGGGAGGGAAGCACATTCACCAACATTGTAGTTTCTCGAGGATTTTTATTGTTTTTAAAAGGGCATCAATCACTGGGAGTTTACATCACTGTGTAATTTGAACTTCCTGCTTTACATATTTATAAGGTCTTTCACCTATCTTGGCAGGCTTTCAAATTAAGTGGGTTGGGAAATTTGATGCTGTGGCTCTAGTTTGTGAGCTGAGTCAGGTAGTGCCTGCTGGAGCTGGGCTCTGAAAAGACGGGCAAATTCTGACACCTTCCCTGTTCAGTGCAAGATAAAATAATCCCCCTTGCATATCACAGTCTCGTAAGTGAGCACGTAGGCACCAAGAGGCCCCTGGAAGGAGGATTCTCCACGGAAACTGAAATTTAGGCCTCTTGCACATAAAGACAAGCTTTGTAATATTTATAATTTTGCATTTGTGGTTCACAACAGTCTCCCTGAATCATGGTCTCTGTGGAAATAATCTTAGAGTTTCTCTTATTCCCCGTTTAGTGTTACAGACCTTTAACTTTTGTGACATTCACCTTCAAATAAAAATAAACAGGAAAATGTGGCATATTTCTATTAGGGATTATGATAAAGATGTCACTACGTGGTCCTGTATCTGAGCTACCAATCTTGCCAGGCAGTAGCACAACTCCTCTTGCACGCTGCCTCGTGGGCTCCGTAGGGGCTGATTCATTTCCCGTGAGAATCCTTTTCCTGCCTTTAGGAGGAGTCACAATGGAGACAGCTGTCAGACCTGCTGAGCCTGATCCAGCCCTATATTAAAAGACTTGAATTAATATTCTCACCTACTGCTATTCTAAACCTTTGTCAGAGGCATTGAAAAAACAGTGGAATCGGTGATGTTTTTTCTGAACCACCTAGAAGTCTTAGATTTCATAAAAAAACCTAAAAAACAAAACAAACAAACAAACAAAACCTGCAGAGAACTTGGAGCAAATTTTCTGTTATTGTAATTTGTTTGTATTATCATGTTATCTAGCAGCCTTAATCCTGCCTGAACTGTGATTATCATGTTATATTGTATAGGAATATAGGGCAAAAAGATAATTCCTGCCCTGAAGAACTCAAAAGTATAAGACAAAAGACAGCAGATGGCTATGGGCAGATGAGGGAAACAATGAGACTGTATTGATCAGTGAGGAAGGCACAGTTTGCAACACACTATTAGTCGAACACTTGTTTCTGTGTGTACTTCATGGTGAAGAAGACATAAGGTGGGATTTGCTGAGGAAAATTAATCAGGTTTTGTGGCTGTTGAAAGAAAACTCCAGCAATAAGGACAACAAGGAAAAAAGCATGATATTTGAAAAGCCAGTAGGTGAACTACAGAAACCTAATCAAATTTGCATTAATCTTTGTATAATGACAGAAAATAGATAGGAGGAAGTAGGCTATTGAAAATTCAGACAGAAAGCTTATGTTTGAGACAGAAGAAGTAAAGAAATGATCCAAAAGGCATCATAAACCAGGCCTGCTAGCAATAAAAAAGCCTTAGGAAAAAAAAGTAGACAGTAGTTCACATTGTATGGGCCTGAAGAGATGTAGCACATGTTTTTAGGAAAAAAAAGTGTTCTTAACTATGAGTTTGGGGACTCTGTGTTGATTGTCTGCACCTTCCTCCTAGTTTGTATTTAGTGAATTCTTAACTCCTACTCCTGATGGTAGTGTTTAGTGTATGTATAGTAAAATGCAGTGTCCGACCAGCAGGAAGAATTATGTGCAGGACTCCAATGATTTCAGAAGGCTAATTAATTACTTTATTAAACTATATTAGACTATAACTTTATTACACTAACAAGAACTATCACTAACTAACTAGAAAACCAGTGACTCTTTCTGCCCTAGTCCCGACACACGTGGATCCAATTGGTCAATGAATCCAAACACCATCAGCAGAATCCAATCAAGCAATCACCTTGGGTAAACAATCTCCATACCACATTCCACATGGGCATAAACAGGAGCAGCGAATGAGATAAGAATTGTTTTGATTCTCTTTTCTCTGCTTCTCTCACAGCTTCTCTCAGGAGAAATCCTGAGAAAGTGAAGTCTCTCTCTGTTCAGAGGGCATGTGAATACCACCTGTATGGACACCTGATTACTAAAGGGTCCCCTCAAAGTTTTTAACGTGAGTGGATAAGCACATAGGAAGGTTGGGACCAAGCTGACCTTGCACACTGGGAAGGTTACTTCTTCCATCACTTGTTTTTGGAGAAACCTTCATCTGCCAGCAGTGCCCCATAGGTTACTGTATGCCTTACACCAGCACAGGTCTGACAGAGCCCTCAGATACAAGGTGGAGGGACATGAAGGACTCTGGTTTAGGGCATAGCTACAGCCAGGACAGCAAATCATGCTTTGGTGGGGAATATGGTCCATAGGCTCAGAGCCCTCTCAGGACATCCTTTACTATGTTGCTGTAGTTAGTTGCTATGTTGTTAAATGCTTTTTGCTTTATATTCTCCATTTGCAGTAGTAGCAGGCACATATTTTCAAATTCTTTGTACTTCTGTACAAAACACCTTAGATAACTTTGCATTTACTGCGAGGCTCTTAAGTCTGTTGGCTAGTTGTGCTACAGCTTGGGGTTAAACACTGCACAGTAAATAACCTCAAATAAGCAAAGCCTTGGTGAACGTCTGTGGAATTATTGTGGTGAGGCAAATGTGAAAGAATTTGGCTGGATTCTTTTGTTACAGGCTGAAATGAACTGCAACTGTCCCAAATTTCCTTCAGATGTGAAGCTAACTAGTTCTGTAGATAAGCTGATGTGTGGTAACTGTTTAAGCCAGGGTCATTTTCTCTCATGTTGGATCTCATCCTCAGTTTTAACTGAAAACAGTGTATATCAAGTGCTAAATGTTAAGAATTGAGATAGGGATTGAAATACACATTGTGACTGGTTTTTTAAAATCTGGCTAAGTGTTCCAAGAAAAGTTGAACCATATGTTGTCAGGCTTTAGGAATAATCCCTACTTGACTTGATGTAAAATTTCCCCAAAATTCTTACAGCTCAGAGTAACTGAAAAGAGCACCATCGCTGATTCTGCACTTTTTTTTTTCTCCCAGCTTTGTCCACTGCTTGGTGTGAATGTTTGCCTTGAGATTTTGCTCAAAAACTGGGAAATAGAATATCTGTACAGGAGCAAAGAAAAAACCAGCTACATTTTAGGATTTAGACTAACATTAAAAAAAGTGGCTAAAACCTCATAGCACTCAAATAACAGCTCCTTACTGGAATTAGAGAAACTACTTTTTACATTCTGCTTGCAGTATAATTACTTTTATTATTCTTTATCTTTCATTTGCATTAATCTTTATCTTGCCCATAAAGATTTAACTCTATTGCCATATTTTCCAAGAAGCTCTCTATCTCTACCCTTGTAATAAACAAATTACACTGATCTCCACTGACAATATTTTCTTGATGAGAAGTGAATTACCAGTCCTGTTAAATCAGTAAAACATTAGATAGATAGCAAGTACTGGAGGTTATCAAAGTGCTTTTGCAACTCATATGTAAATGGTAATTTGTTTTCTTTCATAAATGTGGCATTGAATGTTTTTCAGTTGAAATATCACTAAATGCATAAATAGTTTGCATTTTTTATTCAAAACGTAATGTTCACATAGCTGCATAACTGCCCTTGAAGAACCTAAAAAGCTCATTTGCTGTAATTTGGAAAATTCATAAATTATAGCAGAAGAATGGATTATTGATGCCTGACTGTATTATAAAGGAAGACACAGGCTCCCCTAGCTTAATTCTTGCTTGACCCAGGTCAGATATTTTTTAAAAAGCATGCAGTCTTGACTAAAAATGCATAGTGGTAAAAGAATCCACAAAATCTTCACTAAATTGCTACAGTGATTACTTGACTCACTTGAAATTTAACTTTAAATTGCACACTTTTTTACATATTAAACCTCCTCTTTCCATTTCTCTGTCCAAGTCCAGGCTTTGTTTGAGTATATAAGACTCACAAAATGTTACTCTTTGTTAGGGATGTTATGTGAATTTAGTACTTCTCTAGTTTACCAGTAATCTTCATGCTCAGTATTCCATGCACATCAGAGATAAGCACAATATGCCAACAGCAATGACTCTACTTGCCAATACTAAAGTAACTCCTTCTATTTTTTATGCATATCCCAAAATTTTATTTGCTTTCTTGCAGCACTACCATTACAGATACCCTGTGTTCAGTAAACCCTCCCATTAATATCTGTATCCTTTGCAGTAGTCTCTTTTCAGTCGTATCATCTCCCTGCTTCTCTCAATAGGACTTAACATTGCTCTCAGGATTTAACTTTTGCCTCTGCACAGATACATGGATTGATCTACTTGGGCCCACCTTAAAAAGCCTATCCAATTTACCTTTTACCAATAACCCATTCACTGCTGGTTTTGTCTCATTTAAACTCCTCAGCACTGTGAGAATCAGTAAGGATTCCTTTCCATGTTACTCTTACTTTAAGCAGTGTTTTCATTTGATTCAGACACTGAAGTTTTACTGCTGACTTTGTTTCCTTGTGCTGGGACCCTGTCTTCAAATGCTTTATGATTGGATCAAGAGGATTTAAAACACAGTGTTGTCACAGGTTGGTATGTCTTTCACTCTTCTCACATCACAAGTCCTGCCAGTGGCAGTTCTCATGGTTTTAGGATGATGTTTGGTGGCAAAAGGTGTGGAAAAAGAATGAAGTAAATTTAAGTGGAAAAGCAATTTGTTACAAAAATATGTGTAGGTCTTCTGAAAATAAAAACCAGAAATAAACCTCGAGAACATCTTTTGCTGTTGGCTGCCAAGGTATGCCACACATCTTGGAGTATTGTTTTTCTCCCCTTCCTGTTTTTTATCTTGTTATTTGTTGATCGCCTGAAAGTACCTAATCAGACCTCCTGCACAGATTGGTCAGGTCATAATCTACATTTTTTTATGAATTAACAATTTTCTTTGGTTTTGGAATGTATCTTTTGTTGAATTGCTATAGGACTCAAAATATGTTGTCCTTTCAGAATTAAAGCTATGTCCATATGACAAGTCCAATATGGTTATATACTTATTAAAAAAAAAAAATGTAGTCACCCCATGTTGGCACAGATGCATTTTGAAAATTTCTCCTCTTTTAGTTGTCTAGTTGGTTGAAGCAGATGGGGAAATACTGGGTGTGATTTTAGAATAAAGTCAGAAAAAAAATCTAGAAAAAAAGAAAAGCCCACTGTGAAAACTTTCCTTCAACTTAGCCAGCTAATTGATTGGTATTGTTCTGTGCACTGTCCCTGTTATGTGCTGATATTTGAAACAGAGTCATATAAGCTGTGGTCCAGATCCTGAAATTTTATGTGGAAAGGTATTCCGTGTTTTTAATCCAAGCACTGGATCCTCATCCATGTGTTAAAACTGATCCTGAATAAATACTCAATGCTATGTTTGCAAGCACAACTAACTGTAAAAACATCTTTTCACTTGCTTTCAGTCCTTTTCTGTGCCTGCAGTGGCTCTTGTGAGAGTACTGTTCCCAGACTGCAGGACAGACCTGTTGCTACTCTTGGATTATTTAAGGTGTGCTGTGCCAAAACAAGGGAATGTGCAATTGGTGCTTCTACTTTGCTGGTTCACTCTGCTGTTTTCTCATACATTCACCTTCTGATAATTAAGGGAGTCTCATGGATTTTATTAGATGAGCTACTATTGGAGACCATTTTCCCATATGATTTAATGTACCTAGGAAATTCCAGCTGAAACACCATGGATTCAGACGAGGTGAATAATGGCTGCAGTCCATCTGTGTTCCACTGACTTGCCTGTTGACTGGTTTATGTGCTCAGCAGATTTTATCTGTCCTTTTCTGAATTCACATTTGTCATTTAGAATAAAGGGCCACTGTTGAAAACATCTCAGAGCTGTTTAGAGTCACCCTTGGTGTTCACTTTTACTGCTGCTGCAAAAAAATGAACCATCTGTGTGGCAAAGACAGCACTGTCACAATTCAGTTTTCTTTTCTGAAATGTTCTGATGCTGGTGACATAGTGAATGGAAGGCAGTTTAGTCAGCAAAAGCTTGATGAGCATTGGAAGGAGGATATCAAGGGGAATTTAAGGAAAGCCTGTATTTGCATACAGATTTGGGGATATGTAGGTCTGAGATGTCTGAACCAAAGTGCTTTACAATTCCAGATTCAGCAAGACTATGAACTGCAGTCATAAAAGCTTTAATTTTTCCTCCTGGTTTTTAAATAAGTTTAGCCTTCTTATATATAATTTTGTTTCAGTTTGTGCACATTTTACTGAGGAGCTAAAATCAGGCAACATAAAATCTGGTCAGCAAGCTCAAGTCAGTAATTGGTCATCTCATCTGAAATTCCAGGATGCAAATGATAAGGCATTAATCATTTTAAGATATTAGAATACAGTGGCTGTTTTTTCATGCCATTATTAATTGCTGTTGGAAAGCAAAGTGATTCAAATACATTCTCTGGTATTATTAGAGCATCCATCATATTCTCAAATATGAAACTGCCTATTTGACAGGTCTGCTCTTCTGCATTATTATTTTCAGCTGTAATATTTCAAACCACTCAGGGACAAATACTAGACTTGTGACCTATTTTTTACCTAATTATTTTAAAATTCTTTCTTGTATCCTAATTTTGCTGATCCAATATTCTTTGCTTTTTAAGAATCTTGTTGGTCCTCTAGAGATTCTGACTTACAGTATGTATTTACTGGCAATTTCCCTATTTTTAAGTTTAAACAATGTATTTATGATTTTTATTAACGTTAGAAAAGCTCTGAAGACTAAGCTGACCAAACTTAATTTTCTTGTTGGTTAGAAATGCAATCAAGCATGAGAAAGGACACATTAGTTGAAGGTACCATGTTGCTTTCTCATGTAGAGCCTTGCATGTCTCATCTTACACTGGCCATGATTTTGCCCTCCCTACATGTGCTGCAGAGGCAGCAATAACCTTTATTCCTGTGCTGTTCATGTACAGTAAGAAATGTGCTCCTTGCCCTGCTCCTTCCATTCACAGGGATTAATGGTAGCAGGATTTCTTAGCAAGGGGCTGGAAGAGCCTTTCTCTTCTGTCTATAAAAATCCTCTGTAATTTCCACAAAGAAAAAATATTGGACCAAAAGGAAATATCCTACAAGCTAGATGTAGTACATGTCCTGCCAGCTGGATCACACCACCTTATTTACACAGTAAATTTCCATGAAGCATTGCCAGAGCCCTTTTGGTCTGAGCAAAGATGGAGAATGCACACAGCATCCAAGGCTCAGACTGCCACACAAAAATCTTGATGCTAATGTTTCCCAGTGGTTTGTAAATGGCACATCTGCAAGTGGTGAGCTACACTTGCAACAGAGATCATTAAACCTTATAGAAATGTGCTTCACAGTATGGTACAAGCTTTAAAAAAAAGCGCCTTTTGTTTTGCCTTAACCACAGAGGCCAACTTAAAAAAGGTGTGCATCAGTCTACAAATGAGGGAAAGGAGAATTAAACAGTTTATAAATACTTTCTTTATTCTCAGAGCTGCTTATTTCATCTCAGGTTCCTCTTAATTTTTAAAACTAACATGGGATTTCTTTTTTGGTAATAGAACTTTAGCTTTTACTTTATTTTACTTTAGTCATTAACATTCCTCCTGATTTTGTTACTCTAAAATTATTTAGCTTATATTTGGTTTATTTCTGAGAGTCAAAATCCATATTTTTAAGAATGCGCATTTTCTGAAAACAGAAAATTAGTTGTGATGGAAGATTGTTGAAACTTGGAAGAGTAGTTCAGTTTGAAAATTTCTGCATTAGTCTCAGTCATTAATAAGGTTATTGGCAGCTGTATTTAGTTCTTGGTGATTGGATTTTTTTAAGGGAAGCAAATGACAAGATGCTGACTGTCAGCAAAAGGTGCCAATTCTGGTACAAGTTCATTAGGAATTGAAGCTTCTTGTATTCAAAATATTCCTATTTTTGTCATTTTCAGTGTGTAGGTCCTCACTGGAAATGAACCTTTGACAGATGAGACCTGAGCTACAGACCATGAGAGAGTCATGCACGCGACTTTTGCTTTGGCCAGGCAGAGCCTGTCAGAGAGCAGCTGCAGTGTCTCTTCAGCGCCTGAGGGCCCAGCAAGCCCCACCAACAAGGAAGTGTCCAGTTACTCAACATTGTCCCCAAGCCAACTTAGGCAGTATCTGTGCTTCACTCGTCAGTGTACACCTGGGCTATGACACACTCCCAAATTTTTATTTCTGCTCCTTGACAGATCTGTCTAACCTGACCTGATATGAGTCAGCAGTGCACCACTGCAGCAAGACAAGCAAATGGAATCCTGGGCTGCACCTGCAGGGATTGTATTGGCAGAGATAAAAGAGATGTGATAATCCCATTCTACACAGTGCTTGCTGGGCCACACCTGGAGTACAGTGCCCAGTTCTGGTCACCACCCTTGAAGAAACACATGGACAGATTGGAGTAGGCTCAAAGGAGGGCCACAAAGGTGATCAGAGAGCTGGAGAGACTGTCCTATAAGGAAAGAGGAGTGTGATTTTTTTTCTCCCTGGAGAAGAGAAGGCTGAGGGGCACCTTGTTGCCACAGGCCCTGAGCTGGGTAATAATTAGCATTGACTCCATGATTGCAGAAGGCTGATCAATTGCTTTATTGTATCATCCTATACTATATTATACTATACTTATTAAGAAATTCAGTAACCCCTACAGCCAGTCCAATACAGCTTTGACCTAATTGGCCAATCTATCCAAACATCATCCAGAGTCCAATTAAGAAATCACCCTGTGGTAAACAAATCTCCATGACACATTCCACATGTGCACAACAGCAGGTGCAAGTAGAGATGAGAATTGTTTCTCATTCTTTTCTCTGATCTTCTCACAGCCTTCCCTGGGAAAATGCCTGGGAAAGTCTGTGCCTGCTCTCTGTGGCCAGAGAGCTGCTGCCACAGCACCTCATCACAGTATTCCAGTATCTAAAGAGTGGCTACAAGGAGGGTGGATGTTCTCAATTCACAAGAAACCACATGGAGAGGACAAGGGGCTTCAGGAAGAAGTTGCATATGGAGAGGTTTTGCCATGATAGAAAGAAATTTTTTACAGTGAGAACAAGCATTCACTGGAACAACCTCTCCAGGGGTGTGGTAGAGTCCCCATCACTGGTGGTTTTTAAGATGTAGAGTCCCTGTCACTGGAGGTTTTTAAGATGTGATTGGACAGGGTGCTGGGTAATGTGACCTAGACTCCCTTTGCCATGAAAGGTTGGAGCAGATGATCTTTTGCTGACCCTTCTGACCTAGGTTAGTCTGTGATTTTATGGCATGCTCCACTGCTGTGCTTTATACTAGCTACTCCTTTACTTCCTGGCTTTTCTGCATTGCCATAAACCACACTTGCTCTTCAGCTAGTTCATCCACTGATTTTTAATCCTGGATTACTTTTACTGCGATCCTGTTCCTGACTCTACCCTAGCAAAGTTTCTTTAAGTTTGCCTGCTTCAATATGCTCAGTGCACATGCAGATCACTGATTACATCTCTCCAGTCCTCACTCAGCCAAATTTCCTATTTACTTATCTCAGAAATCTCCCAGACCTTTTCCCATGCCAGAGATACTCAGGCTCTGTGGTACTTTTTCCTCCAGATGATAGAGATGTCCCTTATCCCTCCAACAGTGCCTCACATCCTTCTGTTGCCAGCCAGACTCTCTTTGTGTTCTTAGTCCCACCCAGAGCTACTGTGAGCCTTGCATGCTCTTGTATGAAGCTTTGCTATTCTTTTCATCTTTTGCATGACTCTTTATTTTACTTTTCCTGTCATGACCTTCACTGATCTTTTTCTCCCTGCTCCACAGGCACTGCATTTCCTCTGTGCTTTCCCCATAAGATTATTCTGTTTCTTACCATTTGCAACACTCTGCCTGTACTTTTTTGTCTTTCTCTTCTGTCAAAAAGATAAAAGTTATGGCCTACTAGAATTTTAAAACTCTGCTTGGCAGATCAGCAGTCCTGAAGTGTGGGATAATGTTATGTTCAGAGCTCCAAGTTACAGAGAGGGAAATAAATACTTGTGTCTTATTTCAGTTGAACTCTGAAGGATTCTCATTTGTTCTTGAGTACAGAGAGTACCACTCCTGAATGGTAACTAATGTTCCCTAAACTGACAACATATTTTTGGGTCAGTCTTGGTCCCCACTCCTTCTTCATATAATGCAAGAGTAGGAGGGAGAATCGCAGTGTGTAGGTCCTCACTAGAATTGCAGATGTGACTGCTGTCTAAGTAATCCTTGAAATTAATACATACAAAATACAAAAATACGTATTTTCCCAGGCCCTGAATGTGTTGGAACATGCCCCTGGGCATGCACTCTGGTGATCCCTAGATGGCAACAAGGCATAATAGCAACCTGCAGGGAACAGCTCAAGCAGCCCTGAAGCTGCTTTAACCCACTCCTTTGGCTGACTTAGGCCTTAGTAGCCATATCCCCCCTTCAGCTTGAGCCTTGCTCTGAGAGCAGCTTAGAAATGAATTGTAGTGGCTTTCATTTGAAACTTCTATTCTTTTATATGCTCTAGGTTTCCTCTGGGCCCGTTGTTTAAAAGGCCAAGTCTGATAACTCCTTTAAGTGCCGTTTTTTCAGAGCTGCGTGAAAACTTGACAAAATGTTCCCTGTGACTCCTAGGTTTTATGGCAAGGGAAAACAAACAGTAGTATAAGCCTTATAAAACTTTTTGTGCAACTCAAATCAAAAGGTGAGAAATAATGTTGACAATCTAAGGAAGGGCCCAAGAACAGCAGCTTCTAAAATATCAAGACAAAAATTTAAAATTGAAAAAATGAGATTGAAAAATAGCCCTGAAAATTCATACTATGCTGTACTTCTGTTCATTCTGCTTCAGAATCTTTGAATCAACAGCCCTGGGAAAAATAAGCTAAAATTCATCCATGTCTCTAGACATGCACAAATGTACAAAACAATCTCAAGCATCTATTTGGAGAATCTTTGCCAAAACATATCTCAGTAACCTTTGCACTGAACCCAATGATACTTTTTAAACAATAAATATGGCATTACATAGACTTTTACCTGTTTTGTTACCTATTAACATTAAAGTCATTATTCTATGTGTGGTTTCACATTGCCAATGATTGGCTCTAGATAATAGAGTAGTATCTGGTACAAAGTCTTTTTAGTATCTGTCTGGTAAAAAATTTTGAAAATATTATCTACTTTACTGTGAATATATTGTGCTGCCTTAACCCAAAAAAACCAAAGAAAGCTGCCATCCCTGAGTATGTTTTCTAACCTGTAACACAGTATTTTCTGACCCAAATGTATGCTGGTGTAATGAATAGGTTTCACATGGCAAATCTCCCTTGATATAACTGTTAAAAATACTCTAATTTTTCAGTCTTTTTTGGCAGCCAAATGTATCAAACGGTCCTTGTGGCTCAAGAATAAGAACTTGGGCTTTGGATTATGTCCCACATTTTGTCACATTTCAGTACTGGCTTGGCATCAATACCAACTAAGCTGCTGAAGAACAGTTTGATGTCTGGGATGTGTAGTGAGAGAAAATGGCTGGAGCATTAGAGCATGGTCTTATGTCAAGGAGCTGGCATCCTTTCAGTCCCCAAAAAATTATTTCTGACTCAGCTTGCAATGAAATAATATATCACACCTTTTCATTCCTTGATTGACTGGTGAAATACTCTCTTCTGAGTTAACTTATGTATTCATTTGACATATATCATCATAACTGTTGATTTACTGAAGATGTTAGGACTGCTGCAGCCCATGTCCTGTGCAAATATTGCCTGGTGCAATGTGTGTGAACCACATATATTGATCATGAGTAACAGCTTTGAAACTTCCTTTCTTATCCCTGTTTCCAGTGGTTGCCTTAATAAATCCCTGTGCCAAAATACTGACCACTGAGTTGCAACTGGACTGGAGCTTTCTCAACCTCTCAAATTGTAAAGTGAGCCCTGATGTCCACCCTCCTGTACTTAGCAGCACATAGTAGCACTAATTCAAATGTGAATGACAAAGAAAACTTCTATATTTAGAGCCCTGCAGTTACGTGGAAGCAGATGAAGGCATTAGGTGCATACTACAATTACTTGACTTGAAAATAAAATATTAAAAACAGTGAAGTACCTTCTGTGTGTTTGCCACAAGGGGTATCTGGGCTAATGCCAGAACACTCACATGCAGACTGGGCACTTCTGTGTGGTAGAGAGGAGCTGTGAGAATCAGCTGTAAGGCTCTAGCATCCACCACTGGTCAACAAGTTACATGAATTGATGCAAAGAGAAATGCAGCAGTTTTTGTTCAGACATGAAGAAATAATGATGATGATGGAGCTGGGCTCAAAAATGTCAGGTAGTTTCACCAACATTTATATCTTTTCATTCTTGTAAAGAATTATAGTGAGCTAGGACCTAAGTTCATATTGCTTGGAAGTACTTTGTAAGACTGATAATACTTTCATGCAAAGTATTTCATGAGCACTATGAACTCGCCACTGAGCTGAACTCAATTATTTTGCACAAGAGAGAGCTGAGCTCCCACATGGTCTTCTTAGTTGCTTTCTATAAAGCTTTAGCACAGACCTTTATTTCAGGTAGACTTAAGACATTTGTCAGACAGGGTAGTTATAAATGCTTCTGTCACTATGAAAAAAAAGCAGCTTCAATGGCTTTACTTGGTTTTAGTCTCATTTTCTTTTCTGAGCCCAAAGTCCTCCCCACTGTTAGCACATTTTTCTTTTTACTTACTGGATATCGTTTGATCAATCAGCAGTTAACCTACTCACACTTCATTGAGTTTCCTCATTTATCAAACAACACACCAAATGGAGTTGGGAGCCTGTTGAGCCAGCGTAAAATCAAATGGACTTTATTACTACAGTATTAATAAGCTTAACATCTTGGAAAGGAAGGAAGAAAAGATTGAACACATGTAAGCTTCATAGTAAGAATTCTCCTGGAGTAAAAAATATAAAATGGAAGGAGAATCTAATTCTTTATTAAGCATGTGAGTAAGGATTTTTTTTCTGTAGTGAAGTATTACTAGTCAAAGGGCTGGAAATGTTAGGAATATTCTTTTACATGAGCCTTACAACTGATATTAAAAGTGCTAATCCTTTTGGGAAATTTCAGATAAGATTAAATATTATAAAAAACATTAACATTTTAGTTTAGTTTTATTACTGGGGCTTTTTGACTCATGACTTTGCTTATAAACTATTTTGCTCCACATTTCTAACACTTCAGATTAATAATGTTTGATGGTTGATTAACACTTTTATTCTGTATAGCTACATTTGAAGATTTTAGGTAGTAGCTAATACTATACTTTGCATAAGTAATGTATTAGATCCTAGAAATAAATAAATTACATATTTATGTGATTCATGAAAGATTAATTATATTTAAACTGAAAGTACTTCATGAATTTTATATAGCATGATAATTGTTTACAATTTCCATGTATTAAGTCAATACATTTTTCAGCTCAAGTTTTTTGCACAACAAGTTCAATGAATAAGTAGGAAAATCGAGGGCCTTCAGATCAAATTGGCACAATCCTACATTAAAGTACACCATTGATGCTTATTTTCTCATTGACTGATTTTATTGGTACTGATTTTATTGATAGACGTGGATGTAAAATTGCTAAGAATGTACTTTTTTCTCTAATGATACAATTTAAGAAGACGATTCTTAAATAAAATTCAGAAATAAAGAGCAATTTTTCAGCTCCTTTGCAGTCATGCAGACCAGTACCAACATGAAAGATCTCATTAATTTCAGATAAACTTGTCAAGAAGATCAAAGTCAAATTAGTAGTTTAATGCAGTGTACAAGTATATTGAAGTATCATTACTAGATGGCTATAGGTAAATGCAAGATTATTATTTTCTAAGCTTTCTTTTATGTCTGTGCTTACAGAGACCTTCTTAAAGTTGACTGATACTTCAACAGCATCTGACAAATATTTCAAATCATCAATTCATTATTTTACATGTGCTTTGCTAAATGAGCAATGACATTTGATACTTCTGAATTTCAGAAGTGCCTTATTTTAGCAAAACTTCATTTCCATTCAGAGTAAGGCCACTCAGAGATGTTCCTTAGAGTGAATAGTTGCTTTAAATACTTCTGTAGCCTTTCTCTTTACTCAATTAATGTTGTCTTTTTATTGCCTTTACTTCAGCTCATCTGTGTTACTGTAGGGCCCAGAATTCCTTTCCTTCTCCATGGATTTCCCCTTAAATTTCTAACAGGGCTTTGTAGCAAATTTCATGGGGAAATTCAGTTTTTACTGTCATGTATTGCAGTCCGTCTCTAATATATTTTTGAACCTGCTAGCCAGTTTCAATCATATCTGACCAAGGAAGAAACTGTTCATGTCAGTCTTCTTTTTGTGTTCATAATTCAAATAACTAACCACAATCAGAGTTTTGTGAACTCCTAGTGATATTCATGTATGTAAATGCATTCAACTCCTACTAATTCCATTTAAACAGAGATATACCATATTAATACCCTCTCTGAAGAAATTCTTACAGAAAATAAATGTGCAGAGAAGTTCTACAGAGGAGACTTGGCTTCTGTCCTTCTGCTATTTTTTTTTTGTAATTTTAAGGTTTTATTACTTGTAATGGTTTTATAACAAAGTGCTATCAGTTCTGCTATCTATTCTATCTCCATCATCATATTAACAGTTTGTTTGCCTAGTTAGGATCCTATCCTGAGCTACCAAAGGGTTTGAATAAAATGCATTCTCATATGCACTTCACCCCACTCGTGCAATTGGAGAAATCAGTGAGAAGTCTGGTTGCATTACTTTGAGAAGTAAAATGTGTTTTCTGACAAATGTTCAATTAAATATGATTTTAAATAACATAGCATAATAAATTAGAATTTAAACAGTTGGAGAATAAGACATCTCCATGAATCAGTAGTTCTGTCTTGTTGGGAAAGCAGAATTTTCATGGTGCCAGTGAAATGTTTCTTTGGGATACAAACACAGCTGCTGCACAGTCAGAGACACAGAGAAGAGCACAGGAATCTCAGCCCCGTCAGAGCTGGGAATGCTCTCCCTTGTTTATCTGGCAAGGGCTCGTGTGTGTTTGGTCAGTAAGGTGAGAAAGTGAGGACAGCCAGAGAGGAAAGTGAAATGTCAGGCAGCTCCTAAGGACAGCAGACACCTGGGGAGTGACATGGGGAGCAGGCACGTGCTGGGGGATCCCTGCAAGGTGGACACATCCTGAGCTGCTGACGGGCGGTGAGGGAGGGAAGTTCTTTCTGTATCAGATTTCCAATGCTCATTACTTACCAACAGACATACCCCCCGTGAATTTGTGAAGCATATTTAAAAGCCATTTATATTTTTAGTTTCTATAATATAAATTATTTCTGGTTAGACTTAATTTGCAAATGGCTGATTGATTTTCTAATCTGCCCTGATTTTAGAAATAGTGATAATTTTTAACTCACATTCTGCCATCACTTCTAATTCCATGGCTTTACTGTATCTGTCAGATAAGAAGGATTCTGTCATATTTTGGAGAAAACTACAATCAATTTCTTGACTCAAGTGAAGCAATTCAATGCCTCTTGCTATCTCTGTCACCTTTCTCTGCTCCTTTTCTACATTTTTATTATTTCTGAGGTAGGACTGCCAGAGATAGATATAGTAGTCAATATGTGGGCATATCATCCATGCATACAGCAGGACAATGGTGTTTTCTTCTGAATTTTAGTTTTCTTTGCTTATTATCCTGTGCTGATTTTTATTTCAACAATCCAGTGGATTTAAACATTATTCACTTAATACTAAAAGTAATTTCTCTTTGTAGAACTAACTACAATAAGACCATTTTTTTTCAGGAGAGGTAAGAGGTTTTATAGTAACTTAGAACCCATTTTTATATACGTGCAGTTGCACTTTATTTTCCTAGAGTGCACTTACAGAAATAATGGTGCCTTCTTTCCAGGTATACTATATTTATCCATCTTCAACATTGAATTTGTAATAGTTTCTGCTAATAACTTTCCCAAGATGGAAGTTACACTCAGGAGCTTAGAGTTTCCAGGATCATATAGGGACACCTTGTGAAGTGATTATGTTTCTCACATTCAGTTTCCCTGGTACTGAGATTTTAGAATAATCAGGTCTAGTATTGTCACATTTTGGAGCAGAGACTTGGAATTTGACAGCAGAACCTCTCTGATATTAGTGATGCAAATTTGCTATTTTTAGGATTGCCATCAAATTTTGGCCAAGTAAGTCTGGGAAAACAATTCCTATGTGTTCAGTAAATTTTTCTTAACTATAAGACATCCAATTTAATTGTTTTGACTTCTTTATGGCAATTGTGTATGGCATATAATTTTTTGAAATATTGCATCTATATGTAGCATTCTCCATTGCATGCTCCTATATATTAATTAGACTCTAACTCTGCTGTGCCTTGTAGGAAGAGGGGTCATTGGATCCCTACAGCTGTTTCTCTACCCCTGCCTCCCTGCTGGCTTAGCAAAGAGGTGGCTTAATGTGAGGACTCCATAGCTCAGCAGAATGCCCAGCATTTCTGTCATGGTACTGGAAGTTACTGTGGTGCTAAAACTGAGACAGTGGGTAATGTCTCAGGCTTTCCTTGCTCAAACACTATCAAGTGGAGAGCTTGTAGATACAGACTGACTGGTGCACAGGTCTGCTGGGCAGCTGCATATTGAAGAAGACAAAGAGAATGTAGTTAGCAGGAAAAAACAAAAGCTGGATGGCAAAGGAAGAAGGAGAAACCCCTCTGGGATCTTAGAATTAATCCATAATTCTTGGAGTCAGTGTGTGTGTCTGCTATCATCAAATAGCTTTGAAATAATTGAAAAGGTAAGTGACCTCTCTTGATTTCTCTGTGTAGAAGACAGCAACAAGCTGCTGGGCAGTTTCCTTGTGTTGTCAATCTGAAGGGTCCAGTATTGTCACACCCTGTGTGGGTATAACTGTATTTACACATGATGAAATTTCTGGAGAGGCAGGGCAAAGTAGTACATGTTTCTACTTATCTTTTTTCTTTTTTTTTTTTTCTTTAGTTGTTTGAGAAGCTATATTCATATTAAAGTAAAATAAAAACCAGCATTCAAAGACCAGTTTTTGAGACATATTAAAATTGCAAGTTTCTTGTTTGAGAAAGTGTTGTGCCTGCAACCTTCATTTGGAGAACTTCTGCAAGTAGGAGATTACTTTGTACTTTTTCTACAAGGTCCCTGCTTCCTACAGGGCACGAAACTTGGTCCTCATGGAATGAATTTGTCTCTGATATTCCCAGATAATTTCTTTTCAGAATATGTAAACTGAGTGTGCAGGAAATGAGGCAGAAATGTGCCTCAGAAAAAGAAACAGTTCAGGCAGCTGCACAGCCCCCCCCCCCCAAGTAGGAGTGAAATTCTGTCTTCCTGTGTGATTCTGGCTCAGTTACTCTAGTAAAAGCTGGAGAAGTGGTGGAAAATGTGTTTATGTCAGTCTGCTTTCTGTGTTCATAATTCAAATATCTAACCAGTTTGGAAATGTCAAAAGTGAAGTCAGTGGGAACCCAGAACACACAAAGTGTTAACACTGGGAAAACATCAAAGCTACATTGGACTTTCAGAATAGGTTGACATTACTGACTTTGCTCTCTTCACACTCATGTATAGAATTACACCACCACCTCATCCATCATACCAAGTGTCTCTGAAAATGCATGAATTATTGTTTTTAAAGTACTCACAGAGGTGACTTGTCCTGTAAAGAAAGAGGGAAAAGCCATCAGGAAGTGATAATCCATTTCCAAATCATTGTTTGCAGGTTGTGTAATGTACATCAACAATTTGAATGAAGTTATCAATAGCAATTGGTTTAGGGATTCCCACTGTGTAAATCAAGAGGTTTCAGGTACATGATGACGTATGAATTTTCCCATGAGATGTTATGACATATGGAGTACAAAGAAGCAGGAATTGAAGTTACAAGTGCAAACTTAGTTATGGCATTTCCTAAGCTGCAAGTACCTGATCACACAACAGTAAGTATTTAAATACAGCATATGTCCAAGTCCAATGCTTATAATGTGGCCTAGTAATCTGTCCTAGGGTTATGCTCCTTGTTGTATTAAATATGAAATTTGAATACCTAGTCCCCGTGTTTTTACAGGCTGCTCAGCAACCTCCTTTTAAAAATGAGTCATCACATTGATCTCTTTGCCTGGTTGCATGATTTATATCTTAGTAAAGATACACTATAATGAAGAGTGAATGGATAAAATAAACATGCAGTTGCAAAGATTACATATTTTTGCATTTTAAAATCATTAGCTATGATTGCTTGCTCTTGCTTTACCCAATTTATTGTGCAAATGTTACTCTGTTTTATTGTGGACCTTATGAGAGGGATGGGGTTTCTCTTTATTCAGGGTTGATTTCTCTCTCACTGGAGCTGAGCACTTGAAATAGAAAAGACACGTGCACGTCAAGGAGTGTTACTTAAATTTTCAGTTAAAGAGTTTACTGCACTATAGTGTTGTATCTTAAGCTTGTCCTCTTGCTAGTCACTAATCACTAGATATTATGCAAATAATACAATAATTGGACTCCTGCACACTCACCTTGGAAAGCTTTGTGGTTCTTGGTGCTGCACAGACACTGGGACAATTGCACAAAGAGACCTGGGAGAAATTGCTGAAAGGCTGGAGGCTGCTCCTGTGGCCATCCCATCCTCCATGCCACAACCTGCCCCAGCAGTGTTTCAAAACAGGTTATATTACATATATGACACACAGAAAGAGGAAAAAGTGGGTATAATCTGAATCCTACTATGGTTAGATTGAGTATAATTTTTTTTTACTTAGATGTTCACTATTTCACTGTAGAAATAAGCAAGACAACTTGAGGATGCTCCACTTACTGTTCTTTCCAGGATCACTTCCCTTTATATTAGAAAAATATTTTCACAAAGGTAGTGGATCATATTTCATTCTGTTAATGTTCTCTATACCTTAAATATGCTTTTGATTTGTGTTATTTATGTTTATAGTCATGACTTATGTGCATAACAGTGTGCTTGTGTTATAAACAGAGTTTTTCGCAGTGAGCTTGTAAAGACAGTATTCACTGTTACTGGCTGTTTTTTCTGTGAATTGATTTTTCATTGCCAACATCAGTTTATGAACATCACAACGTTCATCTAGAACACAGTGTATTTTATTTATGGCTTACATAGTATTTCAGTACCTTACAAATATTAATTAATGTTGCCACGTCTCTGTGAAGTAGCAGACATTCTCATTTGACAGATGGGGAAACTGAGGCATGGAGAGCTTATTTGAATGACCTAAAATCACTTAGCAGGTCTGAGACAGTGCAGCCTTTAATACAGGATCACCTTTAATCTCTGCAGCAGCATGGCTGTTATTTTTACATGAGGACAGTTATAGATTAGCATCAGTGTATGTTCAGATATTAATCTCTACTGATCCATTTACCTACAAAACTATTTCAAGACAAATTAAAATGTGTTTCTACTTCAGGCAAACTGTCTGTTGCTTGTATTGTGGTAAAACTTAATCTAGGTGTTTCAAAATAAATTGGTTTGTCAAGGCATTGCTGTAATTGGTGGATCAGCAGCACAGTTTTCACTCGCCAAAGGATGATTGAATTAGAGGGAAAAAATCCTTGAGGGAAAGCTGAAGAAGCATTACAAGGACTGAATTTGGAAAAGTATTTATATCAATGTATGTATTGCTTTGACTTCCTTATTATGTCTTTTGTTGTTGTTACTGTTTTGATACCTTTCTTAAAAGGAACAACAATTTTTAAATTTGGAAAAGGAAACTGATAAATTCCTACAGGATTAATGGATAAATTCCCACTCCTTAGTGGAGTCTTTTATTCCTCTTTCAAAGAAATGGGAAATGCAGCATCAAGATTAATTTCTCATAACACTGGAGGTCTGTCACACAGACATTTGTGTTTTAGCTGGTCTACTAAACTCCTTTCATAGTTAACAGAGATAATCAGGCATTTCTAATGACCAATTTATCTCAACTGTTTCTAGGATCTATTTTGGGGCAAGATTAATTGCATTCTAGAAACATCCATTTCTTTCCATTTGCCAGAAAGTCAAACAAGTTTAATTAGAGACTAATTCAAATGGAGACATGTAAACTTGATGAGATGAATTACTTATTCTCTGTAATCTTACACAAGGTTACAGCTTGCCCATACTTTTAACTGGAACACTGAAAGATATTTCCTATATACCAAAAGCATTGATGGAATGCTAAAATACATCAGCTTAAAAAGAAGCCAAGAAATGGAAATTTGATCAGTCATGTCTCTGTAAATGCAATAATGTACAATTTTAAAAGTATGGCAAATTTTTATATGTACTAGAATATTCATTTGTCTTTCTGAGCTTTCATTTTAAGCTTCCATTTTGTAATTTGTATAATTCTTTTAATGGAAGGTGTTCTATTTCAAAGTATTAAATAAGTTTTAACTTAAAAATGGAGGAACTTTAAACTCTAAAATTAGGGAAAATTTTCAGTAATTTCTCATAAAAGCTTAATTCAACTTTTCTACTTTCAATTCATTCTCTTTGAAAAGCTTTAATTAATGCTTTAACCACTTTTTATATTTTTACTTTTATATTTAAATGTGCTTTCCTGTATCTGTGCTACAGATATTAAGTGTATATTTGACTTGAAGCTTAAACAATATTAAAATTTAAAGAATTCTTCAGCTGAAAAGGGATTTAGGAAGTGCTTATATGCATTGAAGTGAACCTGAGCAACAGAGTTTCAATGAAAATATGTTTATAATATATACTTTAATAGGAAGCTTCAAAGTCTAACAAGCAACTTAGCAAAATCTATTCATATTCACGACACAAGAATTTTTTTTTCAAGAATTTTTTTTCATGAAAAATTAGTTACAGAAATGTAGAAGAGGATCACATTGGTGTTTCTGACATTACAATGAAAAAAAAATGCTGAAGGTTTATCTGAGAAAGGACAAAAAGTGACTTAAAAGTGAAGGGAGCAGTACAGTGCTACCTTCCAAGGTCATTGCTGAAACTGATGAATTAGTACAGAAATTGGGAGTAGTAAATTAAGGAAAACAAGCTATAAAAAAAAGGAAAGGTCCTGCATGAATGGAGAAAACTGAAGAAGCTGGAGCACCACCTCAAAAAAGGATGCTAAATTATGAAAATAATGATTAGCAGAGAGAAGGAAGTGTAGCAATTATGTGGGTTCAGCAGGCAAATTAAGAAAAAAATAGCATATTCAGAAGTAAGGTGAGCTGGATAAACCCAAGGAATTAGATTCACCCCAATTAATCTCAGACAGACAAGAGAAAACTGCTGCCTCTGCATTCCAGGTCTGGCATTCACAGGGCTGATTCATATTTTTAACCTGAAATTCTTTAAAATATTTATAAAAATAGATAAGCATTGTTGTCCACTTGCTGCAGGTGAAATCTGTGATACAGAGAGGTAAGAATTCTGCCAGGCTCTCATAGGTACTACTTTAGCATTACTGCCATGAAAGTCCCTTATGTCACCACAGTTTACAGCACCTCTAATGACAGTGCTGAGTTACGTCTGTGTTCAGGGGCTGTCTGATTTCTTTCCTCTCCATCTGAACAGAAAGCCTTGTATTTCACTCATGTACACTCTAAATTCATCCAGCCTTCAGGCAGGTTTCCTTCATATTCTTGGGGAAAAAAAAAGGGTTCTTTTGAAGGAGGATGGGACAGGACAGGATATGATACTTGTGCTTGTCATTTTCTAAAGAAGTCAATTCTATTTTTTTTTTTCCTTCTGGCTAATACAGTATCAAGAATCAGCCATAACTACCTCCCTTTGTTTTACTGTAAATAGGCAGAAACCCATACAGGAAAACCTGATCAAATTATTGAGTTCAGTCCAGCTACAGCAAGATGTATTTTACTGGTGGTTTTAGTCTAAAGGAACTAGATGGTAGGAGATGGTAGAGTTTTATTTTCCAAGATGTTGGTCACCACATTACCTGCAAATTTGCATTGCATTTTGCCTATTCCAATCTTGAAGTGTGTTTTGTCAACTTAGCATAGTAGTAAAATATTCTAGAAGAAACAGAAGCAAATGAGGACAAAGGTTATTAAATGTTCTCATACACTGGATAGGTGAATTTAATAATTTTTTATTGCTACAGTATTACTGTGTCAGTGCTTTCTGTCTGTAAGCAATTGACACTTAGCTTAATTCAGTGAGAAAACCATCTTGTTCAGAACCTGAACTGCAGCTGTTTAAACTTGGAGAAATTGATTGCAGGAGAAGGAATTCTTTTGTTTTCCTACCTGTCCTATTATTTTTTTCAGTTTTGTGAAATTCCCAGGATTGAAAATGTTTGACTTCTCTCATTGTTTTGTGAGAGAAAAATACAAACATAAAGGAACTGAATCTAGATTATAATGTGAAACAAAATATTTCCTCTATTTCCAAAACAATCTGTTGGCTCTTAGGTATTCTTAGTTCCCATGTTTGAACATATGAATGAGTTTTGCTTCCTTAAACTGTAGTGAACAACATAACCCTCCCATAAATTATTTTTCAGCATTTGAACATGGCATGTTTGGCTTTTGGGGACTTTTGCATAAAAATATTTTCTGTCTTGGACTTCATAAGTTCTTCTACATGACAGTAACAGAGACTGTAGCGGAATGTACTGGACTGTTACCTGACACTTACACTGCAGTATTTGATTCCAGAGCCATCGACAAGAATCTTATGATGGACAGAGGCAAAAACCTATAGGATTATCCTTAAAAGCATTAAAATAGAATCAATAACATATTTTGGAGCAAAATACTTCCATGGTTGCTAGCCACGTGGAAACAATGAATATGATTCTAAAGGGGTTTAAAGCAGCAGTGGTAACCTACAGCAAACCTTTATTATCTCTGTTTTCCTTTGAGCATTGGAAGATGACACAGCCCATCCAGCACTACTGTGTGACAGCTCTTTTCTTTGTCATATTTGTTCCCATATTCAGCAGTTCAAAATACACACCAATACCTCAACAATAATAGATATTCTGTAGTTTTCCAAATATTGAAGAATTTCTTTGAAGTTATCAACTGCCAGCATTTCATCAGTTTCATATCAGACTTCTCAATCTTGAAAAAGTTGATGAAAAAAGTGAAGAAGGAACTGAATTTCTCAATAAGGTTCTGTGAATTTGTATGAATGAAATTGAGGGGGGAAAAGGGAAACATTATTCAATTTATCAGTTTTGAAATTAATTCTATTAAATTAATTAACTACTTCTGAGTTCTTTAAGGTAGCTCATTAATTTGTAGTTTGAATGAGTTTGCTCAGGATCTGGATATGTTAAAATAAAAGCATTTATCAGCTGACTAATGTTGTAATAAGAGTAAACAATATCATATAATGTTATAATTTTTCATTATAGAATGTAACTTTGGAAACCATCTTACCTGAAAAAGAAGATCTTCCATGGAATATTTTAAAAGCAAGTAGTAGGTGTTAAAGATAAATGTTCTCTTTTCTTTAGAAAGAAGATTACATGATTGTAGCTATTGCCATCATGCCAGAAATCACCAGAGACCTTGGAATTTGCTTCCCAAACCCAGTGTTTTAACAATATTAAGGACCATTTCTCTTGGATGCACTGGGAATTTGTTATACCAATGAACATGTTTCAAACTGAGCTGATTATATATAAAAGATATTGAGTCATACTGACATACAGAAATTATGAATGTTAAATAATTGTAAAACATAACATGTGACGACAGTTATATGAAAATGTATGTGCATTAATGTGCTTTGCCATTAAAAATATTCTTGCTGTCTGGAGAATATTTATACAAGTAAAGCTTATACTTTTGTAGCAGCTGCCAAATGAGGAGCCTACACCAGAAGCAGAAAATACCCATAATTAAATCACGTCCAGACAAACAATAATGTAGAGTCCCGACAATGATTACTTTCAAAGTGACTCCATAAATTATTAGGGTTATCTTCTGTGGCAGTCAGTCTTCCTTGAATGACTATACTATGTCTCCTTAATTGCTCCATGCTTTGAACCTGCAGGGTGATCAGGAGAAATCAGACACACCTGGCCTTTTAAAGTTTCTGCTGCAATTCCTGAAATGACTGTCAGCCTTACATGCTCCTTCTTTATGGGCTAAAAATATGGCAACATAAATACTTTTTAAAATTGTAAAAAATTAGTGAAATAATTTTGTTCAATAGGTAGCCAAGAAAACTGGAATTTATCTGTGTTCTCAGTCTTTTCAGACAGCAAAAAAATGGATGTTGTACTGATATTTCCACATTGGCAATTAATTTATTTATATTGGCAATTAATTAACCTTTTTCATGCCTATCTCCTGAACCTTGAGTTTTTGCTTCTGTAAAAAGAAATAACGATTCTTACTTCTGCAGATAGCTTTGCCTGCTTGGGAACATATTCTTATCATGCAAATAAATTTGTTACATAACAAACCATTAAGTCTTGGTTTTTAGATAAATATATAGCAACAGAAACATGATATATATTAATCCTTTTTTTGATCTTGTTTTGTAGTAAGTGGTGCTTCAGCTATTTTAATGCTTCATTATTATTATTATAGCAGGAAAGTATTCAGTAGCTTTAATATATATTATTATCAAGGCTGTAATGTGTTATGTATTTATATATAAGATCCTATAGTCCAAAAAGATAATAGAAATAAATACAGAACATAGTTTTAAAATAAAATATGTTACTCTATGTCCTAGATTAAAGCTTATGTGTTTTTCTAAAGTAACCTTTGCTTTTGTTCACCATTCCCAAGGAACTAGAACTTCTACTAGATGGCAAAAGACTGCCATCAATAAATCAAATGAGCAAAATCCAACAGGCAGCAGCAGCAGAAGCTGGCCTGGAAACTGCTAAATGGAAAGCTGCTTGTGTAGGGTCCTGATTAGAGAACATTAAACATGTCATGAGGATGCTGACAGTTTGCCCTCAGTGAAGTGCTATTTATCTTCTTGTGGGTTTTTTCCCCTGCTATTACTGAAACCTGACTAGCTCCATAAAATCTTAAGTTTGTGCCAGTTCCTCATCTATCTGCATGAAATTGCTACTAAAGGATGAGGTAAGGATATAATAAAGGATGAAGTAAAGATATGCTACAGTGAAATGTAAAATTCTCATCTGGGGATGAAATTGCCAGCCTCTGTGCTGTGCAAGTGCTTTCCAAAATGGGCCCAAATTCCTGTGTCTGGACTGGTTCTTACGTTGCCTCCATCACTGAGTGAAAATGCAGGGACTGCACAGGCCTGCAGCAAGAAATGCCAGAAAGGCCAGTTCTTAGGAGTTATAGAAAGTTTTCTTCACTCTTTTCAGAAAACACTGTGTGCCAGTTTCTACAGGAAAAGCAGACACTGTTTAGATGTTTTCTCTATTGAACATCTTTCTGAGTAGCTTTTATCTTTGCAAGGAAACAGTGGAGCTTTGGCACAGTAAAACTTGCTAAGCTGTCATCAGGTACAGAAGATCTGAGAGAAAGGAGCTTTTGAAGACAGTTAAATAGACAGAAGCAGTGCTAAATGCAGCAGGGATAGAGAGAACTGTATTCTATTATTTAGGCCCCTGTTTAATTTACTCTACCACCTCACATGCACTTATTCCAGAAATGTTACTGCTCTGGCCATTCCCAGTCTCAGGATGAAGAAAAGATGCTTGTGAAAGTTACTGGAGATGCCGTGAAAAGTAGAATTATTTTAAGAGGAACTTAAATAGGGTAAAACACTTTATATGATACATAGATGACAGACTGTCAAACATATTACACAAGACTGGGAATACTGGCAGAATGTACAAAATATAAATAGGCATCAAGCTTAATGAGAAAATATGTTATGAGTGAACTGTAGAGCTATACAGATGAACAGGAAGAATACCCATGAATGCATAGAATTGTGCATGAACTAATACATCCTGCCAAGAAGCTCAGTACCACTCTTGCTGGGGGTACTTTACTGATTCTAATTTTAAACTAGCTCAGATATTTCTTCTACTTGGCAATTGGATGTAGTTTATCTTGCAGAGTGTTCAATTTTTTTTTTAACATGCAGATTTATGTCATATGGACATTTAAAAGCAATACTGAAAAGTGTAAGTTTGATATCAAAGGCAACTGGGCCCTGGTGGAAGAATTCAGATGGTACAGTGTTGAGGCAAGGGTGTTGCATGAACAAATTGAAAGGGTTTTTAAAAGGTTTTTTATTACATTTTATTAGGACTTAAAGAAAGCCCCTTCTGCTTGGACAAAGAGGGAAGGAGGACATTGAGTAGATGAAGATCCCAAAATGGCATGTGGATTTTCTTTTTTTAAGAGCAATGTGAGGAAAAAACTTTGAAACTTTGAAAGTATCCTGAGAACACATACCTGACTGTGCAGAAAGTAAAGGTATGGCAAGAGTTTGGGAAGAAAGATACTAACTCTTTTTCTCAAGTTTGGTTAAAGCTGATAAAACCTTGAAATGACATAATTTGAGAGAAGGACAGATGGAGATTATTGCTAGAAGAAAAAGTAATGATGCTGAGCTTGATTTGTTAGTCATCAGCATGGAGATGATAACTGAGGATGTGTCAGCTGATGAAATTGCTTGGAGAGAGAGCATAATGTAAGATGAGCAAAAGGCTATAGATGCTGCCCTGGGGAATAATGAGAGTCAGGAAAGAGCAAAAATACTTATCAAAAGATCAACTGCAAGAACAGTCTTGAAAAGAACTGGAGCGAAAAAACCAATCTTCAAGTCTAGTGGGTGTAGAACGCCAGGAAGGCGAGAATGATCGATGGCATCAAAAACTGGAAGAAGGTAAAAGAAAGGAAGTATGGGGATGAAGGACAGGGAGATTATGCATGTCAGGGAGCAGCAGGAGTAGGCTTTTCCACATGGAGAGGCCCTCTGGGAGATGACAATGACAGCAAAGATGGTCGGAGGTACTGACAGGGGCACAATCCCACAGACCTGGGCACGGCAAGCTGAGCTGGTCAGGTTATGGTTGTTGGTGTGACCAAACAGTCCAGATCACGATGCAAGTGCAAAATGATGAGACATAACGTGAGGTCAAGTCAGAATCAAGGTCAGAGTCGGGCTGGCAAGAGCAGCCAAGTTCAATCAGCAGCGCAGTGACTGTCGGGCAGAGGCGCAGTGGCAAGGCAGGCCCAGGGTCATAGCGGGGGAGGTCAGCGAGGCCACGGCCAGGCAAACCCAAACCCACGGCGGAGCCCAGGCAGGGTTTGGGGACTCACAGGTCCCAGCCTGGGGAGAAGGGACTGGCTCTGGCACAGCTCTTTGCTCAGCTTTGTGCCCAGCTGCACCATTCCAGAGGCAGCCTTGACCACGGGCAGCCCAGCCCCTGGCACAGCCTCCAGGCTGCGCTCAGAAATTCGCTGCACTCGATGGTTGTGCTGGACTCGGGCACACGTCATGGGAATTTTGTCATTGGTTTAATTAGAGTCAGGAACTCATCCCCAGGCCTATGTCTGACCATAATTCCTTCTTGCTATTGCAATGTGTAAAGTGGGAAAATAATTTATTATGATCTAGAGGCTGGAATGAGAATCACAGCTGCATTGTGATAAAAACCAGAAGATAATCTGTGTTTTGAAGGGCCTAAATATAAAGTGCAACACATTCAGAAGGGAAGAGTTAACAAGATAAAAGAAATGCTATTCTTTTCCATTCCCTGTGCACTTTTTAATTTTGGTATTGTTTAAATGTGAGTTTTCTTTTCACAGCTTAGAAACTTCTTTTAAAACATCACTCACAGTATAGGCTAATAATTTATCATTGATGCTATTTCCAACATAGAATAAAATTTAAGCTCAAGATCCATATGTTAGGATTCAATTTTTAAAGAAAAATATGAATGTAGTTTTCTAGCAAAAGGAGCTATCAAGCCAGTGAAGGCTTCTTGCATTTTTGGAATGAAATCTGAAAGACCTGCAGGAAAGCCTGGGTCTGGCAGGCAGCCAAGCAGGCAGCACAAATGGTAACACACAGCTGCAGGCTGATGCTGTATCATTTATTCATGTGTGTCCGTGGAGTAGAATCATGGAGACATTCATATCTCTCAGGAATATGAGTGCAGGACTGGCTTTTTATAAACATGGAAATTATTTTTAGCAATTTTTAATGTTTAGAATTCTTTCCCTTGAGATGTGAAGAAAAGGAAGTTGAAGGGAATATCTGTTTTGACATAGGTGAAAATGGACATTGACTGAACCTCTGAGATGGGGGAATGATATTTTAGATCGTCTGAGAGCTACTTAAGCATTTCTAAATAAAAAACATCAAAAGACTGATAACATAAGAGTATATTAGTTAAAGATGCATAAAAATAAACTTCTGATCTATGTCTGCAGTACTAGATTGTCACTATAAATAGAAAATGTTATCAAAGGTATAAATTTCAGCAGGTAGGAATTATCTGCTTTTGTTCTCCAAGCTGTAAAAAGAGAGGGTGTTGCATATTTGTATTATATCTTTGTCATAGTACATTTCGGTTTATAGACTTTTTTTAACCTTCACTTTAAATATTTTTAATATTAATATGAATATTTTCTGTGTCTAATTTCAGTATACTGTATTTACTATGAGAATGCAAAGACAACTTTTCAACAGTAAGCACTCTAGCTTAAAATCTTACATTACAAAAGCTTGTAAAACTTTAAATTGAGTAATATATCTCCCATTTCCTATAGGGAAGAAAGGATATGAGCTGAAAAGAATTTTAGCTGCAAGTCTGAAGGAAAAATTGAAAGACCTGCAGCAAGTGAGGGAATCCGCAGCAGAACAGCCAAGTGCACATGGGCCAGAGGGTGAGAACCCTCTGTGGGCATTCATCTGCATGTACAGTCAGTAAAAATTCTGGCTTTGGTAGACAGTCCTAGGGTGGATACTTAAAGTGTGTTTTTTATTTTTTCATTTTATTTTAACTGAAAATACATATTATTGACACTTGTGTGTGATTTGGAATATGTCAGATGAAATGTGAATATTCTAAACTGATCTATGCAGATCATTATCTATAAAAGATAATTAGCCTTAAGAGTCTTTTGCCCTATCAAGATGGGAAGACAAGTCAGGGGATTCCAAATTACTTTTTTGATAGATGCCTCAGTCTCCTTCTTTCTAATTCAGACCTTAATTAATAGAACAGAAAAAAATAGAGTTAATAATCCAAATATGTACTGAAGTATTTTTAAAATTAATCAAATTTACCTGAAAGTTCCCAATGAGTTTTGAAATACGATTGTGTGATGTTGCAGCCAACTTTGATCTTTGAAGACCAGTGTTTTAAAGCACAGGAGGCAGAGCTAATTTATGTAGAATTTCCCTTTGTGTTCTGTTCACTGCAGTCATTGCTGTTCTGTGTCCTTGCAGTTCTACTGAAGATGCAGAACCCTTATGAGCTGTATTCATCTTCTCTGCTCAGCTGCAGCTGCCTTCCTTCTGCAAGCCCCTGAAAAACTCTGCTATGATTTAGGTGTTGGCTAGGACATGTTTTATATCTAAATATAACTCTAATTTTAATTACTCTCTGCAACTGTGATGTGGCTAGTGACATTTTAGTATATGAACTTAATATGAAAATTTGATGATAAAATATTGTAGGTATAAGAAACCATTTTGGTATAAAACTGTTGATAGACTATAAATTCTGATAATATCTATTTGGGAACTACTGAAATAAATAATAAATCTTTGAAAGATTTTCCAAGAGCAGGAAAAGCTTGGTTCAGAAACAATTTTTATTCTATTTTTTGCCTGATTTTCTGATTTTACTAAACTCTAATGAAACTGATGGGATACTTCAGACAACAGGAAAGAAATATTAACCTTGTTACCCTACAAAATGTTGTACTACAAGGGCACAGGTAGTGCCCCAGTCTGCATGTGCGTGAGCAGAGTGCTTGTTTGTGAGCTGAACATTGTCTTGGAAAGGTACTGAACAAATGGGCTGGTCAAGGAGCTGCTGGGACAGATAATTTATTGTCTTTCTTGAAACTGTGGAGAGTTTCCAGGAAGCTCTAATGGAGCTGCTGTTGTGCAAGTGTTTTAAAACCAATGGTTTTGCTACTGTTTCAAAAGAATATAGGGGACAGTATCAGTTTGATATTGGATAGAATCATTTAGCAGGGTAATATCAATAGAAAACTAAGGGAAGAAAATATAGCTGATGTCACTCATTCTTGTTTTATGGAAGATAAGATGCAAACCAGCTTAATTTTTTTTTTTTTGAGCAGTGCTGAAGGTACCCTAGTTATTAATAGCAGTTTTGATGCTGGCAGAGCCAAGATCTGCAAGTTAGTAGAGTTTTACAGAAAGATATTTTTACTACAAAATTAGATAAATATGGAATTAAGTGTTCTGCCAAGTAATTCCAGCTGAATATTTGTCAGCTTTGTAGTGTATTCCTTACCAATGTAAAATTAAAATAGGTTATTTTCATTTTAATTTTCTATCTCAAATGGCATTAAGAAAAAACTGATGGTCAGTGTTATGCATGACCCTGAACTCAGTGCAAAGGTCAGACTTTGGCACTCAAGGCAGAATGCTCCATAGAAAACTGAGGTGCCCAAGTCAAAGAGAGCAGTCCAGCAAACGCTGAACGTGTCAAATAATGACCTATTTACAGAGTAACATGCCTTCCTGGTTTTCAACTCTCCAAAAGATTTCCAGGTTTCTGACTGCACAGTGATCCAGTTTCAACAGGGAATGGAGTCCAACAAAACTCTTACACTGTGGTGTTCTCAGCCACTGAACTGTATCATACTTGCCCACACCCAGGGAGGGCTCAGGGCTCTGGGTCCTGTATGGATGAAGGTGCCAGTGAAAGGAAATAATTGACATAAAATTTCATTTTAAATATTTTCTGTGTGCTCACTGTAGACAATATTTCAAACAGAAGCAGAGAATGACCGTATTTCAGTTTGGGGATTAAATGAACTGGCACTTGGATAATTTCACTGAAACACCAGTTCTTACAGAAATGTAAAGTGTATTTCGATGCTTCCAAGTTAGAGGTGGCTTTGGTAACTCCAGAGTCTGTAAACTACCTCAAAATGGCTACACTTTCTGTTCTGGTAGGAGAATTCATGCATCATGTAAAAAAATTGACCGTGAAGCAGTGGGCTGGGGGTGTCTCCTAAATCAGTTACTGGTAACAGCCTGTTACCAGTTTTCATATTTGTTTCTGATGTATCAGATAAAGTGAAGTGTCTCTTACTACCAGGAATCTCTTCTGCAACAGCTCCCAGATCTCTTAATACACACTACATCCTATTGCTGTTTGAGAGGTTTATGGGAAAGTGCTCTAGTTGTACATCAGTGGAGAGTCTGGAAATTAAAATAATTTGGTGTTTTCTGTTCTGGGAGGGATATTTTGATGAGCCCATTAACATGACACAAAGGAGCAGGGCAGACAGCCTTATTTAAATAAGTCTATTATTTCTTTTGATTCATATTTTAAAATAGTAAATGTAATTTATTTCTAATTATTGCTGCGAAGTATGTCTCTTGTGATAGAAAAGAAAATGCAGGAGGTGACTGAAAGTGTTTGCTTACAAGATTGGAATCAAACTGGAAAGGTCTGCAAGAAGCTGGGGCTCTTACAGCTGACCAGTGTTGGGACATGAATGGTAAATACCGAAGAACATAAAGGTTTCTGACCTTCCTAGGTCACTTAAGGGTTCATATAATCCAGTGTCCTCTCTCCATCTCTGTTCACAAGAAAATGTGTAGAGAAAAAAATTTGATTATTCCCAGCATAATCTCCAATTTCAAGCAAAGCAATATTTCCTAGGTTCTGTAGCTAATATCCCATGACAAATTCCTCTTTTGTGAATTTATCTGCTCATTTAAAATACATACTACCCACAGTATGTCAGAATCTTTTACAACTTATGGGTTATGGGAAGATGTATCTTACATTTGTTTCTTGGGGCTGTCTTTGTCTGATAACTCTTTGGTCTTCTCCTTTTCACCTTCTCCACTGTCTCTCACAGGAAGTCACTATGGTACCCTCGTTTTCTTTTCCAGGCTGAAAATCCCTTTTTATTTTGTAATTCCCTGCACAGAAACTGGTGTGCAACTTTTATGTCATCCTCCTCTGTGTCTTTTCTCAGTTTATCCATTCCCTTTATCTTTGCTGAGAAGGCTGAAACTGAAGTGGTACTCAAACTTTAGTCCTTTTTTTATTAAAAAAAAAAAAAATACTGTTTTCTGTTTTGCTTTTTACTCTTTTTTCTACTTATGCTGTGTGTTTTATTGACTGTTACCAAGTATTAAACTGATGGTATTTTATTTCCTGAGCAGGCACCAGTAGACTGTCACTGAATACAAGCAGGTAATGACTGATTTGTACCCTTTAGCTTGGTTTAAATGTATGGATTTGGTTTTCCAAGGGGACAGCAGTGGATGTTATCTCCCCTTCAGTACAGCTTGAGACACTGTTTGCCACAACATGGTTACAGACAGGGTGCTGGAGTTTATGGCAGACAAGAGGACAGTGAGGCAGGTTGAAAACTGCCTGAAATGCCAGGGCTGAGGGAGCTGTGAGTGGTGGCACAAATCTGGAGGCCAGCCACCTCTGGTGGATCCAAGGGCTTGACATCGGGCCCCTCCCAGTTCAACATCCCCTAGAATGACCTGGATGATGGGGCACACCCTCAGCACCTCCACAGATGAACAAAACTGGGAGGAGTGGCTGGTTCACTGGGGGCTGGTGCTGTGGGGGGACCTGGCAGACCAGGAATGGAAAGAAACTGGGAATGGAAGAAACCTTTTGACATTCAATGAAGGGAAGAGCCAAGACCGGCTCCTGGGGAAGAATAACCCCAAGCCCCAGCACACACTGGGGTCCAGTGTGTGGAAAGCAGCCCTGCAGAAGGACCTTGCTGGTCCTGGTGACAACACAACGACCAGGCAGTGCCTCACTGCCCTCATGGCAAAGGTGGCCAGTGGTGTCTTGGACTGCACTGAGAGGGGTGTGCCATGGTTGAAGAGTCACCCATGGCACCTCTCAGATTAGAGAACCGGTCACTGAGTTCCTGTGCTGTGCTTTTTAACCTTCTGTCTTAATAGCTGTTTATTCTTTTGAAGACTTTCTTCACATCCCCTGGAAGTTTCTGTAATGGTCCTTAATGCAAAGCATTGTTAGAAGGCTTTGGAAGTCCAGTTGTATGAAATGATCTCTTTGCATGTTGCTCAAAGTTCACATTTGTGAGATGTAACATCCCTCTTCCACCGTATGTCACACTTATCCCTGTGTCCACTTATAATTCCTACCAGACAGTGGTAGAAACAGCTGGGTAGCTTTTTTATTTTAAGTTCCAGAAAGCCTCTTAAAAATTGAGACTATGTATGTTAGCCATTTCCCATTCATATGGCAATGAGACCTAGCACTTGTCCTTGAGTTCCTTAAGCCTTCTCAAATTATTAGCATTGGCTTTTGGCAGCTTGCTGCTATTCCTTCTGTTGATTCCTCTCTAGAATATTTTGTTGACACTCCATTTTGAGTAATTTCTCTGGTATTTTCCCTCTGCTGGGGAATATTAGGTTGGCTATCTCATGAAACTGCCATAAGAAATATATAAGCAAAGAATGAGTTTACATATTCTGTCATTTCTTTATTCCAACTGTCCTTCTTAATCTCGGTGTCAGACTTTTTCTTACAGTGTATTTACTATTTCTTGTGCCTTTCATGAGGAACTAAATCCTCTTTAGCATACTTCTAATGTTTAATTTTTTTTATATTTTCAGCTTTTTCAAGGACATCTTTGATCAGCTGCTTTTACTGCCTTTTTAATCCAGCCTTCTCTTTGTGTAATCTTTCTAAAATCTTCCTTGAACAGGTTCTCTGGTGCCCAAGAAAAATTTGGTGGCTCCTTAAATTAATTTTATTTTCCCATTCTGCAATTAGGCATTACTATAGTAGATGGATTGACTAACAACTGTCTTATTTTTAGAGTTTCTGATATTATTCTGATTGTATTGTTATTATTCTGATACTATGCTATGTCAGCACCCTCATTAAAAACATTCTCAAGTACTTTGAAATTATGTCCTACAGTGTTTTTTTTTTATCTGCAATTTATCCATTTTATTGAGATGGGGTTAATGTATTTATTATCATTAATGAACATTCACTGGAGTTACATTGCAGCAATCTGTGTTCTGATAGTTGTATTCATAGCTGCTAATAAATATTTTCTTTCTGCTAGATAAATGCTTTGGCAGCAACTGATTTTTCAAAAAGAAAATCAGAAGTGCTTGAAAAACACCTTCTAAATAGTAGAAATGTGTATTCTGTTCCAGTAGAAGCTAGAATATATTCACCACCTCTACTTCATCAGTATTTTACTTAACTAAAAGCTTCTCCTTTTTATCCTACTCACATACTATGTTCCTCTGAGAATGAATTTTTACTTGTTACGGAAAAGAACATACTGTAGCTTTTGCAGAAACGGAAAAAACCCATCAGCATCCCCAGAGCATCAATTTATCAGTCCAGATTCCTCATGTGTACGTGCTCAAGACTGTGCTAAGACTACTTTCCAAGCAGACTTAGAGGTAGTTTTAAGGTAGGAGGCTCAACATACTATTGCAAAATAAGTTAATTAATAAATCACATGATTACAGAGAACTATTTTCTTTAGCTGACTTGTAGTTTTGTTGATAGTTTCTATAAGAAACTCTGATTATTACAACTGCCATAAAACAATTCTATCTTAGCTTTTTATTTACTAAAGAGGAGTTGAGGAGATGGATGGATTAAGGATAGTCAGACTATGGGTATATTAACTGTAATTATTTTAAAACAGAGAAACTGCTGGGATCCTACATGTGGCTTGTGTGAGATCAGTTTTCTGGGACTATGCACTGCTATTGACTCTAAGAGTTCACTGCTCTGTCAACTGGCAGAATCCAGGCACGTACTTGAGGACACTATTTACAAACCAAGGAGGATTCACAACAACTTCTGGTTCCCAGCATCTAGATTTTCTCCTACTTGAACTACGTCTTCTCTCTTAGCTGCATCATCCAATCCTGCTTTAAAGCAAATCCCACAATCTGTGACACTTATCTTGAATCTGATCCTGTAGGATGGCAGCTGTTCTCTCTCATTTAAGCAACTGTTCACTTGGAGATATTAAGCAGCTTCCATCTGCCTGGAAGCCTCTACTGGAAACCCAGTTCAGACAAGGGTTTAGAAAAGCTCTCTTAATGGGCCACTTAAATTCAAAGCCTTCAGCATCTCTGTGGAAAAGCAGCCTGCCGATCCACAAAAGCATTTTGAAACCAGACTTGTTAAGGAAACTGCAGAACATGTAACATAATGAGTGGACACAACCAGGTTAATGCACATGTAATTAAATATTGGCCTAATTTGGGAGCACTGGTAATACTGAATAGGGGACAGTGTTCCTAAAGGTCAGCTTCCTGTGTGACATTAACTCCTTTCAGGGCAAGTTTGGTATTATTACAATTATTACCTTGCAGAGACACAATTCTCAGGTTTTTTGAATAGTATCAACTTCTACAAGATAAAGAGACGAGATCAAGTATTTTAAGGTACTTTTATTTAATAAATAACTTCAGTAATAGCACTGTAAAAAGTGAACATCTGTTAAAATAAAAAGGCACTTAAAACAAGAATATGACTATGATGCAGTTTGAATGGTCAGAGGCAAATATACATGGCACATGTCAAGAATGATGTGTGACTTGTCACATGAGAAACTACGCAATCTTAGCTATGGGGTAAAGGCAAATTTACAGCTAAGACTGCTCAAAAAAAAAAAAAGAAAAAAAAACACCTTGTGTTGATACAAAAATATTACAAAAAGAATCGCAACCAAATACATTAAAAAGATTAGAAGGTGACAAAGCACCAGGCTTGAAAGCAAAGAAACATGACAGAATAAAGACACAGCATCACATAAGGCCCTTAGGTGATCTGAGGATGTCTTGGTAAGGTACTTCATGATACTGCCACCCAGGGCTTGAATTTACAAAGAAAAACTAAGTAAGTTACCAGTCAGCAACTTCTTCAGTAATGGCACATGTTTTAAAGCTATTTTTTCCTTCTTAACATTCTTCTCAAAACTTTTCATTTTAACCATAACCTGGCAATATGCAACTTGAAAATCAAAGGTAAGTATGCACACGCTTTTCAGTCTTTTACACTGCTCCCCTCCAGCTTACTCAACTTACCAAATACTTAATCATACATCTAGCAAGTCAAAGACCAATTAACCACCAGCTCCATGCTACATGAGTTTAATTACATCTGCAAACTCAAGCCCTGATCTCCCTGTAAAGCTAAAAACTTTAATACTAAATGGCTAGGCAGAGCCCTCATGCTGATTGCTTTAACCCCTTCCCCCCCAGTCCTGCCATGCAGCATCACGCCCTGCACAAGACCTGAATTCACAGCATGGGAATGGGAAAGGTCAAAAAGGCACCATGTGACCTGGGCTGACTAGGTTACACAGTCTCAAGTTTTTTTTTGTCCAACCTCTGGCACCAATTACTCTTATTTGCGAAAAAAAAAAAAAAAAAAAAAAAAAAATTAAAAATATTACATATGGTACATTTTCACATAGGAAAACAAACCTATATGTAATGAATTAGTAAAATCACTGCAGTTTGCCCTAAATCTATCTTATTGTGACTACAAAAGTTGCTATACTGCATACAGTGTTGTGAAGTTATACAAGCAGTGTTCATTTTCCCTCATATTTAGGATTGACCACAGTTGTCACTGCACTCTTGTAAATAGGATTTTCACCCTGGAAAAAGAAAAAAAAATATATTAGCATTTAAAGATATGTAAAAAGATATGTGTTTGCAAGAAGCATAAAAACTAGTGTAAGAAATTACCCATTAATACTTTGTTTGTACACACAAACAGCTTAAGTCAAACTAGTTTTCCTACTAGCAACTTGAACAAAGGCATGCACAGCTAATAAATAAAGCAAAGGGTTAGCAGGCTCCTGTTCCATTGGCAGCACAGAATTCCTTGGAGGCAGCTGAACCTCGCAGGCTCATCTCAGGGCTGAGCCATCACCCAGGGCTCTGCAGCCCAAGGCATCTTATAGAGAAGAACAGAACTGTAAACAACATTGTTTGACACCCAGGACTGACCACAGACCACATTCTGCTATAATAAACATTTAAATAGCTTATCTTACATTGTAATTGAATTCTAGAAACAACATGGAAAGACTTCTAGTATTTTGCTAATACACAGTCAATATTTACAGTGAACATTCAGTACTTGTCATTCTCATTTGATTCCTGCAGGTCTCCCCAACCCCCATAAGGGCAAAATGTACAGATAAAACAAAGAAACTTTTGTACTGGTGCAGATGCTGTAATAAAAAAATTATTTCTACTGATATGAGACAAGCCTACAGAACAATTACATCTCTCTTGCTGAAGATTTAAAAACCCATAAATTAAGCTTATTTTAAGCTTCCTTTTTTTCCCGGGTTTCCTTCTATCTCAGTAAATCTTACTCCATTTATGACATCCTTGCACACCTCAGATGAACAGCTTGAACTCAATATTAAGAGATAAATCTTCACAGGAGAAAGGACCACTGCTAGAACATCCTGGAGCTGCAGCTCTGAGCTCTTAGCACAGCCTGAACCTCAGCCTAAATGAATGTTGTCTGCCAGCATGAAGCTCTTCTGTGCATGCACAACTGATTCCTGAGAAAATTCAGCTCAGTGCAGATGTCAGCTCGAGTGCTGCTCTGGCCAGGGCTGTATCCAGCCTTCAGCAGCAGTGATGGAATCTCAGTCCCTTCAGAGTTCCCCCCACCCCAATCTGAGATGGGCTATACAACCATATTAATTCAACTCTATTTACAATATTTCAGGTTAAACCAATTTTTCCTACACTCAATTAAAGGATGCACAAACATCAGGTGTCTATTTTTCAGGGTCACAAACCTGGAAAAAACAGCTAGGAATACCACAGAATGTGCTAAAGGCAAGCAAGAACCTCAGCTGGTGTGAAATTTTCTCATCGTGGTTCCTGGGAAGTTTGCTGCCTTCTGTTTGCCAGGCCCAGCACAGGACGAGTAACTGCTCTACCCCAACAACAGTGGCTGCTGCTGAGGGAGACCCTGCAGCTGCTCTCATGGTTCCTTTCACAGAAAAAGGGTTTTTCCCCTCACAGCCAGCTTCTCTAACATGCAAAGAGCAAGGAGGCACATCCAGTCTCGCCTAGATCCAAGAGACCTGTCCAGCCAGAACCTGGATTGCCAGACAATGGAAGTCAAAGTTCTCTGTTCAGTCTTCTCAAGATCTGAGTCAATGTCACCTGGACAGAGGGGAAGGAGGAGCTGGGAGTTCAGTGCTGGCTGTACTTCACAAATACAGTGTAACAGCCAAAGTCCCTTCCCCCTTCTATCAGTTCCCAGGCAAATGCTGTCTGGATTAGAAGTGTATCACCTACTGGTCTGGGAAGGGATGAGGAGTAGCATTTGGATGGGTTTTTTAAAATTTTAAGTAATGGATAATTATTTCACATAATCATGTGATGTGGCTAGATCTCAGACAGACTAATTAATCAATGCAAAATTATGACCTTCCCCCATATTTTTAGCAAAAGATTTGCAATAGTAACATGCAAATGAAACAGGTAAAACATGCAGGAATGAGGGATTTAATCTGGTACTGAATATCTCTTTATGCCTCAAAGTTCTTGGCAATGTACATTGCTTATTTCCTCGACAAGTTTTAATGGAGAATTCTTAAAAATATAAAGTTTATTATGCAGAGGAAGTCTGTAAGCATAAGAGGCTGCATCATATGCAGAGTAGAAGTTATTGTACAGCTCCTCCATGGCAAGGCATTATGTAATGTTTGTGCTGTTAGCCTCCAACATTTTACAGAACAGACTCCCCCCAGCACAGACAGGGAGTATACATTCACATCTTCTAGTTGTAAAAGAGATAACTTCTACCAGATAGCCAGGAATGGGTCTAAAGGTAAGGACTAAAACTTAGAAATTTGCTAGGTGCTACTCATGCAACTAATTTGAATCTGAAATCAGGTTTAAAACACAATTTGAATAACAGGATTGCAAGTCTTCTACTATACTGCTTTTTGAAGAGAAGTCAGAATTGAAGTTTTCATGGTCTTGATTTAGCATAAGCCCTGTAAGGATATTGAAACTCTATCCTGCCTTCCCTTGCACTTGCACTTCCCAGAAGCATGCAGTGGGATTTAGGTCACTGGATAAAGCACTTGACTAGCTGTCTCCCCATGTCAGGTCAGTGTCTCAGCTCTCATTACAAATAATGGAGATTTAGTCAATATTCACAATTCTTCAGCTTAACCCAACCTGACATTTGATCAGCTAAATAGCTCCTGAGGCTCTACTGCCTCTAATTGCAACACAGGCACCTGACGGATCTGCAGGCTCCTTCCCTGCTCTCTTCTGGTAAAGCCCTGCCTGTTCCAGCCCCACCCCAACCACCCTGCCTTGGGTGCTCTCCTGCAGACAGCTCTGCATTAAAATAAATATCCACTAATCCAACATGATGCTTCCCTTGCTCAGGGCCCCTCACAGCTGGCAGAGGGTATACATTTTCAGACATTAGAAACATTTCAGTTTTTTAATTGGCCACTAAAACATGGGATTCCAAACTTGCTGTCTTAGACAAATAGCATGATTTTAAATGCACCCTTTTCTTCATGGACTGCAGAGAATACACTGGTTTAAGCATGCAGAGTTAGGGAAAACACATTTGCCACATGCCCCTACAACTGAAAACTCCTTGCACACTTAAACCAAAATTAAAATTAACAAACAGTAACTACAAACAAGACTCAGTGAAATACTGAGCAAAATAAAGACGGAGGTACTTTTAAAAAGTACCTTCAACCGAGAAAAAAGAGCTATGTTCTTGCAACAATATTCACTTGCAACTATTCACTTTCAACAATATTCACTTGCAACTATTCACTTCACCTAGACTGGCTGTTCAGAGGACAACAGTTCAGTCCAGTGTCGCATAAAGATAAAACTATTACACAGAATAGTTCTGTGTTCAATTAACCTTCTTATTCTTTTTGCTCCAGGGGCTCAGTGTTTCAACAGTCACTGACATTACCTCCACAGTGGGTTTAAGACCTAAGTCACTGTAAGAAACAGAGTTAAAGCTCATGCCCACGTTGTTCAAGAGCTGGCTGCGACTCCTGCAGCCCCCGCTGCTCCCCCAGCGCTGTTTCTCAGGAGCCCGGGCGGCCGCCAGAGGGCACCGCCAACCCCATCCATCCATCCTTGGGCCACGAACCAGCGCCCACTGAGCGCAGAATTTACAGGAAAGGGATTTACATGAAAGGCATCTCGGCTCCCACACCCAGAGCACGTCCATCGTTCAGCAACAAGATAAATTACAGCACAAAATCCAAGTCAGGAGAAGAACAAGTTCCTGTGATTTTGAGAACTTTTAATTATTTGTGGTTTTTTTTTTTTTTTTGTTTTAACTAATAGCTGCTAATAAGGCTAACCAAATTACTACAGACTTAGTATCTAATATAAATGTGTTTATCACTTGAGGAATTCAAGATGATTGAATTTGGACTCTGTTTGAAGATGCTTAGCAATGCACAAGCTATCCCCACGCAGGAGTGGTAATGGCATTCACTACAGACAGCAGCTTTGCATTTTAAATTTGTGATGCAGCTTTTCAGTCCAGAAGAAATTTATCCTTAGACTTGTTACAAGCATGATTGCACCAAAACTTTTATGGCTGATTGGGGTAGAACCTGGGCAAACAGAACTCTGTTTGAGAGAGGGAAGGGTCACACAAACTGCACAAAGTTAATTTGTGTATGCACACACCTGGAGGGAATCCACTACGGTGTGGTTTTCATATAATGGGATTTCAGATGACTTTCCTACCTTGACATTACAAGGCAACTTCCCATCTAAATGAGAGGCTATGGCAATAATGTAAAACCACCAGAAAATCTTAGCTATTGGGAAAAGCAGGATCTTGTTTTACATCTCATGGCTCACCTACTTTGACAATTCTGACCTCCTCCTTTTTGATGGTCCATAAGAATAGACCCACCTCCCTCTCTCCCCAGACTTCTAATATTTCTATGAATAACAAAAATTATAAAGTCATGTTTAAAAAAACCCAAACCACATCCTTTTACATTTTTAACCTTCACATCTGAGCGAACCAAAAAGGCAGAAGTCAATTCCTCCATTTACACCAGAGGAAAGCTTTTTGCAGGGAACACATTTTGAGGAGAAATGGCAGCACCAAACATTACATCCTGAAGAGTCACAGGATAGAGAACAAGAACACAGAATGGAAGTTACACACCGTATGGTTTGTTAGGCGCTTGTCCTGCATGCAACAGAAAGTACACAATTAGGTGAATGGCAGAAGAACAGGTAACAGAGACCTAACTAGATGGAGTATGTGAAGTGTTAGAAAGGGCCAAAAACTCAATTTCCTCCCCAGAATAATTGGCTCTGGGAGGAAAAATGAAAAGGAGGTGAATGTGGTTGATGTAGCAGGCAAAAGGAATGTTGTTTACAATCCATTTTGGACACGCTGCAAAGTGAAATGTTTGCGAAGAGAAAAGGAAAGTTTATTTCATTGGGAAGGGCTCGGAATGCTACACAGAGTATTTGGAACTGTTGTCACAGTAAGAGCAAGTAAGAGCTTAAATACTCTCAGTTTCTGCTTTCTCCCCTTATTTTTCCTTTACAAAATCTTTTGAATGCAACACTCAAAAAGGGAGACAGCAGACAAATACAGACACTTCCCTTCCACTGGCTTCTGAAAAAAAACTCCATGGACGTTTAATGGATGTGCTACTTTCACAACTTCTTCATTCCTCTCCCTCCAGTCTCATCTCTGCACTACTTTATCTTAATGCTCTTCTGGCATCCATTCCCCATCTCAGCCTCCCTTTCCCTCCTTCCCCAGCAGCTGGGAGTCCCAGGGAAGGAGAACACCTTGAGCACTCATGGAAGGGCAATCTGAGAGTCTGCAGAAGGTATCAACTCATCACTTGGGCTTCATTGACTTCCTCTCCTGGACACTTTGTTACTTCTGGTGTGTTGGGTGTGAAGAGAACTGAACTCAGCAGCTCAAATCCAATGAGGTGCTCAGGTTGAATTTAATTTAGAGGGAGTAAGAAACTGAGTGAAAAATACTTCTAGAGGGGACAAGGATATTTCCTCCTGTCCTGTTAATGTTCCATATCTATGAACAACCTAAAGCTGGCTAGGTTATAAGGACTGTGATAGTGCCAGTTTCAATAGAAATAAGGATGAAAAAAATAGGATGCATATTTAATTATAAAATTACTAGGGTATGCATTTCATACTTTAATTACAGACTAGGTCTAGACTAGTTTAATAAACCAAAGCAGTTTACAAAAAAAAGTAATGCTACTCTGCATTAGCATGTATATATTAGCATTAGCATGTCATACATAGCATGTAGCTATTCTAATAAAAACAGTGATATTTATAGGCTGGGATATTTTAGGAGTACCTCATCTAGCTTAGCAAAAATATTGATTTTAAGCAAACTGACTGCTGATTTGAAGAAACAGAAGACAAAGCATCTCCTGTGTGTCTCTCTACAATCCAAAAATATTCTTCAATCCTAGCAGCTGTTCTATTATGTATCCACACATCAAGAAAAAAAAATTAAAATTACTTGTAGAATAGTTTAAGCCAGTACTGGCAGTATTAGTAAGTAAGCAGTCTCGCTTTCAAAACCAGTTAAAAATTTTCAAGCTGCATTCTTGAAAACCCCACAATCAAAGCAGCAGTAAATACACTGAGCAAGACTCAAACTGTGATTAACTGACTGTGACACACAGTGAGTTTGAAGTGACATGCAAAGGGGAAAAAAAGGAAAGAAAATGAAAGGAGATACAAACTGAGACTTAGAGACCAGCTTTACGTCCATAGTTTGGATTCTTGAAATTGTTAATAGGGCTCTTGTATATTGGATTTTCTTGCTGAAGTAAAAGAAATGGTCAATGTCGAATAATTCAACAGGAAAAAAAAAAAAAAGCAACATTCTCAACTATCACTGAAAAAAAATCATGCTATATATAAAGTGTTAGTAATTTTTTTTTTCCCCCAGTACAAGATTAATCAATTTTCTTGAATAAATCAAAAAGGCTTCCTAGGACAATTTTTTAAAAATATATTTTCTCATCAAGCACATGAGGGCATTGACTTCTACAGAGCTGTAGTGAAGGGGCTCTTGATTAGCAGACTCCTGACATTGCCCAGAGGCAGCGATTCCGGAGTCTATGGAAGCCGATAGACCACAGGCTTGTTTTTCTTGCACATTTCTCTGTTGACTAAGAACTGGGAAGATTTCAACAAACCAGCACCAGCCATGATTTTGTGACTTTATGGAAGACTCCCAACTAACCCTGTGCGAGTATTTATAAGATTTCCTCAATGAGTGCAAAATTTTCTTCTTTGCTTTCCACAGAAATGACTCATCTTTGTAATAAACGTTTTAATCATATGCTGTAAAGCTTGGTAGAACTGCAAAGCTGAACTGTTCTGTCACCATCACATTTCCTCTCTGAAATGTTACTTAAACCTGAGTTACTAACTACTGTTTTCTGCCTCAAGGAATACTTCTAGAGGACTGGTTAGAATCTGAAACACTTTAAAGCACATGAACAAAAATCTTCTGTTTTTCCTCCACTAGTGCAGCTTTTATATATAGCAAAGCTTCTTGACTCACCGTATCCCACTTGGCATTCATCTTCTCCTTTTCAAATTTAGCAAATTCTCTTCTGTCATGAATGATCATTAGTAGTTTCCAAATCAATAATAATGCAAGTCCAATAAGAACAATTCCAGCAACCACACCGGCTACAATGGGAATGATGTCAGGACCGCTGGGGCACTCTGGGGAACAAAGCAAGGGAAACATGATTTTACAAAATTGTAAAGGTAATGCATATCCAGAAGTTATTAATGTTTGATTTTGTACTGAAGCCAGTATTTTGAACATCAGATATGCCAATACTACTTTTCTTTCAAATAACAGAATTTTTGGAATATGTATATCCTGTAACATTCCAGCTTATTTTTATCCTTCTAATTTGTGTTTGATCTTAGCAACAGAGCAACCTGTTCTGATGATAAACTCTATACACTGTTAACCCCTTAAGCTAATTATTTACAGTATTAAAATAACTGGCAACTGTATTTAAACATGCAAGAGCTCCAAGTCAAAGCTGTGGCAGCTGGAGCACAAATGCCAACCAGCAGAAGAGGCCCCCCCCCACAGAAACAGAATATCCTGAGCTGGAAGGGACCCACAAGGATCACTGAGTCCAACTCCTGCCCCTGGACAGGGCAGCCCCAGGAGTCACAGACTGTGCCTGAGAGCATTGTCCAAACACTTCTTGAGCTCTGTCAGGCTCGGTGCTGTGACCACTGCCCTGGAGAGCCTGTTCCTGCTCCCAGCCACTCTCTGGGTGAAGAACCTTTTCCTAATATTCAGCCTAAACCTTCCCTGACACAACTTCAGGCCATTCCCTCATGTCCTGTCACTGGTCACCAGAGAGATCAGTGTGTGCCCCTCCTCTTCTCACGAGGAAGCTGTAGAATGTGATGAGATGCAAGACAATTTAAAGTGGCTGACACAGAAATAATAATCCTCCAAATTAAAATCCAACTCCACTATTAACACAAAATTCCCAATAATCACAAACTGCAGAAAGGCTTTTGCAGAGCTCAGTGCACAGACTGAAGGAGTCCGAAGCAAATTAATGCAAGTCCTCTGCAATAGAAAACTGTGGATAGAACACAGCTTCCCCCCACTGCAGACTCCCTATCTTCATAGCTGCCTCTGCAAGAGTGAGGATAGTGGGAAGGGACACGACAGGAATTCCTTGGGAGCCAGTAAGGAACAAGTGTCCAGAGCTGGCCAGAGCTTGTTCCTTCAGCACTTGTATGGCACAAATTAAGGTGCCTCCTCATGCACGATGGGCTTGATTCACCCAAATGCTGACCCAAAGCAGCAGAAGTTTGTACATGAAAAGTTCAGGCCCCAAAAGCATAGGGCATGTATGGCTTGTCCTAGGAGATAGAGCTCAAGTCGCTCCTCTATACTGTGGACTATTTTTGTACAGAATTTAAAGCATTCTGAATTCAAGCAGTATTTATTTCTAAGAGCCACTAGCCACTGGACTGTGTAAAGTCATGATCATCAAAATGATAAATTCTGTCTCTAAGGTGTGCATTTTCTATCAGGCTTTTAAAAATCAGGAGACCACAAACTGCTAATATACAGAACCATAAATTCTGCACTGTTAGATGCAATATCCAGTGATTCAAACTAACAATACTCTTGGTAAATAAATGGTAAATTACTGATTGAGTTATAGAATTGTTCTCACTTTTTTTTTCTATCAGAAGATTGATCTATTAGGGATTAACTAAACAAAATTATTTTGGGATCTATTACTGAAGGTACCACAGTCAAGTAAAAGCAAAGGTTTTCAGCATAAAAAAATTCAAGCAGTTTGCAGCATAGTACACAATTTTATGTAGACTGATCCCAAATTATTAAGAAAAGGAAAAGAAAAAAAGGAACAAAACCCCACAGACACCATTGTTCATTACCTGTAGCAGAAGCCTAGTAAAAAAAAAAAAAAAATTTATCTAAATAGGACTTGCTACAGGAAAAAGTAGAGAGTACATCAAATGCAAACAGGAAATGTTTCAACAAATCTGATTTACCTTTTGTTTTTAAAAAATAGAATATGTTTCTATCAGCCCAAGGGTTTGAAAAATCTAGATTTAGGGATGTTTTTTCTAAAGCCACTCAGACATGCACAACTGTACTTGAGTAACAGGCACCTGCTTCTGAATGCATTTAACTCGCCCAAATCAACCAGAGGTACTTTGTAGCACCCAACAACCACAAATTAACAACAAAGGAGGAACAGGCAACATCATGTTCCTACCTGGGGTCTCCACCACGTGGACATTGGCTTCACCGTTTGAGTTGACAGAATAAGTGAAGTAGAACCAGCAGTCATCAACATCCTTCTCTTTGCAGTGGGACAGGGGGTCGGGCTGGCCGGGCTGCGGCAGCTTGTCCCGGCTGTCCACGCGCGTCATGTTGAAGTGCATACATTCCTGGGAACACGTCTCCTTCTTCTCTCCCTTATCGAAAGCTCTGCACTGAACACAGTCCCTGGGCAAGAACAAAACAGAGGCAGTGCTTTTGAATGTGTTCATGGAAGATTTCTAGCATTTAAACTCAAGAAATGTTATGGAGAAAATATCGGGGAAACAGCCCAAGTAAACCAACCCTTTTGCCATAAAGGTTAGGAAAAAAAATAAAGACATGGCTTTGTACCAGACAGAACATTTATATACCTTGAGATTAACAAAAGCCCTTTTCATAAACTCCTCTTTTCCTGTATGACCCACGGGTTTTAAGGACAGAAAAAAACCCAAACTTTTTCAACACCTCTACCTGGGAAATGAATACTCTCAGACAAGGCACTGTAAGAACAGGGCACTTACAGTGGAACACACACAGGTTAAAAAGAACAAACTCAGTGACGAGCTTTACAGTGGGGTGTCACTGAATAATTCATTGAAAAAAGCAGATTGAACAGGATTTTTATACTAAAAAGACCAAACTTTTTTCTCATCAGAAAGTGAGTTGCACAGGAATCTATTAGCCACTAATCCTAAACATATTTCAAAGTTTTCATGCAGAAAATGCTAGGTTTCTAAAAACCTGGATTTTCAAAGGGAAGGATGCAAATTTCACTGGCCCACAGAGGTCTAGATTTAGTTTTTGACTGTCAAGTTAGTAATTTTGGGAGTATTTCTTTTAACCAAATATCTTAGCTGAAGTTTTAACTATCAAAAGCTTTGTTTTAAAAATCCTCACGTATCACAAACTCAAAATGCACAGAAGCTGGGACTTGGCTTTCTGGGTACGTACTTGTGCTCTGCACAGACACCGAGGCAAGTCTGACACATTTCACACGTGGGGCCTTGGAATTTGGGATCTGTACAGTTACAGGTGCCACATTCACAGATTCCTCTTCCATTGCAAATCTGCCCATTAGATGCCATACATGGTGTAGTATCCAAAGAACAATCGCAGGCGCTGCCAGTGAAGTTGGGGAAACACTCGCACACTCTGCACTTGCAGATCCCGTTTCCTGTGCAGTGAAGAGGTATTGCAATGAAATCAAGTCTAATATGAAAAAATCTGTGACAGTGAGAAATAAATGTTCACCACCTCAGGGCAGATAAAAGAAAAAGAAACCATGGTGAAGACATAATGAAGACTCTAATGAATTAAGAGGTACAAAATAAATTTTAGTTCCTTGGAAGACTACTTGCAGGCATTTGTCCCTTTTCCATTTGGATTTCCTTTCATAAACAAAACAACAAGACTCAGGAATATCAGATCAAGAATAGTATAATGTGATGACCATATCCCCTGGGTGGAGAGCTTCAGTTCACAATCTTGTATGCACTGACCACTATATGAAAATACAGACAGATACAGACTGCTATAGCTAAATAGACCGCTCCTGTCTTCATATCTATCACTATACAAATGTATAAAGCAAGACTTAAAAAGATGAGGAGTGCACTGAGTATTCAAAACACAGAAAAATGAAACAGCTTTGGCTCCACAGGACACCAACGTTCAGCTGCTGTACTTCTGACCTCACACACCCAACCCAACTTCATGCTCCTTACACTCTCTGCACAAGAAACACGATGCCTTTATACTGATCTGGATGAAAAGGAAAGATCTTTGGGTACACCCCTCCTTCTCCAATGAATGAAATGTTTCAGTCAACACTTTCCTTTCACCGTGTATTCTGGAACATCACCATTACATCCATCTTTGTGGAGCAATAGTGGACTCTGACCAAATCAGACAACTGAGGTATTCTCATCACTCAGTTAGAGCTTAGTGGCTTCTCTGTTTTATTTTTGCATCACAGAAAACACTGAGGTAGTAGTTACACTCCTACCAGATACTCTCACATGCAAAGCAACAAAATAATTTAGACACTGGCTGCTGAATGGTTTTTTAAATTGCTTTTGATTTCAGGAATTAACTATCATCAAAACCTTGCTTCAAGTGCTTCAGGTGTTTTTCTGGATCTTGCACATTCTCATCTTCACTTACCTTTCAGAACAGTGTCAAGCATCTCACTGTTACCCTGTCAAGCACTCACAATTACAAGTAAGCTGAGAGCATTCTCTCTTTCTATTGACACAGTGGTTACACTGAGCTAGTTTAACATTACAATCTCAGGACAGTTGTCTCAGCCTTCTTTATTGTAATACCTGAGAGTAATTCTGCAATAAACAGCAGAAGTCAAGTTCACATTACACCCTTCTTGGAGCTGTGATTCAAGGAAGGTGAAATGTGCATTAACAGACTATAAGTTCAGAGGGCTGTTTTATTAATAGACAAGTGCTTGTAATCATTAAACCTGTGAGAATCCTTATCTCTATTATAAAGTGGCTTTGATCTTTTAGCTAAGTATCCCCACTCTGCTGGGTAGAGAAGACAGACTTGTGAACTGCTGACCAGCTTTGCCTGCAGAAAGCTAAAGCATTTCTCACCTCCACAGATTAAACCATTTGATCGATCACAGTTGAAGTTGTCACATTCACAGTATTTGCCAGAATACACCTCATTGGTGTTCTCCCTTTTCTTGCACACACATTGTCCACAAATGCATTCTCCATTGTTACTGCAGATTTCTGTGCTGTTCTCCCTCCTGCAGTAAGCATCCATATCCTCACTATTTACTTCATCTGTGCTACATTCACATAGTCTTCCAATACGTCCTTCATTGCATCTGCAAGGTAAAAACACGACTGAAAACCTTAATTGAAAGTCACACAAAAAAAGGCCACAAGAATAGCACAAAGAACAGGAGTAAAAGTGACTACTCTCTCAATATTGAGATGCTCCAACTTAAACCTCAAATGAGGTTTCCAGCTGACCCCTATGTACTAGTTCTTGAAGGCACTGGAGCAAACTGGACTAAGTTGCTTTTATGCTGATTATCTTACCTCTTATACCAGGTGAGAGATGTGTGTCACCCCCTCTAACTAAATTGTCACATAAACATTATTAATCCCTCTCTCATGTGACAGAACAATAATTTTTTTCTCAAGTGACAGCAACTGTTCCCTGTAACTGCTGTTGTATTTCAATGAAAAGGTTTCCTATGAACAGCAATTAAGGAGAATAGATGATCTTCAGAGCTGCCAAACTGAGATCTTCAGGGATCAGCCAAGGGTAAGATATAGATGAGCAAATGGAAGTTGCTCTTTGTTCCCATCAGTAATTGACAGACTGTTACATGTTGTCCACCAGAGACAACAGATCATTGGGAAACTGCTGCATTTACAAAAACAAAAGGCTGTGCTTACCCACAGACCTGTTCTCGCCCACGTGAAACCAAGTGGACACCAGTGACAGTGACATCAAGTATAAGAAGTTTTTCTACACATATATGGGAAAATCTGCTCTCTTGATTTAAAAAGAAACTGATCTATATCCTTTAAAGTACTGACTCAAGGCCAAATTTGAATTCTGACTCCTATAATAATGCTGTTCTAATGATCAACATTTAAGCATAGGGATTATTTGCAGAGATATGGCAGTATTTCAGAGTATCCTAAAAGAAACAGGCCTGTAACAGCAATTCTTGCTCTTTCACACAAAAAAAAAAAATAAAAATATTAGTAAACACAAGTAAACCCTAATTAAGGAAACAAAGATCTTGCTCATATTTCTTTTTTGCAAAAATAAAGAAATTTTCTATTTATTTACCTGCACGCACCACATTCAAATGTTCCATTTCCTGCATGGCAGGCTGGACTATTAGGTTCTCCTTCACTCTGACACTGACACTCACAGATGAACTGGAGATTAATTTCAACTTCTTCAGTGAATCCCAGTGGTTTAATTTTAATTGTTTCATTTTGTTCTTTCTTTGGACATTCATTAGCTGTTATATTAATCTCAAATCTAACCTGCAAAAAAAGAAAAATGGAGTGTCATGTTACTACAAGTTTTGTCTGTACTATTAAAAAGAAATGCTGTGTTGGACATTTTAAGTGCATTTTGTATTTGAGCAGCAGCACTGTGAGTATACTGTGAGTTACCTCATCTCCAATTGAAATGTTAGAACACTTCCTTCCATCTTCTTGTGTGTCATTCACTCCATTCTTGCAGAAAGACTTGTAACTGATTGTCACTCCTTTTGGTAGCTTAGTATTTTCCAGGATAACCTCTGAAGAAAGGGACTGAAACAACAGTTATTACCTAATTTCAAACTGAGTTGCAGAAGTGTTCTGTTGAAGAACAGACATTATACAGCTATGCCCAGTCTAAGCACCAACCCCACAGAATTACTGAAGTTCCAATGTGCTGAGAAACACCAGCCCAGGGCTGCCCGAAGTCAGGCTGTGGTGATTCCTTCCCATGTCTGAACTTGTTACAAGGTCAGGACAGGTCTCCACAGATGTTGGAGGCACTCATTTACCCCACGTACTCCAAAGGAGAAGTGAGGCTCATTTACACACAATGTAGCAATGAAGAAAATATTGTGGGGCCAAAGCCAGCTAAATGGCCTTCTTTGCTAACACTTGGAAAGAAGGTAAAAGTGGAGAAGCTGAAGGAACAGTGTGGGTCTTGGTTGTGAATTTTGTTTTTTGAAAGGGAAAACGTGGATGGTAAGTTTTCCTTGTAATGTCATTTTAAATGACTTTAGGAGGGTATCTTTTTACTCATCTAACCTCTTACTGCCATAGAGGCTTAATATTTAGTATGGTTTTACAGCAATGGAGTGCGCTTATAGTGTAGAACACCAACTAATCCACCTTAGAGTCTCTGCTTGAAAAACTTAGGAGCAAGAAAAATTAACACAAAAAATCTGAACTTACATTGTATGCATCAATGATCAGCTGAATCACATTGCTGGAATTTGAAGACAATGTTCCCACTGCTGATTTTGGTATCAGATTTTTCAGTTCCTTTCAATATTGACAAAAAAGAAGGAAAAGTACAGTCTTACTAGCAAACAGAGTATAATTTGCAGCACAAATGGTGAGATAATGCATTAGTGGATTAACTAGTCAAGTATTTCAGAAAATAAAGCTGTATTGCCAGTGATGAACACAATTTTTGAGGTTATACACAGCCTTACTGGCACAAACTCTGCATTTGGTAAGAGAATACTAAGTCCTTCTCTTGTACAAATTGACCACAATCTCTCTTCAGCCACACTTAGAATACATTAAAAATAGGCAGGCATCATTTTCCAACAAAAACTTGAATACAGTTTTAAAAAGAACCCCAAAACCAAAAAAACAGGTTAAAAGAAGGAAAAATATGCATGTCCTTTACGCAGTCATTTCCTATTGCACAATCACATGCAGCAGTTTAGTTAATTTTAAACATGGGATATATAAATAGAACAAAAGAGACAAAATATGTTCTTTCATAAGTGTGTCCCCTGATTCAGTGTCCACACCCCCCTCAGCTATTTTGATGTAAAAACGTTCACAAAAATTAGAACTGCAAATGTGTTTTCCACTCACTCATACCTACGAAGAGTAACAAGGAGAAGGGGCATTTTCTCACTGGAAATTACACAGAGAGTCAGTTTTGATTTGAGGAAATAAAAAAAGTTTAATAATAATGATCACTTATTTCCACAATTACTTTAATTTCAAATCAGTCAATTTTAATGACTTCAGAATAATTTCTTTACCTTATAGACTGCCTGAAACTCTTCAGTAACAGCAAAGATTGTCTGAATATTGTTCTCACTAAGTTTCTGTACCAGATGAGCAATAGAGGGATAATCCTAAAAAAGTCAAGCATAAAATTAAATTCAAAATTGAGACATGTTGCTAGAAAATAATCAGAAAGACTCTGACATCATAAATACAAATAATCTTTAGAAACATACACAGAACTCCTAACTAGCCAGCTCATGTCACAGTTCTAAAGCAAAACAACCTCTGAAAACAAACAGGCATTGGTAAGGTTTCATATATGCCTCATGAAGATAGGTGTTTGTTCACACGGACATTTTCACATTCCATGCCATACAAAAGGTTAAATCCTTAATCTCAGTGTTCTCAGAAAATTATCTTCAGTCCCTCAAACTGACACTTTTTGCAATGTTTCACAAAGAAATTATTAAATAAAATGAAACTAATTTTAGGGTTTTTATTGTACTATTTTCACTCAGAGTTAGGAATATATGAACACACAAACTTGGTAAAGCTTATTGTGGTTACCCCATCTGGTAATTTTTTCTCTTTGCATTTTTTGTCAGATCTCCCTTCCAGTAAACCACAAAGGCAATGTTAACCATATTCTTACCATAAACTTTGCATCGTAAGATTTCAGTCTTAAAAAGCTATTCAAGCAGGTATTTTACAGTATTTTTCTCTAGTAAACTATTCTGAAAATGAAGACTAGTGAAATAACGAAACAACCACCACGGTTATCCAGTGGACATACAAGTCCAGTTTAGGAGTTGGATTCTATGACCCCTGTGCATCCCTTCCAACTCAGAATATTCTGTGATTCAGTGTGGCATACAGGATTATTAGTCATCAAAAAGGTTAAAATCCAGCAACACATAATCATAGTATGAAAGTTGCCATTTCTTGAAATTTTCCAATTAAGACTGGATTAATTCTTGCACATTTGCTTTAGTTAAACTGAATTCACTTGATGTAAACAGATAAATTTTCTAAGACATAGTGGTCTGAAACTATACCAGATCATCTAATAGGTTCTTTTGAGCTTAAGCATCATAAAATATTCATTTCCCTAGAAGATGATATAAAGACTTACGTAATAGTGGCTCATTGTGTACACATTATTTTCCAGATGACATTTCCCATCATTTGGTAGAACAATTCCACCAAGTTTACCATCTCCTGCGAAGTGGAATCCAGCATCCGTGGAAAAAACTAATAGTCTTGTAACATTCCTCCAACCAATTTGTTCCTTGGGAAAAACACAAACATATTTTTGGTATTTTGTACCAATTTATTTTAAAGCATTGGAGACCAACACTTGACAGAGAAGTGCATGGAAAAGTAGACAGATTTAGGAGAAGCCACATTGCAAAAGTGTAACTTTGGAAAATATTAATTCATGTAAACCTTGGAAACACTCATGCTTCATTAAATGTCTGCTCCAAAATATCTGCTGCAGGTTTTTCATCAAAGGCAAAAAAGATTCTTTTTGAGAGAGACTCTGTTCAGTTCTCATTGAAGTATCTGAAGAGTGACAGGGTTTAGAAATCAGGCTCTTCAGTGCCAGTTCCACTCCCACGCCATGAGCAGCCAGCCCCAGGATGCTGGTGTGCAACACTGCTGCAGTACTGAACTGCCCAGCATTAGACTGAAGAATCATCAAGGCTTTGCCAACCTAGTGCAGATTTGCACCCAGCACAGTGCTTGCCAGAGGACTGGCCCATGAGCATCCTGGCTCACAACTGCAGGGCCTAATTATGTAGACTGCCCTTTCCTATTTTTTAAAATTTATCCATGGAGCTGAAACCCTAGCTAATTCAATGAAAGAAGACCATGTAAAAGGGTCATATACTAACAGTTATCACCAAAAAAACCCTAAAAGGCTTATGACAAACACTGCACTTTTAAATCAAGACTCCAGATCATTTCAGGAAGTCTTGAATCCATTGATCAACAGCAAGAATGGTACAGAAACAAAGCAATAAACTTTTTTGGGAGTCCATTTTGTACAGGTGCATAGAATAGTCTGAAAAAATGACAGAAACAAAGAATCCTTAGGCCTTTGAAGATAAGTAAAAAACCACTTTTCCATCTACTTTTTGAGAAACTAGTAGAAGTCACCACACACCAAATTTCTGCAACCACAACAAGCTTACAGACCTTTAAAATAATCTGAGAATAACTGCTTACTCAGAATCTCATACACTTTTAAGCAGAACCTGACTCTTCCTCTACAGCAAACTTCAAAACCTTTGTCTTTTTGTGCTGTTATCTCAACCTCTGTTTGGCACCTTCACATTTCCCAGTTTCATTTACTCACTGAATTCTTCCTCATATACCCTGTCTTGCTTGCAGGAGGTGACATATTCAAATGCCAGCCACCATAAAACACTAAGGTTGCATTCAAACAATTTCATCTAATAGAACAGTAAAAAAAAAAAAAAAAATACACACTTACCCCACAAACTGCAACCTGCATTATTGCATCAAATCCACCTTCAGGAGAATCTAAGTTCCCAGAAATGTGCTGTTTACCTACAAGTTCATTGAACTTGTTTCCTTCACTGGTAAGGCTGAGCACATTTTTATAGCTAAATGGACTTGTACAGTTCTGGTCCCCTGTACAAGGATTTCTGAGTTTGGCAGGTGTTGTACTTATATAAGGCATCACAGTTTTCTCCACAAAAGAGCCAAAGCCTAAGACAAGAACAACAAAATCCCTGTAAGCTGAAGAATGGAAGTCTGATTTCTATTACCACATAACAGAATTCAAATGCATTATAGCTGAAATGACATCAGAAATAGCTCTTATACTTGTTTATGTCCCACCTTCTCCACCAATGCCAAATACTTTTATGCTGTTAATGTATGTATTAGAACATCCACCATAATACTGCTAAATTGAAAAAATAAATACTCTTCATATACACTTCAAAAAATACTCTTCATATTCAATACTCTTTCATGATGTGAAACACATCAGGAAGGAAACTTGGGAGGCTTAATTATTGTTGTTTTAGAATAGGCAAATCTTTCTTACCAATCCGAAAGTCTGAAGTTATTTTTTCCATCTCTAACATCAGAGCCGTTCCGAGACTTTTCACATTCTCTAAATCATCTTTCATAGAATAGGAGAGGTCCATAAGATAATAAAGGTCAATGGGGTAGTCTTCAGCTCTCTTGAATTTTAATGAAAATGTCTGGGGCTCCCCTGTTTCAGAGATTAAACCACAAACAGAAACCACTCCATAAAAATTCCATAACTGCACTGGCAAGAAAAATGCCTTTCTAAGGAAAGGCTTGTAAATCCTTAGGAAGGTTTTGAATTACAGGTGAGTTATTTTTCCTCCTGTTGACTGAAATGCTTAACATCAAATTATGATTTAAAAAAAAAGGTCAACAAGTGTTTCTTTCAAATGTTCAACTTCATATTTCCGAGGTACTTTATCTCCCCACAGAAAAATTAGCATGCCAAAACCCAAGCTTCTTATAGTTGCTGAAGTTTCAAATCTTCATGCTTACAGTCATTCTAACAAGGTTCCTGTAAGACCTAATAGCACAAATTTTTGACATCTATTTTAATCCAAGATGGCTTCAATAATTCTGAAAAGTTAAAAAAAGCACGTTGTTTTAATAGGTTTATAAAAGAAAAATTAGTTCTGGATGGAATATTACAAGTTACTTTGCATCTACCAAGCTCAGAGCACAGAAATGGCAGTAAGAGAACAGCAAGTTAGTATTTGTTGTGATTGTAACCCCAGACCCTGCAGAAAACCTACAAAAGAATGTAGTCTCACTCTGATTGATTATGAAAGACAGTGCACAAGGATTACACACACATACGACACACCCTCTTTCCCAGAAACTGGAACAGTATTCTTTTGCCTATTTTACACAAAATAAGGGGTTAAATCAATAGGATTTCCCACTCCCCTCAGTCATTGTGCTTAAACGGTAGTATTGCTGCCACTTCAGTTTGCTTAATAATTAGGAAACATTTGCTAAACATCAGCAAAATTCGTAAAGTGAGAAAAACATTAAATGGGCAAGTTGAACAGCATACAGATCACACAGCTATGTAACATGGTTTTCACCAAAAAAACCCCGAACAACAAAGCGGGGGGGGGGGGGGGGGAAAGCCATACCACAAAAAAAAAAAACCAGCACAAAAATCTGTTCAGATTTTCCTTAGCCAGTATGTCAAAAAGCCTGCACAGAAAGCAAGTATCTCCCTCTGCAAGTACACAGTCCCTCAGAGAACTAATACCAATGGAAGTGCTTATAAACATCTTTTGGATAGTTAGATTCTGGTTGCCCAGGTCCCTGCTATGTTCTGATGAAGAAACTTCTGTGTCAACAGAGGAACAATAACTTGGTTTGAAGCAAAAAAGTTCACATTAGAAATAAATAGGAGCCATACCAAAATTGCAAAATAATTTTCATTACTTTCCTCTCTACATCATGCTGAGCCTGCTTCACATCACCTTCCAATTATTACTGCAACTACCACCAAGCAGCTGACCCCTAATACAATCTCTTCTTCCAGGAAAATACAAGGCAGCTGTTCAATGTGTCTACAGTACCTAAGAACTCTGCCTGAGGACAATCTCCATTGTGCTCAAGTGAGCCACTAGCCCTGTTCCTCCCTGTCCCCTCATTTGAATGAGATAAAGTTCTCTTTAGGGGCTAGAAATGGTACACAACTGTTTTGTTTTTTCATTACTGTGGTTCTGTGCCCACATCTTTAGCCTCTGGAAGGTATTTTACGTAGCAATCCAAAAATTGCACTGCCTAACTACAAAACCACTTTGCTCAGGCACGCAGACTTCAGGAAACAGCAGTACTTCAAGCAAAAGGAAATGCTCTAATAACTTGAAGTTTTTGCTGACTCCTCTACTTTCATCCTACATGCACACTAGAAAATCAACTACAAAATACTGAAAACAAAACAATTTTACCTTTCTGATACATCTTACAATCCATGTTGTATCGATTTTCTCCTAAGTTCTATTGGGAAAAATAGAACAAGTGATAATATCTAATCTTTCTCAAAAATCAAACAGTATTTGGAGTACCTAAACACCTGGAGCTGAACTGAATGGCTCTGGTATCATTCATATTATCTGAAAAATAGTCATTTCTGTAACAAAATGGAAATCAAAAAACGCAGATGTGGTGGTGGCAGAGAATCATCCCAAAACTGGAACGAAACTGTCCTTACCGACTCTTAGATGCAGTGATAATTTCTGTGGCTGGATCTGTGTAATGGCTTCTGGTTTCAGCTTCTCTGCAGCACCTTTCTTACGATTTGTTACTTCTCTATTTTCGAGCACCTGCTTGCTGCCTCTGGGATTTTCTATGTCTTCCACAGGGCAGCCTTTACTCTTCAGTGCTGCCAAGTCATCACATCGGGCAGATGTTGGCTCTCCTTCTTGCAAAAAGTCCTAGAAAACACAGGCAAAAGAGAATAACGTTTACAGCTATGCACAAGTTCTTATATTCTACCTACAACCGCTCTTTCCACAATGATCACATTTATTTTTTTCCAAAGTTCAGTAATAAAACACACAGTCTTGAAACATATTAAATGATACTACATCTATTCAATGACTACTGTTTATACTTATCTGTGTATAAGATGCAAGAGGGAAAAAAAAAAATAAAGCCCAATGCCACCTCTATTAGAAGTGGCACATCTGTTTAAATAGGCTACTCTAAAAGTGACTGCAAGTAGAAAAATATTTCATTATCACATAGTTCCCATAATGTGAACCTACTCATACAGCCTGCTTTTAACATACTCTCCTTTTTAATTAAGATTATACAAGTTGCATTGGTACTCTACAACAAAGCAATAGCTATATGTTGACAGAGCAGGGCAAAGACAACTCTTATTTTTGGGAAATTAAATCTGAAAGTAACACCCATAAGCAAAACTAATCCTTAACTTTGTTCTGAACAACAAATTCTCATTACACCAAACCTTAAAAAAGCTCTAACCTCAAATACAAATAAATAAGGCTTCTAACTGAGAAACTTGGCAATTCTGATTCTACCCCTGTCCCTAAAATATGCATATAAATAAATGTATACTAAAGCTTGTCAGTTTTTGGTGACACAGACCTACAGGAAATCTGATAGCTCAAGGCAAAATTATAAAATCAGTGAGTTTAATTAAATATTGCAAGTTTATAAGCTGGTTTGGGTAATAGTAAGTAGGCAATATGTAGCAATAAAGGTAGATTATCATCTCCTAGCAAGAAAAAGGAAAATTTCTCAGTTTCAAAAACAAACCAAAGAAGAGCTATAGAAAATATTTTCTTCTGTTTCTAACCTGAAGAAGATACGTCAGCATATGGTTATATTAATATATATATAATATATAATTATTTTATATATATGTAAAATATAAAAAAATATATATTTATATATAGTATATATTAATATATAATTCTATATTAATATATAATATATATATTGATATATATCTTATATTTTGCAGTTTCCCGAGCTTAATCTTTCTTAACCTAAGAGCATATCCTTTTTGTTTCATAAAGAAACAAACTACCCACCCACACAAACCTATGTCCTACTCCCCTCAGGTCTACCAACAGAAAACTAAAATTTGAAAATCTTTCTTTTAGAAGAAAAATCCCCTTCAATCTCTTTCCCTACTCCACCTACATCTGTCTAAAATTAGCTCTAACTCTAATGTCACTGGAAGACTATAATTAAGCATACTCAGACAGATTCCACACTGGAGTAATTTTAAATAACTAAAAGACAGCTTATAGGGTCTGTATACACTTAGGATTTAGAAAAGGAGAAGTAAACCCATTGTGAAAAACATTTATACTCAAATCAGAAAAATCACAGTATTTGATTTTTTAAGTACAAATAAGTATCGAATTGAAGAACTAGAGGAAACTACTATTAATGAAAACAGACATTTCTATACAGGTGAAGTATTTACTAAAGCTTGAAACCAAGGGGAAAAACCAAACCATAAAAAGATTTTTGCAACACTTACTGTTTTTTTACACCAGCCACAGTTTGGTCCTGCTTGTATACATTCCCCACATGACTTTGCATTAGCTTTTATGCAGTCGCTTCCACCTAGCGAGGAACACAAATCTGTCACTTCAGTTATAAAAAGGTGTTTTACAAAACAGCATTTCTCTTTGGCTCACTCTGGTTTTGTAAGCTAAGTTCCAACTACAGGTTATTAGCATGAGATGTGACTGACCTACTGCCATTAGCATTTGTCTAGTGAGGATGTATTTATCCACATAAAGAACTGCTGAACAGATACAGTTTTAAAGCAGCAATTAACTACTGCAGTGCAATCAAGTGCCTTACCTTGCTGAGCAAATCCATTCCATATTAAGCAACAGAGGACGCCAGCACAAGTGAGCCATTTGAAATTAGTCTGGAAGACAAAAGAGAAACCAAACTGGATGATTCACTCTAATGAGTAAGTGCAAAAAAAATTCATGAAGCTGTGGACATATAACTGTTTCAGAGGAGACAAGGAACATGGAACAAATGCAAATTTAATTCTCTTAGTTGTACCAGCTGCACAGTTTTGCCCCAATAGAAACCATGTTTGTGGGCTACACTGTATTTAGAAGACATCAAACAAGGTAGCTTCTTTAATTATTTTGAAATGCTCTTCTGCTAGGTAAACCAGCAAGCTATGAGAAATTTGGAAACATTGTTTACTTGGGAGGAAGAACCCAGACCAGTTTTTTAACACCTTATAAAAATATTTATGCTCTGAATGTTATCAGAGAGACACTTCTAAATAAAGCTACCACAGCAATACAGGACGGAAACAGAGCTTCTATACTCACGTCTCCATTTCAAGATAAACACCAAGGCCCTTGACAAAACATTTTCTTCGTAATCTTCAAAGGGCATTTTGCAGATTAACTTTGCACTTTATACAACAAACTAGAAATTTCATCTCAAAATACACACCATAAAGCATCCCTGACATAAACTCTACCCATGTTTTTTCATCTTTAGACAATAGAAAGTAATTGGATACCATCCATCCAAAGGAAAAAAAAAATTGTTTAGTGCTATAAGTATTAATGAAAGGCTAAATTTTTCTAAATTGTTTCCTACCTTAATAGAAGGTAGTCAGCCAGGGTCAGCTGCCTTTTAAATTTTGATACTATTTTAAATTCTATTTCTCTTTTATTTTTTATAAGAGTTCTGAGAACTTAGATGATAATGTGCAGTTTTCTTGAACACCCTAAAATGTTGCTAATTAAAGCCTCTCCAGTCATCCTGGAAACAAAAGTATTCTTAACTTTTTGTTCTAAAAAATATCTCGCAGTATAGCCAAGGAAACGTGAATTGGGCAGAATCTCCTAAACTGAAGATGCCATTTTTCTAGAAGATGTACTATTTTTCATATAAATTAGCAACAAAGTAAGCAATGCTCAAATTATTACAGGAGTTGAGTTTGTTTTTTGCACACTGAAACACAGTTGTTACTTTGTGCATCTAGCCAGGCCCATAAGAGAAGGGATGGCTGCTCCAAAATCTGATGGGGAAAGTTTCAAACAGAAGCCAACCCTTTGCTAACAAAATGTATCCAACAACAGCATTAGATGGCTCATATTTTTCTGATAAATCATTTTGGCTCACTTTTCAGTGGATGCTATGTTGAGAAGACAGGCAGTGGAGTTTAGAGAATATTCTGTTGAACTACTTTGATTGATGTTATGCATAAGCACAAAAGAAATCACTGGTTAAAAAAAGAGGAAAAAACTGAACTGTGAATTATATCTTACTTAACCTTTGAACACTACTTACTGCATATATGCAACTCGAATTTCTCTCTGCACACTGCTGCAAGTGACCAGTCCTTCATACACAGAAAATCTCTTTCAGAACACTTTTATTACGCCCCTTTAGAAACAATCGCCTAAATTCAACCTGTGCAACCACAAACCTTGATCAGAGGGGAATGGTGACCCAAGGAATGTGAGTAGGTGGAAGACAGATGAAGGGACTGAACCAAGGCTTGGAAAGACAAGGTTAGGAGCCCACCTACCAGACCAGCAGTCTGGACAGCAAGTCCTTACCAGGTTGCTCAACTTTCAGGTTCTTCTTTCCTGGTTTTATGGTAGGTATGTTGTGGTCAGCAAACCTTGCTTCCCTCAAGTGAAAGGATACTCTGTTACTCAAGCATTTTTGCTTTTAGTACAGCCTGGAATGGGGTGGGCTTTTCAGTAAGCAAAAAATCCAAGCTGCTGGCATCAGGTGAGTACCACCTTTTCTGTCAGCCTAGACAAGAAAATTATTAAACAGTTCACCTTTTTAGGGCAGACTAAGAGTGGATGCACAGCAAGTCCACACAGACTACATAAATAAGTCAGCAAAGATGTGACACAGTGCTAAAGCTATGATTAAGACCGTTTGGAAGAGAAATGTTCCAGTGGAAATGCATCTGCATGATGAATGCAGCTCTGGGCACAGAGTCCCGGTAAAGTTAACAAGGAAAATGTCCTTGTCCATATATGGCTGCGCCAATGCCTCTCCCGGAGCGATGCACACAGCTCCTCGCTTCCTTTACCTCCACAGCTTAACAGCTTTTCCAGCTGCTGAGCACTGGGGAGCAGAGATCTGCTGCTTGGATTCAGCTCTGACTGCTGTCCCATGCAAGCAAAGCCATGCACACCTCGTCCTGCCACCCTCCTGCCGGCCGCTGCTGCGCCCAATGCGCTCCCCTGCAAGTCCCCAGGCAGCAGCGGGAACTGCCCTCCTGCAGATTCTTCCACTGAGGGAATAAACCCAAGCAAGTAACTCCCGAGTACACCGGATGGCCAAAGGAAGCCTTTGGAAACCCTCAGTGGAGCTACAACTAAATTCATGTCAGTGTTCAACCACAGATGACTGCAACTGAATAAAACCCCGATTGTTACAAGAAATAAATTAATATTTTTATGCAACATTTAATTATTTTCTACTTGTTCTCCCCTTTCTAAAGCCTTGAAAAAAATTCCAGAATCCTTGAAAAAGTGGGTTTTTTCTCCCTGAAAAAAGCAACTCAAAGCCAAGAGACCGAAATCTCTTTAATACTGTATTACCACTTGAATCCTTTCTAAAAGGCTGCAAATGGTGTGCTGTTGAAAAACTGATTTTAAAATAATTTCTGCACATTTGTGAACCATACTCTATTTTTGTTAAATATTTTAGGAAAACAAACATGGACATAACCATAAATGTTTAGATTCAATGCTTTCCAAGTTTTTATTTTTTCTTTTTTTTTTTTTTTGCTAACTGTCTTGACAAACAGTAATGTTTGAAGATATTTTTTTATTTATAAAATCAGCTTTGAAGGAAATTTCTGGAGCTTTTAATTTGAAATGAGAGACTCATTAAATGACAACAGAAAGAAGGAAGGATTATTTCTCCACAGAATTCTGAATTTGTAAATTACATATTTAGAACTCTCACATTCTGCTAATCATCAAGATATTCAGAAATTAACCACTCCACAGCCCTGAAGCCTTTTAAAGTTTATTTATTGAATGGCAATAACATCCCTGCAGAAACTTAACTGGGCAAACGGGATCAAAGAAGAAAGGTAAGAGTTATACACACATTTATTCCTTTGAAATTAAATACTGATGGCTATGCTGCTCTCCTCTCATCACTCTTCAGCCACAGTTTATACAGATATTAAGGCAATATTAACAACAATGTGTTGGGTTCCTGCAGTATTACTCCCCTCAGCTGAGCTGCTCCTCATCTCACCCAGTAATGCAGAATCCACCAAGCTGATGGCAAGCACAGGAAACCACTCCATGGCATCTGCCCCTACTGCATCGGAACTGTGTTTCACTGCAAAGCTTTCCATTGAAACACGCAACCAGACCATGGGGGAAACATTTCAGTGTGCAGACAGCACCTTTTTAAAGCAGTATCCAGACAGCCAGCTTACTCATATCCCCATACACCACTCTAATTACACTTATAAACCCAGAAAGGAATACACAACTCACACTTTTGGACTTGCATTCGTGCTTCCCTCAGCCTGACACCTCTTAGCATGAGCTGCATTTTCATGGGTTTAAATCTTGGTTCAGAAATGCTGCATGGAATTGATTCCTCCTGGAGCTGATGCTACATTTACAGCCACTTTCACGTAGCACAAGGATGGAAAGTCACTGAAGAGAGCTGCCCCACCCTCCTTGCTGATTATTCCCTCTTGTTAGTCAATATCCTGGCTGATTATTCTTACTGCTTTCCTTTTTGATCAATGCCAGCATTACTGTGGCCACCAGGAGGACTGGAACAAGAAAAGATCTGTCTGAAACTAATCCAACAAAGAAAGTGTCTTGTTCCTGGGTACAAAATCACTTCGCCTGTTGTGGCAGAAGTGGTGAGATGAGGATGGAGGAGAAGAGAACTTGGGAGGGAGCAGGGAAACAAAAGCTCCTGCTGCTCAGGCACAGCCTTGGTTGTGTGCTGGACTACACTGGTCACACAGCCAAGCCCCCACCCCCAGGCATGAAGGCTCTGCTTAAAAAAGGAGCAGGAAGAGACACACTTCTAAAATAAGCAGAATGAAATAGTCTCTGGAGATGCCTGTTTCAGATGGCTACTCTGCTAAAACAGTTCCTTCTACCCTCCCTCCAGAAGGTTTCCTAGCATTAGCTGAGGGCCATGCTTTTCAGTGTGAATATTACTGACTGGCAGAATGAATCCCATTGATATTTCTGAAAAAAAAAAAAAAAGTGGGGGGGAAAGAAGGGACTGAAGAACCAAACAACCTCAGTGACACAGGACAGCAATTACACAGGGACTACAAACCTCTACCAATGACCTGCAAATACTCTTGACAGCAGATTGCATGAATTACAATCTCCAAGTTGCCTGCACATGAAATAGCTCTAAACTGCTCAATATCTGCTTGTACAACTATTCACTGTAAAGAAGCAATTCACTATAAAAGAAAGCAGTAAAATGGTATCTTGCTGTTCTGTTTTGAGAGAGGCATATTGCTAAGGCACCAGTACAAAAAAATATTAAAAGAAGGTAAGTTTTACACTAAGGAGTTACTTTTGAATAAAGCTTTCAAGCCTGCAGTATAGATTTTCCCACAAATCTTAAATTGGTAATTCTTCATTTATGACCTTCACAGATATCTTATTTACTTAATCAGTGTTACTGTGATACTGAAGTATAGTCAGAATACACCACGCAGTAAATTCCAGGACCACCATTAAGAAACTACATGATGCATTCTTCATTAAACAAGCAGAGATTTGGGATAAACACTGGTGCTTGAATTGCCAGCAATTTTAGTCAAAGAACCGAATCCTAAACTCAGCATGCAAAACTATTTGTTCCCTGGATGTAGACCAGCCTTGTGATGGTTGCCCTTCACAGAGGCCCAGCTCCTGACCTTGCATCATGAGGAATGAACTAGCAGAGCATCCCCCATGTAGGGAAAGTGAATTTGATGGGAAAAGTCAAAATGGACAACAGAAGTGCAGTCCCCAGATGAGGGCTTTGCAACACACCAATCAAATGGGAATGCTAGAAGTAAGCCTTCCTTCAACAGCCTATCTATCATGCCTAACAGCATGGCTCAAGACCACAGTGTTCCTTCTGCCCCTGGTAACTTCACAGACATAAATGCAGCAGGTTTTGTACTCTTGCAGTAATATGGAAAGAATGGGATGTTATCACAGACTCAAGAGCAAAATAAAAAATTCTTTAGCAGTGAAATAACTTTTACGCAAAAAGTTCAGCACATCAAGACTGCTTACTCAAAATGTTTCCTGAGAAAACTTTAAGGCATAACCACTCCAGCTACTGTAATGCTACAGCATAAAAGAATCAACAGTATTTCACCCTGGACTTAACTTCTGTCAGTTATTTCTAAGTTAATGGAATAAAACAAGTCTCCAAATACTCATGAGAATCACTTCCATAAACACTGTTTTAGTAGGGCATTATATATTTAAATAATATATAATAAACTAGTAAAGACTTAACTTTCAATTACAAGAGAATTAAAATCTACAGAAAACTGATTTTCTGCTTAGGTTAGGGAGACCAGCTCCTCCATTCCAGTATGGTTCTACAAGGTCACCTGCCACAACTAGTGTATGGCACTGTTAGTTCAGAAGATTCCCCTGCAGGGTTGGGAGTCCAAAAAGAGATGAGAATACACATTTCTGCATGCCCAAACCATGACAAAAGACATCAAAATTCTACAGGTTTGACATCGAAACTCTTGTGCCCTGCTCCTGTGCCCAGTAATGTAGACAAACATGAAGAGTAACACAACTGCTAAGACTCTGAGTTACATTACTACCCACAGTTTATTCATACAGCTCTAAAAAATTCCCATAAAATCAAATAGCTTAAAATACACCAAAAAGGACTGAATGCAGTGGGAAAAACCAGTAGGTGTTTGGTTCTAAAATAACTTTGTGTCTTTTGCTGAAATCCCAGCATGGGCACCCACAACACACAGCCCCTTCAGCAGAATAAATGAAAATGTTCATGTACAAGTACGAGCAGGCTGAGGCCATGGCTCATGAGAAGAGAGCTGGAAGGCTGTTCATGGCATCATCTTGTGTCCCCAGAGTACATTTGTTAGTTTATATAGGACACAGCTGCTTCAAGACTGAACCACTAACTTCACAAGCACTCACATGGTTTGACCATATTGCTTTTACACAGAATTTGCTGGTGTTTGTTTCTGGGTTTCACAGGAGTTCTCAACTTTCTAACAGTTCTAAATAATGGAATGAAAATCAGCTGGGTATTTTTATGCAAAGTATCTTTTGGTTTTGATTTGAATTGTGTAACGGAAACAAATCTGCCCAGGTTCGGTGCCTGGATGCAGGGAATTGTGGTGGGGAAGAATTTTCTTGATGGAAGATATAAATTTCATCTATAATCAGAAAAAATACAGGTAGCGGTTTCAGAACAACTGCAGATGATAAAGTTTTCTTGTATTTGACATCTCTCCACAATGAGAAAGATAAAATGCAGTAGATCCAGTTGAAACATGACAGAAGGTGGTAATCGATCCCAGATATTCTGCAGTATTGTGGCATACACAGGAAGTAAGGTAAATGGCCTCCAGTCCCTCCTCAGCCCCAAGGGGTTTGCATTCCCGTTTCCTGGGAATGCTCTATCATCCTACAGGATATACTAATAAGAGCTTTAATTAAACCAAAGCTCCTACACAGAACAAAAAGCACAGAGACAGAAAATGAACTGATAGTTTTGTCTCTAGTTTACCTACTGAAGGGCTCATACAGCAGCAGCTAGATAAAAAGTGTAAGTGGAGTTCCAGTTACTGTTCTCTGTAATATTTACAGATTTACAGCATATTGTCCATGAAAAAAAAAAAAAACAGAGCCTTGGGTTCATAATCTGGAGTATGAACTTTATTTCTTTCTGATCAAATGCTCTACCCTGAAGTAAACTGCATGGAAACAGATGTATGCTCACACTCAGACTTAAGAGAGCCTCGACTGCAAACCTCCTGTGTCGTGGATGACAACTCTGACCAGTGCATGCTGAGCTGAAATCCCTCCCTACTTGCAGACCTGACCAATCCAAACAATATGGACTTCTCTAGGGACATACGTAAAAAGTGAATGCAAGGAGCTAAATACAAGGAACCAAAGGCAGCCAGGGAACTTCTGGAAAGCCATAAAAACCTACAGAATGTAGACTTCTGTGGAACATAGCAAACCTATAAAGGCAGGGTAAATTACATACCATGCCTGATTTCATTGTATTTCTATATGTGTTTCACTGTATTTCTGTGTTTTCATTAGCAAAATCTATTGACAATTTCTCTATTGACAATCTAATGACAAACTCCTGCAATCGGCTGCACTGATTATTACTAAAGTAATACTCATCACAAGAAAAACAAGTGCCATAGCAAATTGTAAAGAAGACTACTACTACTACTACAGCCCACTCAATTTATTCACAGAATATTCTGAGATGGAAGGGACACACAAGGATCACTGAGGTCCAACTCCTGGCCCTGCACAGGACAGTCCCAAGAATCACACCATGATTTGTGTTTTCATGAAATATCTCTATTTCAGAACCCACACATGTTGGAATTTCATGGTGACAGAAGGAAAAGAACAGGAAAAAGATGTACAGAGGCAACTTGAACATGCAGCTACTGACAAAGAGCCTTCATCTTTCTAGTCAGCAAACCCCAAGTGCAACCTTGATCTCTTCCCTTTGTTCTCAGGCTTTTTGGAGAGCACTGTGGTGCAGGTAGGATTAACACTGGTTAGTCAGCACCACTTTTGAAGGACCTTTTTTCAAACAGTGTACACACTGCCATGCACAGACAACTTGTTCATGACTAGATCTCCACAGTACTACCATACCACAAATCATTACACTACTTTGCTGTATGAACCATCCTTGTCCCTGGCTTGGCTTTTATGAACACTAAGAGATTATTTGTACAACACTTTCTTGACCTGTTGAAGCATAATTTGAAGCCAAGATTCCAGAACTAACTCTGGAAAGAATCTCAATGCTTGAAAGACAGGTAGTACAGTAGGCACAGCTCACAGTAACAAGCAACCTGTGCACGATGACCACATATATGAAACTGTTCAAGAGCCAAGTCAGTCACCCTTTCTCACGAAAATGTTCCTTTTTATTTAAATGTTTTTACTAGGCAGTTATCCACAAACTGCAATTTACAGCATAAACTCTGATAGCTGTATTTTGGAAAACTAGACTAACAAGCAGGTGTATTGTGCTTAAAGTTCAACACTAAATTAGGAGAGAAATACAGTTCTGCATGCTCTCCATCAGAGCACTCAGACTTGCAGCTACATGTCATTAAAACATCAGCAATGTGCTTTACGTGTTGATTATTATGGCTTACACCTAGTTTAAACTATAAACATTTACATCTCTGACAATCCAGTTTGCAACTACATCTTGCTCTACACTTCTCAAACTGTTGTGCCTGTGAAATCCCATGTCACTGCATCCTGCCCACAGAAGCAGAGGATTCATACAAGGATACAATGAAGCTCTTTTAATTTTAGGAGAGGACAAAACAATGTCCTGTGCTGCTTATGCAGGTGTGCAAGCACCATGCAAAGGCAGCACCTCTCCAAGCCTAAACCGCTAAAACACACCAAGCCCATTGCTACCAATACTGTGGTTGAAAGGGGTTGAAAGGACATGTGCCAATAACAAATATATGTCTTTTTTTCCCCCTTAAAACTGTCACTGTCAAAAATATCCCTTTTCCATACTCTTTCAAACATAAGCTTCCAATAGTTCATCACAACTTTACTGACTCAAAGCACTTTGTCCCCAGAAATTGGTAAGAATTATCACCGTAGTCAATCTTGCTGTTATCAGTAGGCATTTTTCTGTAACAAATATTTCAGGATTTTCATTATTACAAGCATCTCTTCACACAATTGTGATTAAAACTGAATTTTAAAAATCTGTTGTTTCAGTACTTTTCAAATGCTTTTAGAACCATGACTTGTTTTTGCCATAATAACTTAATTTTTTCTCTAGTCTAAATATAACACCATTTTTTGGTGGGAGAAAGTGTGAACTGGATACTTAACTTGTTTACATAGTTTTTTTTCCAGCCTACAAGACTTCTTGGCTATGTTTAGCATTTCCATCACAGACAGATTATAATCAAGAATGCCACATAATGATTTAAGCCATTCTAGTAGAAAACATGGGGGTCTGTTCCATGTGGTAGTATTACATTCCTGCATACTCTGCACCACTTACTACTCCCATAAAGACACTATTTAATTTTGTGCAACTTAAACCTCACATTTATCCACACAGGGAAATGAAAAGTTTAGTTAAGCATATAAATATAGCTCTTACACAGCTGACTGTAACTGATGCTTCTGAGGCTGTACTGCCTCTATGACTGTCACAACATCTGGCTAAACTTACTTTAATCCAAGCTTTTCTGTTAAAGAAAAAGCAGAAAAGAGGCAAGTATGTTCTTAAGTAGAAAGCTAGATACTGTCAATAAATGCAATGTCTCACTAATCTATTTCTTTAAGAAAAAACAATTGCAAATGTGCTGCTGGCAATTGCTGCAGGTACTGCAGGAAGCCAGCAGCTGGCACACCATAAAGAGAAAACTCAGCGGAAACTCGTCTGTCGTTACATGGCAGAGTTCACTCACCAGGAGTTATCATTAACACTCAGGGTACAGTTTCTGCAGCCAAAACCCAGATGAGAGCAAACTGCAGCTGAAAGAATCAGCAGTGCTGCAGCACTGCCACGAGAGCAACCTCTGACCCTGAGCTACCACCCAGGGACCTCCACCACCTCTATCCCAAGCCAGCTCCACCTGGACCTTGGGCTATCCCTTTCCCCTCTGTGTCAAAAGCCACTTTCTGTAAGCCTCAGTGAAAACCAGACCTGCACATGGACAGAAGAGTGCTGAGGAAACAGCTTCTAAGAAGGGGCAGGTGGCTGTCAGACAGACTACCCTTCAAAATTACACTGGGCTCTCTGCTGCTAAACCAGCCTAAATTCAGGTTGTCACAGGCCAACCATCCTAAGCTGATCTTGGATGAATTATTTAAAAATGCTCTGCAACACAGCCAGCCAGTTTGGGGAACTATTCTAATTTTATTTTTAAAGGTTATCAGAATAAATTAGTTGGCCGAAAAAATTAACAGATGCAAAGAACAAAATACTGAAGGATTTTAGGTTTGTTGTTCTCTGCTCATATTTTAGTTCAGAATTTGAATAGCAAGCACATAAAATAATATTTACAGATAATATTCAAATATTTAACATCAAGTTTTTAAAAAGATTCACTATTCAAACACAATTTAGAATGAGACTTGTACTGAAACAACATTCTCGTCCTCAACATTCTTTTAATGCCAGTGTCCATAAAAATGATCATGTAAAAACAATAAAAAACTGGTCATCCCACAGAACTACATACAGCCTTATAAATTTGTATCTAAGAGATTTTGAATATAATTTAATTCTATATATATTTAATTTTTCATACATACATTATATATTTTTGTGTACATAACTAATGATGATTATTAATTCAACAGCAGTGATAAAAAGCTAGGCAGAAGCACAAACTGACACAAACAGTGGACTTTATCCAGATTTTGATGCAAATCTGAGCACTTGCAAAAAGCTCATCAATCTCAGGAAAAAAATAACTTCAACCTTAAAAGACTTTCTAATAAAAAAGTCAAAACCAAAACTACCCAGACTCATCACAGAGTACTTCATAAAAAGCAGTCCTGGCTTGAACAATCTGCCTATTCATACACTTCTGCTGCTTTCCAGTGCAGGATTTTAAGCCTGGAGTCCACAAGCTGCTTCTAAGAGCACTGCAAAAGATAATAGAAGATGAAGTTTCTCGTAGTAGCCAAGCACAGCTACCAGTTTGCTACTGGAGAACCCAGGAGCCAGCTCAACTTCTCCAGACCCTCAAATTCCCTGTTTGCACCCTTTATCTCTTTGGTGCCAACTATGGACAACACTTTTGCCTCTTAGCTGAGCAATAACACCTTGCTGAGTGATTTCTCACATGATCTAGCAAGTTAGGATGGATTACTCAAGTCAGAAGAGCACTGAAGGAGGCACAAGCAGATGCTTTGAGGCTCCACAGCAGTTTATGCCAACTGATCTCTGGACTGCCACAGTGCCACACGCTCTCGCTATGAGTTGCACGTTTTCCCCTTCCTCCCCTGGCTCTGAAGCACGTCCCTTGCAATGCATGTGGTCTCCCAGCTGCAACAACTGACCTAGCTGAAAATTCATTTTTGACCAAGCTAGTTTTCAGCCAGAACAGTTTTTTCAATAACTCAATGTACAGCCCTATAACTTCCACAGCTGATGCAAGCAGGATGGCAAAACTGCACAGCTACAGGCAGAAGGGACAGTTGAGACCTAGCTCTGGTATAAATTGCTGCAGAACCACATTCCTATGAAAATTAAACACAATTTTAGTTGAATTCATGGCTCAAACGCCACTGGAACATTTAACAAAATATGAAATTCAGGTAAATTTGAAAACCAATTTTCTGCTGCACAGTTTTGAGTTATCACCAAAGAGTGATATTATTTTTTAAACTCTGCAAAAACACAGCATTAAAACTGTTTCCAGCTACAAGAAAATGTTAATCATATTTAATACAGATATTCTTCATTTAGAAAGTGAAACTGCATTGTGAATTATGCACCAAAAAGAGGCAGTACCTGTGCAAACTCTTTTTTTACTATCCAAACCGGACAGCTGGCAATGGTAAAAATGCTGGCCGCAATCTTCCACAGTATAGTTACTCCTTAAAGCTGAAGTTGAGTTTTTTACTGAAAGGGGCTATCTGTAACATGGCTGTGTAACATTTTAGTCTAGCTTTTGAAAAGTTATGTAAACAACATGTGTAGTGGAGGGAGATAACACATACACAGAAAAAAATGTTTGTTGCTGTTTATTGATTTTATGATGCGTTTTTAACAACCTATAGCTGGTATGTACAGCACGTTCTTCCAAAAAAGGAAATTTGCCGTTTCCTTTTTTATGCTGAAGTCCACACCCAGGAAAAATTACACTGAAGTTCTTGTACATTAATTTCTCACACTGATTTTTATTTGCATAGATGTGACAAAAACAATAAAAAAATCACTCCTCAATTTTGAACCGCATAGTAAAAGCAAAGAACAAGTGTTACTTTCTAAAATGTTACACTTTCATATGTTTTGGAAATGCACGTAAGTTATATTCATATGTAACTGAAAGACAGATTTTTAATCTATTCTGCCACAAAATCAGCAAATTGAGAATTCAAAAACTGTCAAGCCTTGTGTTTTATGCAGATGGGCTACAGCATGCCTTGCAGCTTTGGGACAATCTCCATCTGGCATCACAAAGTCAGCACAATAACACACCCTAAACACAACCTTGTAAAAGCAAAGAAGGAAGCTCTGAGAAAGTAATTATTGACTTTATCCTAAGTCCACTAAAACTAATTTCCTAATACACAAGAAAATAAAACATCAGTGTAGTAAGAAAAAAGCCCAGCCAGAATTCACTGGCAGCACATCAACCATGCTTACCCTAGCTAACCTTGTGGATGATGATAGCAAAGATTTCCTCATTTCTCCTTTTCATTAACAGAAGAGGGAGCATTTCACTTGCTGACTGGACAAGCACAAAGCCTGCAGCCACTCCATTCTCAAAGATGTGTTAGCAATATCAGAAGTCATCCTGATACAAAATCTATTCCAAATTTATCAATAACTAACTACTAAAATGTGTCCTCTTTTGACACCTGGGAGAGTGCTTTGATTTAACATCGAAAAGATTACGTTCTTTCGTATTTATTTCCAGTTCAGAAACAGGCCTTCGTTTTAGTTGTACCCATCTTTACTACAAAACCTCTTTACCCAGCATCTGGGATGCCAGACAGCTGAGGGTCTAGCCAGAGCTGGGTGTTGGCAATTTAATACTTAAGCAGATGAATTTGTGGAGGATGCTGGCCAAGCTACTAGAATGCCAGGTCCTTCAAATGACCTCCTATGGTCCCCAGGATGCTCCTGGATGCTCTGGTTACTCCACTGCTCACTGGAAGAGCATCCTCTGCTTTGTGGAAGATCATTCCCAGCAGGTCTTTCCAGCCTACAAGGACCCAGAGCACATGAGGACAGATCAGATGCAGCCTCCTGCACAAGGGGAAGATGTGACTCTTGGTGCCACTGCCCAAGGTAAGCACATGTTAACATACATTAAACTAAAATTCCACCAAAGAAAATTAAGAAACACCAGAATGACAGCTTATCCCCCTTTCCAAATGGGCACATCCTTATTTCAATATTTACTTCAAGGGCAAGAGTATGCTAAACTACACATCCCAGTCTCAGGTTTGTTCTCCAGAGACCAAGTATGCACTGATATCCAAGATACCACCTTTGACTCATCACCATTTCCTAAGTGAAATACTGACTCCTTCTAAATTAATCTGATACAATTATTTTTCTTCTCCTTTAAATAACCACAGATCAGTCATCTTTGAATGAGGGTAAGTTCAGTGTTTCAGTTCAGCCCAATATATAATTACTGTTTTTCATTCTACCACAAAGGATGAGAAAAGAAAAAACTTTTCTCTTTTTCTGTTCAGCTTCCATATCAAAAATGCTTTTACTTGTACATCTACAAAATTAAAAAAAATGTTAATAGCTATAACAGAAAATTAAATATAGGTACTTTGTAGTATAAATACTACAGAGAAATTTGTAGTTTAAAACAACAACAGCCCTTCTTCCTGCTTTTACACTAGAATGTACCAAGAGCAGAAGTTAAAACTAAGTGAGTCAAAACTAGGACTAAGTAAGTGATCTCATACAAAACACAAAGCATGAATAGGAGAACTACAAATATGATGCCAAGCGTTTGGGGGAGGAAATACTGGCATTAGGTATTGTATATGTTGCAGTTTATGAGCATTATAAAAAGAAATCTGCACTTAAACATGGTCTTACATGTAAGAATTTTTGAGCAAGTGACTTTTATAGTCTAATGATTTGCTGACAAAATATGAGAACTGCATTAATTTAACAAAGATTTGCAAAACAGTTTTCTGCGATATAAAGAAATGAAAAGGATGGTGAGAAAAGACCAGGATCTTCTCAGCTCTTACAAGCAATAACAAAGTTAAGATTCCAGCGTCAGCTTTGTTACTCAAAACATTCCCCTCTAATAAAACCACAAGAATACTAATGGTATTTTGTTGCTGCTGTTGAAAAAGAAAAAAAAAATGAAACACATGAAACTGCTTTTAAGACAGAAAGCATGTTTCATAAGCCATTTTGCAGCTGACTGTAAAGAGAAATGAGAAAGATATACAAAAAAAATTTACTAAAATATTAAAGAGCCTCTGCTCAGTGACACCCTAAAGATGATTACAAGTAGGCATTCTATCACCTTTTGCAAAAACCCCATTAATATTATAGTCTCATCAGGCTAATTCCCCTACCATGTGCTTGGTTATGAGCAAATTTTGTTATAGATTAGAGACTTTACCATCTTTCTGAACATATCCAATCCATCAATGAGAAAATACAATAGCCTAGGAAGTCCACTAACCACTCTGATTAGTTTATGAATAGAAAAGTATTAGAAGGTGGTTATTACAAAAATACATGATGTTTAATAACAACATTCTGCTAAAGAGGGCACCTTTAGTACTGAAAAAGGCAATAATATTATTTAGCGATCTATAGAGAGGTGCCTAGTGTCTCATTTTTCGTTCACAGAAGTTAGAATTTTCATTTTCTGTGTAACATTCCCAACAGAAGCTGTTCAGCAAGCTTAGATGTGTCTTAAATTGGGCTAGACACTCACACAGCTAAAGCACACGACAATTTCTTACAATGAAGCCGTATATACTTTTTACTGGTTCTTACACTAATAATCCACATGGTGGGAGAGAAAAAAGTTGAGAGAAAAAGTCTTCTCATAAATTTATTCTAACTTACAGTTTTAGGAGTTTAGGTTACTGGACCACACCTATTCAAATTAGGAACAAATTAGGGAAAAAAAAAGTAGAAATAGAATATGTCTTCCCATTTGTGGGTAAACACAAAAATGGCTTTGTAGGCTACCCCAGAAACGCCATAACCACAACAACTGACAGATACTGGTCAATATTGTGGTCCCCTCTGGTTACCACATGACAAGAAACATCATTCTTTCTAGAAAGTTGTCAACACAATACACCACAGAGCAGAGCAAGGAGGAACTACACAGTAAAAAGGAGAACACCATAATGTGCCACCATAAATGACAATATTCAGCAGCATTAGAACTATCCAACAGATTTTAATTTTCTGACACAAAAGGATCATTAAATCACACATAGATATTGCCAGTATCTGTCCAGGAGACAGAGCCACAGAATTTGTTCACCTATTCATTTGTTCTCAAATCTGTGATACTTTTGGAAAGCAAACAAACATCCTCTTCAGAAAAAAAAACCAGCTAACTCTCCCCTACAACAAAAACTTATTGTCATGTACAGCTCTGAGATGTGTTTGTCTAAAAAATGTCCCTGCACACCTACACCAGAGCAGAAGCCTGAAAAACCTTGAGTATGGAACCAGCAAAGTTAGAAGTGGCAATGAGAACTGCTAATAGAAGGTGACTTCAAAGCAAGGCAAGTGGGGTGAGTTAAACGATTTGTAGAATCAGCAATATGAAGACAGATGGGAGAAGAGAGGCAGGAAAACACAGACTGAACTCTGAGTTTTCTGCTGCTGGGAGACAGGAAATTTTCTACCAGGCACAGAATATAGCAGCTGACTTAAAAATCTAGTCATAGGGGAATAGTACACATACTGACAAGTACTTTTTAATGACACTTCCAAAATAAATCTAACTACATATTGCCTTAATTACATTTTTAAGATTGATTAAATTTATTTAATTGCTTTAGGAGCTCTACCAATAGAAGTAGCTTAAAAGGCAAAGAAAAAAAATCAAGAAAAAAAGGCACTCCCAACAAGGATTCCCTCTCAGAGGGTTGACGGCAGCTCCTAAGAATTAAAGGATGCCAAAGGGATTGGCCATCCTAAAAAAAAGTTGGAAAAAATAAATCACTTGATATTCTAGAAAAGCAAAAGAGGCAGAATAGGCTCTGCTATTGTTAAGTATAGATTCTGTCTTTTCTGGATCTATCTAATCAATGTCTTTTCCAAGTGCCATGTGAAGTGGCATGAGCAATCTTAAAGCCGGTGATTAATACTGATTTAACTTCATTTGAGCAATGCCTCACTGATGACAAGTCTGTCTTACATGAAAGGGGTACAAAACACACTTGGAAAGGAATGAGGAGGAAGAGGAAGGTCAGGTATAGCAATGGCCAGTAAGCTCCATCCAGCCTTCCTCCACAAAACCCACTCCCCACACCACGTGAGAAGAACTACCAGAGAAAGCAGCACAGTCACACATCCACCTCCTGTGCAGCAGTGACAGGGACACAAGCAAAGGCTGCACCTGCATCATGAGCAGGTCCACACTGAAGACCCAGGCCTCGGCCCACATGCAAGAGAGGAGCAACAGGGACTCTGCATGGCTGTCCACTAGAAGGAAAGGGAGCCTGATGCAGAACTAGAATCTTTGCTTACTAAAAGGGTCCCATCAAGACAAGGTACTTAAGAGTCTGCTGAGCAATCACAGCTGCAGTACCTTGTTCCAGTACCAAGAGCCACAGCCAAGCACGAAGCCTGCAGCAGACTGATGAGAAGCTGGCTAAGTGTGCATCACATCACTCAGCTAAATCGAGACTGGGTGGAAAGGCAGGCATGACAACTATTTACAAACAACTGACAGGCACTCATACCAGCAGCAGCAAGGGAATTATATTCAGAGCAAGGGAGACCACAGCACGTGCCCACCCCATGTGTGCATGGCTATCCCCAAGTTCGCCTTTCTGCTACCCCAGTTACCGACTTCCTGAGCTGCTGCTACAGCAAACAAGCTTTTTTCATATCTGAACTACAGCAGAGCTACCCAATGAGAGGTATAGAGAGGATGGTTTAGAGAGAGGAATGAAATCATTACTCAGGAAGAAAGAACAGCAGGAAAAGTTCTCAGACAGTTTTTTTTCAGCTTTGGGAATCACTTCCCAAAGGAAGTGGTATAAGGCTAACCACTTGAGTAATTTAAAATACTCAAAACATTAAAATTCTGCACTCCCATCAGAAATTCATGCACATTCTTAGAGAAACAAGCATCCCTCCAAATCAGTCCTTCACAAGGGTGGGCATTACGGGGGGCATGGCACAGATCAAACAACTGAACAGAGAGAGCAGAATGAGCTCCCTGGCTGCACCCACAGAGAACAACAGAGTTTTAACTGCTGACATTTCATTTTGAAATAAATATGGTTCATTTATCATGTGGCTGGCAAACTGATACAGCACTTAGCAGCTCCAACTTTGATTAAGGTAAGATTATGCATGCCTGTCAGCTTTTAACCTTTCAGCTGAAACATCTTTGAAAAGGACAAAAGTTGAAGGTGTTCACATCTTAAACTTGTCTTGTCTTGCCAATCTATTGCCAATGGCGCACTGTTTTTGCAACCCTTATAAATAGAGCCTTAGGCAAGCTTGCAAAATGCTACTTAATCATTATCCAGAGGCAAGTAATATTTTTTTGTGACAGGAGAATGAATCATCGGTTTCCTCGATGGGACGGATGTGGACAATGAATGTCTTTGCTACTCTTAGTCCTGGTTTAATTTAGTCTTATTTACATCTTTCTAGTAGTATAATACTACTTTAAAAAGGCCCATACAAACAACCAAGAACAACAAAATCCCGTCACTGCTACCAAGCTGCTTCATTTCTCAAAACTAATTTTTCTCACACTGTCACCATCACCTACCAAATGATCTGTGTGCCTGGAGTACAAGTTATTTAAATCTGTTTCCACATACATAACGTCCTGCTTAATTTCAACACATTAGCACACAAGTAGCATTAGCTGCGAGTGGTTCCACCAATCTAAATGGAGACAATCGTTACTCCTAAAGGTTTGTGTATCTTGGCATATATAGAACTGTAGCAGCGATGGCAAATCTACCAGAAAAATCAACATTTTCACCCAACAGCTATGTGCACATGTGCTGGCATGAATGGACTGTTGTATTCTATCAAGGACAAATGAAGAAGCAAACATGAACGCTCATCAACTTCTTTTCATGAACAGTCACAAAGACTACCTAATGAGTTTAACAGGCAGTCAGATACTTATTCCATAACATAAAGACATCTGACATGGGCCTGTGAGTCAGAATGAATTTCCCATTGCTCCATGTTTCCTTCCAACGACCAGTAACTGAAGGAAATAATAGGAGACAAAGCATTGGACTACTGCTGTAAGATTTTTCAGAAATCCCCATGTGGGACATGGCATAGAGGCCTTATATTCCCACTCCATCCCGACAGAAGTTTATAGCAAGCAATAGAGGCTCAGAGCCAGTTTGGACGGATCGAGCAGCCAAACGCTGCACTGCGACCATCCCGTCATTCAAACTGCACATACCCCGCTCTCAGTGCTCGCTTTCTGCACATATGTGCGGATCAAAACCCGGGGTACTCGAGTTCCTGCACTGCCTCACTCCTGTCGTTCCCATTCCTGTAACTCCAGCGCCCGCTTCCCGCGGAAGGCACCTTCCCCCTTCGGACGCCCGCCCTCGCCCGCCCTCCCGGGAAGCCGCCCGAAAACTTTCCCAGCCGAGTGCTGCCCCTGTCCCGGGCACCACCGGCGGGAGGCGGCGGCCGGCACAGGGCATGGCACCGGCACGGCTTCCGTCCCTCTCGGAGAGGGGGCTCGGGGCGCTGCCCGGGGTAGACGCTACCCCGCTGATAGGGATAGGGCCGGCCCCGAGCGGACAAAGGCCCGGCCGGCCCCAGCGGCACGGGAGGCCCGCGGCCGCCGTCCCGCCGCCACAGGAAGCCGCAGGCTGGGCCCGACACCTTCCCGCCCACAGCGCCGGGCGGGCACGGCGGGAGGCGGCGCCCCCTCCTCCGCCCGGGACCGGCGCCGAGGGACCCGCACACGGGGCGGCGGCGGCTCCCGGCGCGGGAAGCGGCGCTCGCAGTCCCGCGCCGCCCGCCGGAGCCCGCCCGAGGCGCTGAGCCCCGGGGCCGCCACAGGCACCGCTCATCTCGCTCCCGGCAGGCTGCGACCCCCGCGCGTCTTCCCGTTACCTCGGCCATGGCTCCGGGCAGCGGGCGCGCTCCGGCCCGCCCGGCTCGCTGCTGCGGCGGCGTCCTGGGCTGGGCTGGGCAGGGCTGGGCGCGGCGGGACGCCCGGGCTCGCTCCTCGCTGGCTGCCCGCCGCCGCCTGCTCCGAGCTGCTGCGGGAGCCCGGCCCGCGGGGGAGGGGAGGGGAGGTCCGCGCTCCGCTTTACCCGCCCCGGAAACACATTCCTCCCCGCTGCCGTCAAGCGGGCCGAGGAGGGACGGGAGAGCCGTGCTTGAGGCGGGGCTCGGTGCCCGCTTCCCGCTTCCCTCCCGCTTCCATCCGTGCCGCCCGCCAGCGCCTTATTTGGCGGGGTTTAGCCGGCGGCTCGGCCGTCCCCGGGCTGGGCCGGTGGGTGGGGACGGGGCTGGGACTGGGGCTGGGGCTGTCCGCGGCCCGCTGGCTCCCGGCGGTGTCGAAGGGCTGTTCGACCCCAGCACTTTCCCTGCTCCCCTCCCTGCCCGGTTCCACGCGCGGACACAGCGCGGCATCTGGGCCGAGGGGGATCCCCCGTCCCTCTTGCTGGCAGCTGTTGCCAAGAGCAGTGGAAGTCACTAAGTGATGAGTGGGCTTGTCCGGTGCTAACACATGCTCCGAGCTAAAAAGTCGCTTCCCCCAAATCCCTCGGCCGGAGCCTGCTGGTGTTCGGACCATGCTCTTGGTATTTTAAAGTGCACCCCTTAAAATATACTTAAAATTACCGATTAAAAAAAATGAAAAAGTGTACCTTTCGACACCTTTCTGAAGGTAAGGTGTTGGGAAACACAAGCTATCAACTCACAGCTCAGAGCTCTAAGCACTGTGCCTTTATGTGTAGCTACTGGAGCTTGAGTCAGTTCTTGGTTTTGTATGGTTAACTTAACCAGCAGTGCTGCAACTTGTTCATAATTTTAATTACTTTTCCCCTGCTTGTTTTCTAGCTGCATTTTGGAATAAGAAAGGAATGATTCTAGTTTACTCAAGTGTGGCCTGTGATTCAACTCCGTGTTCCAATTGGGCAGTGTGGTGGTTTAGGGTGCAGTCTCTTAACAGCTGTTTTAGCAGAAGCTTTTAATGCTGGTACAGCTGTAATTGCAAAACTGTTTTAGTGGTGTTGGAAAATGAGATTGAAATAACAGACTACCGCTCCAAGCAGCTCCATCAAAAGCAAACACTGGATAAATGAAATGGTAGCTAAATAACTTTGAAACCCAGAGATAAGGACAGCAGGGACTGTATGTTTCAACAGGTGAAGCAATATATAATATTAATGCTGCCAGGAAAGAAGAAAGCCACCAGAAAGCCAAACTTTTAAAAATGGTAAAAATTAATGCCATGCAAAGTAAAAGCAAAAGTAAAAGCTGGAGGGATAGGGGTCTGCAAAAAATGTGGGACACTTTAAGTATTGAACCATAAAAATTTGTTTTATCCAAGGCATTATTCTCTGCTTCTTTATTGCAGGGGGAAAAAAGCACATCTGGTGCTAATTATGACAAGGTTGTGGATTTTGATCCTTGTATGGGCCATTCACTTAAAAGATGGACTCGATGATCCTTGCGGGTTTCTTCTAACTCACAATATTCTGTGTTTTTGCCAGAATATGCAAATAGTGAGCAGCCGTCCACTATAGCGTGCTGCAAAGAAGTGGTAGAAAAATGTGCTACCGAGATCACTGGGGCTCTGAGGAGTAAATAAAACTGCTCAACAGAGTGGTTCAAGTGCTACCCAATGCTCTGCTCAGATCTTATTGTGTCAAGTAGCCAGTGTCTGGCTGTGCTGTGCAATAGGAAATCAACAGGAAAAAGTCTCACAAATGGCTGAAAAAAAAAAAATCACTGAATTATTTGGCTGCTTTCTGGTCTCCTTTGGAGAGCACAGATGGGTATGAAAATCATGAGTTATTTTCCAACACTTGTGAAGTATTAAAGATGCCAGGAAAAAAAAAGGGCTGGAGGTATCTGAGCCAGTAGACACAATTGTAGGTGATGTCAAAATGTTTAATGTAGTGTTTCTATACTGCAGTGTACATGACATCTGGGAGAGTGAGTGAGCAGTTTTGCACAGGAGGGCTCAAGAAAAGATGGGTTTTCATGGATTGAGTAGGAAGCTGGGAAGTGTTTGGTTCACTGTTAACTTACCTTGCAGATACAGATTTTATTATAACTTTTACATAAACACAAATCCCAAACCAGGTTTTGGTGTGTCCAGTGTTGCCTTTGTAAAGAAGCCAGCTGTGTAAATCAGGGGTGCCCAGCTGCAGTTCCAGGGCTGGGGCTGAGTATCCCTGTGCCAGTCAGCTCTACTGCAATCCCTCCCAGTGCCTGGCTGGGAACCTCTGGAGTGAGGGGTCACTTGGGTGCCTCAGGAGCCACTGCCTTCAGAGAAGCAGGAACTGGTTGGCAGGAGAAGCTGCAGCATCTCCTAACCAGTTATCAGGGTATTTCCTTGGCTGCCGTTTCCCGTTTGCCACATGTTGCTACCAAGCTGCTGAACTCTGACTTACTAAAGCCCAGGGAGCTGTTACCCTGTTCTCCAGCATCTTCTCCACTTCTGCAGCTTGCAAAGGGTTTAGAGGGAGATGTTTTTCAACTGGGGCCTCAATGATAAGAAACACAGGATGTGTTTTAATGTGCATGGTTTGCACATTAATATCCAAATGCAAATGCCTCCCATCAGGGCACCCATTAGGCAACTTCGTAATCTCACCAGCCACTAACACTTCTACCTTTGCTTCTTCATACTGTACTAGGTATCTCGCTCACCTCTGCCCCAGGGAGCGATAATTTATCTGTACTGCTCCACTTTCCCAACAAACTTTGTTACTGACAGCAGAGTACTTTCCCTTTCCACCCCTCTTCTTTTCCTTCCCTGCCTCTTCAAAATGCTCCTACCCTACTTAAGGTATTTTTTTCTTTCCAAACTAAAGAAAACCAAATTATAAACCTGACGTAAAAAATCATGGTCTAATCACAAAAGATAAATAAAGGGTGGAAGAGAAAAGAGGAAGTCAAAGTCATTTTCCCAAGGATAGCAATGAAGCCAAGAAAAGAAAGCAGGTCTCCTGGGAGCACATCAGACTGCAGCCACCTGGGTTGAGCACCCAGTTTTCCTGGCCTCACCTTGGAGCGCAGCAGCAGCAGCTTCAGCCACTGTTTTATTCCAGCAGCAGCTGTGCAGTCGCCAAGGGGCGCAGTGAGCACTGCGACCTCGCTGGCAGCTGGTCAGCGCTGGGCTCTGGCTTCCAGTGTGGAGGATGGAGGGCTTGGACACAAGATTCATATAGAAAGTATTATTAGAAGGGTCACTTAGTACAGGAAGTGATGGTGCTAAATGGTTGTGGTCATTGCTTTTGATAACAGCCACTATTTGGCTCCTCATGAGGAATGAGCAACACTTCTCTGGAGGCAGCCTGTCAGACCTGTGCAGTGTGCCCATGATATGGAGTGCTGTGTTTACACTGGAGCCATGGTCTTCTGTCCCACACAAGGAGTGAAGTGAGTCACAAATGTTCAGCCAGGAGATTGCCAGAGATTGTATCCTGCGGGCAAAGGTTTGCTCTGCAAGATTGCCTGCCTGCTGTTCACGGGAGCAATGTGCAGCACTTAGGTGCAATAGAACTGATATATTAACACCTGGTTTATGATCAATGCTTGGATATCTACTTTGTTCAATCGACAGTCCTGTGTTTAACATAAGCCTGAAAAGGTCAGAGTCCACCAAGCCCTTCCTTCAGCTTGCCAGTGTTTAAAAAGAAACTTGTGGCTGTCAGGCAAGAAGAAAGGGGAGGTCACCAGAGCACATGGCCCTTCTGGTGGGACTGTGCCCTTGCTGGCACAGAGCAGGCTGTTGGAGCAGAGGGGCTGGGGGACAGCTTTTGTTACAGCTGTACTGTGCCTTCTGATGTTTCCTCTGACTTGTTTTCTGCACTTCCTTCAGCTGAAAAGCTGCTCTCCCCTCTGGGTGTATGTTTGGGTAGGCTGAGCTGTTGCTGTTAAAATCCCTGCTGCCATTAGCATACACATTCCTTCTCGTTTGTCACATGGACTTACATCTTCCAAAGCACTTTTGTGGGACTCCTACATCATTGTGAAGAGAGTTTGTTATATGCAGAAATTCTGTAACATATTTTGATCCTCAATAAGCAAGGCGGGAATCCTTTTTCATCCTTAGGCATGAAGTACAGGTTGCCCCTATGTTCCAAAGAAAAGAAGTGAGCAGGAGTTAAGTGAAGAGACTAAAGTCTTTGAGATATATGTTCAAGCACTCACACTCATGATAACACAGGGCAGAGGACTTCTGCACCATCTCCTTCTGTTGCTTGAAATGAATCATGTTTTCTAGAGAACTAGATTTTAAAACTTGAGACTTGAAGATATTTTAGTGTTTAATTACCCAAGGAAAAATGCCTTTGGGAGATAAAAAATATCCCCAAAGGATGGTAATTCTGAATGCACAGTAAGTTTCTGAGATTCAGCAGTTAGTTAATTCTTACCATGTGCTGCTTTTATTCTGTGAGACTCTGAGATCACGTGCCTGCATATTCTGTTCCCTCCTTCTCAGGGGATTCCCACTGTTTAGACAAGCAGCTCATGCTCATTCAGGGGAAAAAATGAATTCCACTGCCCCCAAAGAAATGAGCAAGGACGATTGCAAGAGCTTTCCTTGAAGAATTCTTCAGCTTCAGTTTTGCCCAGAGGGACATTCTGCAACATTTTAAGCTCAATGCAGTAGTTATTAGTGCATAAAATTACTGAAATTTAGACTTTTGCAGAGGAGAGGAAGGCTAGAAATGAGAAGGGAGGATTTTGGTCTCAGCTGCAGAAAACGTAGAAGATGGTAGCAGTCTACTAGTACTGAGAGTCTGTCATGAGAGTGGGAGTAAGGACAGATTTAATGTTCATTGATATATAGGGGAAAGAGGAGCTATCTGGAAAACAGAATATTTTAAGCAAGACTAGTAGGCAAGAAAAAAGACAAAAATAGTCTGAAGGAAATAAATAGTAATAGTACCACTGGGAAAATAGATTTGGGCAAATGGAATGACTATTGTATGAGGTGGCTGGCTGTTCTAGTAGAAAGCAATGGCAAAAATGTCAGAACAGAATATTTTTTCTAATACTATTTCTGTCAAGTAGAAGAGTCCTATATTGAGATTGTTCTGAAACCCCCAATTTATCCTCCCCATTATTACACACCTGAAGTAATTTTCATGATTGTGTTTCTTCAAATAATTTCATTGACTTTTTTTAAAAGTGATTTTTTTTAAGGCTCATATCTAAAATGCTTTGGCAGTAATGATGTTTGGGTGAAGATGCCAGAGATTTACAGCCAGAATCTCTCACTTGTGCACTCTCAATGATGCCCATATGATGTCATCTTTCTAGAACAACTGTCATCAATATTCTTTTTCTTAAGAGGTTATGTCTGGACCTTAATAGCAGTTTTGCTTGAATATTGATTTATCCCACTGCCTTGTCATCTAAGCAGAGTCTAATACAAAGCAATTCTGACTTTCTGTTGTCTATTCACCCAGCTTTTCTTGCCTTCTTTATTATTCTGACAGCAGTTGCAGTTATTTTGCAGCAATAAGCTGTGTAACTTGCAGGACTCATCAAGCAAATAATTGAGTTTCTCAGTTTACAGGTTCAGGCTCTTAAACGAAATTCATCATCAGGTAGGGAGTATTGTAGTTTGCTAGTATCCTTGGCAGTAGGATATTCTGGCCACAGAATTTAAAAATACAAAGTTCTGATTTTAGCTGTGTGTAATGAACCAACAAGGAATGAAAATGAAAAGATAATTGTTGATGAATTTACATACAACAGAGAGATTCATAAACAATTTTGAGAAAAGCTCAAAAAGAACAAGGCTGAACATTGCAAGGAGGTGAATTGATCACTCTAGTACAGGTTAAAAATGTATTTTAAAGTTACAATGATTCTAATGCACATGCAGGCCATCCTGGATGTCCCATTGCTCAGATGGTAGAAAGGCATTTGGCTTTCAGCCTTTTGCCTCACAGCTTACCCAGGATCTGTGGTATTTTCTGTAACCACATACTTGACTATGTGGCATTGGCTTTCTGCTGTAGCTGAGGTTTAGCTAAAATTAAACTGTCTTCAGACTAGTAAACATAAATTTTAATTCTCTTTGCTTGTCTGGTATCTGTATCACAAAAAATCTTGTACCATATATGATCCATCCTCCATCTTACAATGTCCTTCCTTTTTATTCTCCCCATTTTCATCTGTGATCCTTCAGATTTCCTCACCTGCTTTGAACAGTCTCTTTTTCTGGTCTGCAGTGTGAGCTCTGGGCTGTTCCTTTTGCCAGTGGCACATGCACCCTCATGCTTACACATTCCTGCTGCACTGATCTGTCCCCAATTCCCATTCAGAAAAGATGAATTCCAAGGGCTGTTGAGGCACACCATGTCCTCTGAAAATGAACCTGCATGTTCCAAGAAAAATCCACCATGCTACTTTCCAGATTGGAGTCTGCATGCTATAAACAAAGTTTCAGAAAATGTCAAATTCTAGTTTCTGTCAGATATACGTGTCCAGTCTCATAAAGTAGCCTGATTTACAAAGCTGTCATAAGAAAGGCCAGGGATGCCTCTAATGGCTTTAAGACCTTTGCCCTGAGGATGGGAGGTTCCAGGAATTATTTTAACTTCATTTTTTGTGTCTTAGTATTACACTATTGAAAATGGCATGTCTGTTTTTACTTTCCAAAGGAAAACACACAACTTCAGGAAAATTATTTTCTTAGATGCCTTCAGCCTGATGCATTGATATAGTAAAGCTGTATAATGGGTAAAATGGAGTTATAAACAGAAATCTGGCCTTGACTGAAGGCAGTAATACTTACATACTATTTTTTTTAGGTTTATGGGGACATTGCTGAAGTCATATTAATAAATTTACTGGAACTGAGATTTGTAAAAAGCTGTAAAATGAAAAGAAGATGCTGTTCAATTTAAATAATTATCTTAAGTGACATAGCTGTGAGATAACACGTAAATCCTAAATTAAGATTGGTCTGTGCTGTGTCATTTCATTGTCTAAGCAGTTCTGACAGATTAAGTTTAAAAGCCGTGATTAATAGAATATATTAAATTAGCTTTGAAACATATCAATTTTGATAGTTTATCTTTTGACAGCATAAGTCTTTAAAAGAAAAAAAAAAATTGTCCATAACCTCCTCCTTTTAGTTTTTTTCTTTATGAAAACATCATAAAAGTCTAACACCTTATTTTAAATTAATTTAATTTCTTTTATTATTTTCAAATATCAAAGCAGAAATGTTATACTGGTGTAAATATCTATTTGTGGACTATAAAACTATTCTGCAAGGCGTCCTCAAGAACACGTCTGCTGTACTCAGGCCAGTGGATTCTCAGCTTGCTAAAGTAAGAGCAGCTCTTCACCTCTGCTGGTTTCCACAGCTCCACTGGCCCCACTGCTACTGACAGCTTGACAAAGAAGCCCAGCCCATGATCCATCCTGCAAGCAGCCAGCACCAAACCTTCCCCAAAATCTGTCCCAGCCAGAGGCAGCTCCTTAGATTCCAGACTGACACCAGCCAGTGGACAGAGTGATTCATGCTGCCTGAAGATTAGTGCCTGAAAAGTCTTGCATCTCTCTCCCTTGACTGTAACAACCAGTTTGTACTTGGCACTTAACTTTCCATGGGCAAAGTGGGCTGTAGAGAGCCCTCCCTCCATTTTCTGTTCCCCAGTTACTTGGGGATAATGGATCTGAGCACTGGGAGAAATGTGTGTGTGCCCCGTGCAGGCAGCCGCAGGAAGTTGTGAGCTCTCTGCTAAACAGATTAGAGGCTGTAACCACGTCCTGAAGTTTTATAAACTTCTTACTCAGTTCTTCTCTGTGAAACATTTCCACTTAGTCACTGGCTATTCAGCACAAATGGTTGATCAGAAACATTCCTCTAATGTAAATCAGCCTTATCGTGTTTAAACACAAATATAACTTCTACCAGCCAGGATGTTATGCATACTGGGAGTGGGAGGGATGCAAACAGCTGGAAGCATTCCCTGTTTACTGAATCCATATTGCCATAGCACTGCTTTGCACAGTTGGAGAATTGCTGTGCAGAAGGAGCAGTTCACAAAGAGTTTTAAATTGTTTGGCCTTAAGAACACATGATTTGCTTTTCATTTTATGCTTTGATTTCAGTCCTCTGTTTGGGCTAAAAATAAGGAGACAGAAATGTTAAGTATACTGGCATTTTATTTATTCCACTAATTTCACTACCATCTTATAGTAGAGAACACCTTCCCACCAAATACTTGTTTCACATTTCAGAGATTTCTTTCATGCTGCTGGGAGGTGTATTTTCTGCCTTTGAAAGCACCATAAAAGTACAGTGGACTGACTCAAGCTGACTCATGGTTGGGGCAGATAATGCTTACAGCTCAGCTGATTCTGGATAGCATCGCCGGTTATTTATACAACATGCTTAAGGCTTTCAAGTGACTTGTTTGTTCTTCCTTATTTAAAATTTAATTTTATACCAGGCAGGCCTTGGGTATTTATGTAACAATTTTATCTGCTACACCTCATCCTTTTACTGGAGGTAAACTGAATGCAAGTGGTGTAATTTTTGTTTGGAGGCATTTTTATTTTTGGTTGGGAAAGGATGGGACTGAAGTGAAAATGAAGGTTGTCGTTCTTGTTGTCTGGACATTTTTGCTTAAGTCATACTCTCAGCCTTGACTTCTAAGTGCAAACAGGAACCTGAGTCACTTGTAGGAAAAGGTACAGACTTGTTTGTGACACTTCACCTGCAGGAGAAGGTTTGTCCTTTGCTCTTATTCAGTTGTTGAAGTAAAACCAAATGACACAGCACTGATAAATCCATATAGTGAACTACTTGTATCACCTTACTCTCTTTATCTTACTGGACTTACTGTCTTAAGAGCACTGTGGTATTTCTGGAAGCAAGCTTTTTTCTTGGGATACAGGAAATTTAATTTAAAATATAAAAGATTTTTTTTCACAAGGTAATTTTTATAATTTTTTCTTCTCACAGAAGTCATTGAATCACCTAGTAAAAGAAATACTCAGTTATGAGGTAATTCATGTCTAAAAGAAAATCCCAGGGTGGTTGTATTAAATGTCTTGCTGTGTCTTGCTCATCCACCAACTACACAATATGCAGTTAATTTCATATAGGAGTTCATTGACACTTTACTCACATGGCACTCTCTTGTGGAATATATTTAGGGTTTCATATTCTTATGCTTATATCCAGTGGTGGAGTGTCCCCTCAATGATACAGTGCTTTCCTGGCTGAGCAAGGAATGTGAATTCTGGTGTCTGGTTCCTTAAATTTTCTGTCATCTTCTTTTCTTTCCAGTACTGGCAAATAAAAGACAAAAAAAAAATACGTGATTACATTTCTTGAAGTGAGGGAAATGAGGTGGATTAATTATTCCGTAAGTGGAATCTGAATCTTGATCTATTTATGTCTGTACATATATATGCATACACAAAGATGCATATACATATGTATGTATGTATTACAATATTCTCTGAGAAGAGTAACAAGTTTCTTATTAGCATTTAAGTTCCCAGTTAAGTTTCATACCCCTACTGGTGTACCTATTTTTTCTAGAAATAGGTAAGATTTGTCACTCTTTATTTTGGATAGGTAATTGCTCTAACTTATGCTGCTGTATGACCCTGAGATGCCACTGCTGCTCGTGACTTTTCTAGGGAAAGCATGAACCTTAGTGAGCACATGAGTTCATGAGAAACTAGTGAAGCCTCTTCTGCTAAGTGCTTGTATCTTTATGGTTTGCTTGCTTTTTAAATGAGCTACGGCAATATTTGAATTTGATATCAAAATTATTTTATAACTAAACTGTCCTTCCCTTCTCCTGTGGGGTGATTGGGCAGCAGGCTGCAGTACTTATGGCTGCTGCACCCTGTTTCTGACAGCATGAAGGATGGTGCTGTGCTGCTGGCATGGCTCAGCAGCCCTGGGCTTATGCCATTTGCTTCATATTAGGCCCCTGGCTTGAAATATCTCAGCGAGGAAATGTCCCGTGGTAACTGCCAAAGCTTTTTGTTTCACAACCCTTTTTCTACTGGTGCCCCAAGTCCCCACCCCAGGTCAGCCACCCCACAAACCCTCATCCCAGGCTGCTGCTGTCAGCCTTGCTGCTGCTCTAAACTTTGTGCCTGTCCTTGAGTGTTTTTCCAGATGCTCAGCTGCTCAGCTGCTGCAGTACTTTTGGCTACTGGTGCTGCTGGCCAATTCCAGTTCAAAATACATTCTTCTGTTAAAAATATTCCTCAGGCAACCAAAAATATTCACGTCTCATCTCTTTCTGCGTTTTCTAGAGATCCACTAATGGGGTCCAAACACTATGGGGCACACATAGATACACCTGCTTCAATGATGAGATGAAAAACCTTTCATGTTTCCATGTTAACTGGGCTAAAAAATGAGCCAGTAGTTTAAAAATGTAATTTGGCTGTGCAAAATTGAGATACTGCATATATACCACTTTCTAATATACTACCACCCACTTGAAATTATTATTCAAACATGCAAATCAGGTAATCCGAAAGAAAAGCCTGGCCACCTGTTCTCTGTGGTCTGCTTCTTCTATTGTTCCACCATCCTTTGAAAATTATTTTATTGAAAACACTTTCACGAGCTGGCTGGCTGTTTTCCTGGAAAATAGCTTCTGAATAAATAATAGGATGTGGTGGAAACTCTATGGAAACTGTGGGGTTGTCAGCTCTGATTCCAGCTGTTGTCCTCATCCACATCTCCATTGTAACCAGTGGATCTATTAAAGTGTAAATCTTGTGGTTTCCTCCCTGACAGACGTCCAAGCTTTTTCCTCCACATTTCTACTGTGTGGACAATTTTCATTAGGTCTTTTACAAGTCCATGAACTTTCTCCAGAAGGGATGATCATTAGTAATTACCAATTTGGTTGTAATAGTTTGGTAAACCTGTTAATCTAGAGTCTGTTGGCCTCATAGACTCACTTAAATTGCAATACTAGAAAGGGAAATTAGTAAAAATGAAGCATAGTTTTGATTTTTGCAAGATATCCTGTGCAGCTCTTTTTGCAAATGATGGGCTCATTTTATTCCGAACTCCTAAATCTAGAATTCCCTGTGAGGTTTGATATCTTAGTCAGAGTATGTATTTAACATAATACCTATATAAAGAAAAGAAAAAGAGAAACGTGAGTACTTTAGAACAATTCTATTTCACATGACAAACCCGATTTTTTTCTACTACCTTAAATACATTATTCTGTGTTTTAGTTTGTTTTGAGTTTCTATTTTCATAACATAGAACTAGTTTCTTATTTTTTTGTGTTCCTCAGTTCTATAGACAGTGAGAGAAAATAACACCCTAAAGGTCCTGGCAGAGGCTTCTGAAGATACAAACTACAATAGGTGTGGTGTGCTTTCCCTCTGGGTAATGATTCTGCAAGGCAGGGCAGCGTTGCTTCATGTGGGATTGTCTCATTTTAAGATGTTAAAAGAGTGGTTACATTATGATTTCTTTTCCCACTAAATAGTGCCAAAATATTTTTAAAACAGGATTTCATTAAAACAGGTCAGACTTTGTCACACACAAATAATTAGGAAAAAAAGGCAGCAACGTTTTGAAGAGAATTAAAAGTACTTGAGTTTAGTATACAAAAACACTAATCTTCCACTGGAGAATAGGGAAAAGGCACGGCTGGCATGGACTTTCTTCTGTCTCTTGTTTTCTTGAGCAAGAAGAAAGGAATGATGTTTCTCCCCTAATTTTCTAATAAAACTATGAAAGAAAATTGAAATAGTACCAACAGACCTGAAACTCTAGTACTCTTCTTCATTGCTTCATTAAATTGAGTCCAGTAATGGAGAAATGTACTTCAGGGCTGAGCATCAACTGAGTTTACTGCAACTTATTAAAAAGAAGACTTTCCATTTGCAATACATCTATATTAAAAAAAAAAAGGCAGCTTTTTTTTTTTCTCCCCAGCTTAGTCTGAAAACATTTTTGTGAGCCAGAAGTTGCTAGACCTGCCTGTCTCCCAGCTCAGAGCTGTACCTGATCTCAGGGCTGTAACATCTGCTGGGCTTCCTCAGAAACTCCTGCTCTGCTGAAGGTCTGCCAAGTAAGAGATATTCCAGACAGACCATTTCACATTCAACAATGCAGATTTTTTTTTGACAAAAGTTGGTTGCAGCAGTGATCTTATAAATAGCTCTGTCTTATCTTTGGCTATGGTACCAAGCATGGAGATAGGAGATACTATCTTTTAATGTGACCTTGGACTAGTTTTAGCTTAAATAATAATTTTAATGGAGCTTGTAAGCAGAGTTTCACTTTTCTGACCCTTCATAAAATTTGTGATGCAGGTATCAGCTTGCTGGAGCTTGCTAGCATCCTTTTCCTGGCAAGAGTAGGAACAAGAACTGTGACCCTGGGCCAGATGGCTCTGGAGCAGGACTTTGAGGGAGGTGACAGTGTCTGCTTGCTTTGGTTCTTCCCAAGATTATTGGTCATTGCTGGACACACAAACCAGATCAAGTGGCTGTGCTATGATCATTCTTACTTTTTTAGTGTACAAGGTGTACAAGCCTTACTGAAGCCTCTTCTGCTATTGAGCAATAAAGTATTCCCTCTTCCTGTAGACTTCCTTCCAGACATATTTTCTGCTGCTTACCAGGACCTCAGCTGGTTTTGGAGCCTTTGTGTCTGTGAGGACATTTAACAGATTTCTCTCCTCTGCACATTTTTATAGGCACTTAATTTTCTGAAGAAATTTCTATCTCTGCTGAGGTTTTTTTTTTTCAATCTATGTAAGAAAATTAAACAATCTAAATATGCAGAGCTTGGTTGGCAAATGAGGGAGGAGGATTAACCTCTACAAGTATTCAAAGGACACAGACATCAAGGAAGGAGAGGAATTTGTTAGGAGTATCCAAGACTTTATACTAGACTCAAGAATAACTAAAACCAGAGCAAAAATGTGTTTTTGGACAAGTACAAGGAAAAAACCTCCAAGGTTTAGTGCTTTGTGGATGAAACTCCAAAAATAAAACTCTTTTGTCTCATAATTTGTAAAGTTCTCTGGAATTCTGCGGATAGAAGCATGCAGTAGAAGGATGGAAAAGGTGACCCAAGAGTCATGATTGAAGTTCTCTAGGGAGAAACAAATTTATTATTGGTGTCATTTGCATGATGGCAGTCTACAGACAGAAAATAAGACTGAAGGGAAATGTTCACACATGCCCTGAGAGAATTGTCGACTAAAGCTCTGATCTGCAATTGAGTCTGTAGAGATGAACCCTGGAGACACAGGATTGTGGAATTCCAGTGCCTGGAGGGTTCTGCAGAGCCACTTATGTGGCTGCAGACTAAGATCTGTGCCAAGAGACCCAGCTTCAGCTTGTATCCACTGAGTGTGCAGGTGGCACCATCCTGGGTGTTCAGGTGTTTTATCTGGAGCTCTGGGAGACTTAATTGCTGATGAAAATCACCCATCTGCTTCATCTTTCCCATTCAATGTCTTTGTCTTGTTCTAAAAAGTGGCAGAGGTGCCTCTTAGCTGGTAAAAGAGAATCCCAGCAGTTTCAGAGAGTGCTCCCCAGCCCAGGATCAGGTACACAAGTTGCTGGTGCATGTTCAGACATCCTTACTAGAATGGACTTGTCTGCCTGACTAATCTGATCTGTGAGCAGAGAAGAAACTGCCCTTCCCCTTAATTTTTTCAAGTAACTTGTCTGAAAACAGTTGGCTCTTGAATGTGTTTGTGGTTTGGACTCTAAGTCCCTTTCTAGGAAAATGAGAAGCTTTTGTAAACCAGATGATTACAGGACAATGCAAAACAAGCCCCGAACCTATGTTTGTTGTCTTGTTATGGGACTTATGAACAGAAGCTGTTCAGAAAACTGCTTGGGGACACTTTATTTTCATTTTGGACATTTATATTCTCATGTACAAAAACCATTGGCTTTCTATTTTTAAAAATTATAACTGGAATATCTCAACCCTGTAACTTAGGGAATGTATTTGAAATTATATGAAGTCTGCACTTGAGATGAAGGTATGAGACCAGTAGCAATCTCTGTATTGCTTTCTGAGGCAGTGTTACATGAATTTTAGTACATTAGACATTCATTATTTTCACTGAGGGATCAGAAATGCATGCAGTGTTGGAAATGCAGCTGCACCATAAAATTATCTATTTTTAAGACATGAAATTGTATCTAATGAAGCCTTCTCAAGGCCTGCACTCACAGTTGTACTCCTTAGCTACTCATTAAACCCATCTTAGAACCTTGGCATACAGAAGGACATATTTTCTTCCCTGTTTCCATATCTTCACATCTCTTTCTCTCTTTTTCCTTTTCTATTTTTCTTGCATATCAGTTCCTCCATCATCTGTTCAGTTCAGTGCATTCTCCCAGCCTGAGTGAAAAATTTTGAAAATCCCAAAGGAGGCAGCAGGAAATGAAGATGCAGAAACAAGAAGGAAGCTCTTACTCATGAAATGGTGTGGCACTCTTGGCAAGAGGGGAAAAAATGTGGTGGAGAGAGAAAGAATGTACATGCTTAAAATCCAGCCTGAACTGGGGCCATTCCTTTTCTGTTTCTTCCTAGCTTCTGCCTGGCTGAACTGAGGACTTTGGCCTTTACCCCTAGTTAATGAGCAGGAGAAACACAAACCCCCATGAAGCTAGCCTAAACCAAAAAGGATGTGTATAATATGCTTATTTTTGAGGGACATCAAGTAGTAACCTTTGAACTGAAGTTTACTCCAGTAAACAAGACAAGAACTTCAGTTCTGAGAGTGGATTGTGAGAGTAAATATTTCTGCTTGAAATATTTTTTACATTCCAGAAATAGCTGGTGTTTTATATGAACTGCAGATATGCAACCCATTCTAAATCAGTATAATTTTCCTTTGAGATGTAGTGTTTATCCCTCTTCTATATCTTTAACTTATAATAAGACTTATAACAATTTTCCTGTTGGATGTGTACTGTTCTTTCTTTCAGCTCATAATTATTTTACTCAGAATTATTTTTGTTTTCATCACCAGCTACTATGAGTATGCCTGTTTCTTGCTTACTGCTGTAACTGGTGTTAAATGAAAAATGATCTGAACTGGCTTCCAGTAGAAATTAGCTTAGTTGCTGATGGCTCTCTAGCAATGGCCAAATGAAACACGGAAAGGTTTGCAGTAGGCGTCTAGGAAGGCTGGGAAGGCTCTGTGTTTACCTGGAGATGAGCTCTGTGGTGTCATGGTTATGTTCCTTGTAATATCTGAAGTAGCTGGGGAAGAGCTTATTTATGCATTTCTGCACATCAGCCAAAATTACTGCAGAAGCTACAGTCGAGCTTCTGGGGTTTCTTCAAGCCAAACACCATTTAAGATATCGTAGTTACTGTTTCAAATGTTTCCTAAAATCAAGTTGTTGCTGATTATAACCATGAAATTGTTTTCTTTTTTATAGTAAGAAACAAAGTGTCTTTGTTTGTCAGATGTAATCCCTTTTTATAACCCAGTTCTTCCATTGTCTAGACCCTATTACTGATAGCTTCTATTAGTGGAGCAAATTGTCTCTAATTTGGAATTCAGAGTGGACAACCTGTCAGTATTTCTATTTTACCTTTTAAAAAAACAAGTCAGTTTTCTGAGTGTTTGAGTGTGAAAAAATTTCTCACACACCATGTTGAATTCTGTTCTGAATTGCTCCTTTTCCCTCCAAACTTTAATGATCACATGAAATGGCAACGCAGAAGACCTGTATACCTCTCACCAATCACAGAAGACTTCATGTTTGTGTGGCCGTAATATCAAATTTAATGGGTCTGTGGATATGTCAATGAAAGAGATTCATAATGTGAGAAGTAAGATACTGTAATTCTTTACTCAGCTCAGCTTTGTGCTCAAACAACTGACCTGATGGGGCACTGAAAGGACTTCTTTCACACACTTGTCCCCCATTGTGTTCTGCAGGGGCCTTCACAGCATTAGAAGTATCTGACACAATTCCTGCTTTGTAGCAGTCCTGCTTACACCACGTTGGGTCCAAAGTAGCTGAAATACTGAGTCTCTTATAGTGAAAGAGGCTCTTTATTCATAGACTGTAAAGCCATAAGGGATCCTTAAGATCAAACTAGATGATCTCCTACATAACACAAGCCTTGCATAAATGCCTATTTGAATAAAGCATATCTTTCAGAGAGCTTTTCACTTTTTGCTTGAAAGCCTCAGCTGATGAGGAATCCACCACAACCAGCTCTTGCATGTTCTTTTACTGTTTGCAATTTACAGCCTGAAGTCTGTTGCCAGTGTACAGCCTAGATCACACTGCTTCTGTTTCCAATCTGCTCTTTTTTCCTCTGGACTGTGACCAACTCACATTTTTTTCTTTTTCTTTCACAGTAAATAGAACAAAATGTAGATTAGAATAATACCATATGTTTAGAGAAAAAAAATGTTAGTTAAAGTATTAACATTCAATTTCTCTGTAGTTTTATTAAAATATACACTACTAAGTTCCTACTACCAATTTTCAAGGTTTACCATAGAATGTTAGTGAGAAATATTTAGGTGTGTATGTGTTACAGATGCAAGTAAACCCCAAGGACATTTTCAGACAGGCTGGTAGGAATTTGGCTCAGAGATCTCAATGCCTTTGTAAAGGAATACCTTTGAAAAGTAATGTCACAGACACTTCCCATCAGTCCAGTACAATTGGAATAGGTCAACATCAGGTGCAGGTATTAGTGTGTCTCTGAAAGTGGTGGAGCTGGATCAGCATTCATCTGGTCCCAGGCAGAGGATTCTTGTGCCTGAAGTTCCTTCTCACTGTGTGTCCTTGTGTATGAGACAGGTGTCTTCAAGCATTCCCATGCTGTTGGGAAGCTTGCAATCACTCTTCATTAATTTGATGTGATTAATGATGTGACAACATTAAAAAATTATTTCAAGCAACAAATACAAAATTAACAGCTACAGTTCCAAGTAGCATAAAAAAATATGAGTCTTTACAAAAAATGAGAGAATTGTTTATATGCTTCCATTAATTATATGCAGCTCTTAGAGCAAACTGTCAGCACACACTCACAACTTTGCAACAGTATTTTTGGAAGAGTATTTCCTGTAGGCCAGAATGTGGATTTACACAGTTCACAGTTTTTTCGTCAGTTTGCTTACCATGGCATCCTTGAAATAGATATCACTTAGCTCAAACAATGTTTGGTAGGACAGGAATTTAACTTGAAACTGAAAAATAAGATATCAGTAATTACTATTACATATCCCTTAAAAAGCCCATGAATTTATCTGTTCTTCCTCCTCTCTTTTTTACTTAATGCTGAAGAATTTTCTAGGTTAATGATACTTCCAGGCATAAATTCTTCACCCAAGGCATCTATTTTTTCCACCTCAAACTGGTCCCTGAAACTATGTGGAAATGCACCTTGTTATGTGTGGCAAAGAGGAGAAACAGGGGAGAAGTATCTAGAACTCTGATTTTTTAGGATGGCCATTATGGAGGACTGGAATACCACAAAGTTCAGCCAGTTATCAGAAGTTATTCTTGACACAAACAGGAGCAAGTTAAAAACAAATAAAACTACTTATTTATATAGTTGGAAAAAAACCCATGAAATGCAGAACATGCAAAAATACATGAACGGAAATGAAAGTAGAGAAAAAACCCCAACACTCATATCTGGCAGAGGCTCTGGTTAGCACTGAATATCCTTTCTCCCTGGACAAGTCATCTCTTAACCTGGTGGGTGCTTTACACTGGTCTCGATTCTAGAGCTTGGGGTTGCTTTCTCAGAAAAGTCCCCACCTAGGGGGCCCCAGGTCTCTTCCTAGGCACCTTCAGAGTCAAGACTCCCCTCCCTACCCCTATGTCAGCTAGTTAATACAGGCAAGGAAGGATTTACACCCTTCTGCCAGTACATTGGCAGATCCTGCTTCAGTGAGTTTAGGATGGAACCTCAATTGTGTAATCATGGACATGGTTCTTTTTGCCAAAGAAGCCGTGTCAATTACTAGCAGTAGGGAGGAAATTGAAAGTTCACATTTTTTTCAGTTAAATAGTAAAGTCAAACATTCACAGCAGTTAGAGTAATAGAATCATAGAATCATTTAGGTTGGGAAAGACCTCTAAGACCAACAAGTCCAGCTGTTAACCCAGCACTGCCAAGTCTACCACAAAACCATGTCCCTAAGTGCCACATCTACACATTTTGTAAATACCTCCAGGGATAGTGACTCAACCACTTGCCTCAGCAGCCTGTTCCAATGCTTGACAATTCTTTTCAAGGTATTTTTCCTAATATCCAATTTGAAACTCAAATTCAAATTGAGGTCACTGGTGCAAATTGAGGCCATTTCCTCTTGTCTGGTCACTTGTTACTTGGAAGAAGAGTCAACCCCAATCTGGCTACATCCTCTTTTAAGTCAGTTGCAGAGATTGGTAAGGTCCCCTATGAGCCTCCTTTTCTCCAGGCTAAACATCCCCAGCTCCCTCAGCCACTCCTCATAAGATGTGCTCCAGACCCTTCATCACTTTAGGCTTGTTGAATCTGTGAAGTAGCATCAGGAACTGATTGCTTCAGTATTTTGGAAATGAGGTGTGAAGATTCCTCCTGTAAACGCTTTCCTTTGGTTTTCCACTCCCCCCAGAATTAAAACAGACCCACAGTAAGCACAGATACAATAAAGTGTATAAAGTTGTAATAGCAGAATTTCTGTTTCTGGGCTTCTAGGTCCCTTGGGACAGGATAAAAAAAAAATACTTATAGCTATGTAAAGAGTGAAAGTGAGTACTTGCTTTTACTGGCAAAGTGAAGCACAGGTCCTTTAACAGAATCCCTGGGATAGGTAATTATATCACTTGAGTCTTGTCCCAGCAGTTATATTTTGAACTGTGGAGGCCAAGTGGGCTTTACTTTGCATGCCACTCTGTTATTTCACATTGCGCCAAAATGAGCATCCCCTTGCCTGTCAACACGCCACTAAATAAAGTATCTGTTTACTTTCCGAGGCTGCCAAGTTAGGCAGAGCTCTAAATAGAAAAATAACTCTGACAGAGTAAGAGGGGTGAAATTTTATTGGAAAGGTTATCTGCCCAGTGGAGTTTAACAGTGTACATAGGCTCATGTTTTGCTCGGTCCTTTTAGCCACATTCCAGGCTGATGCTTTGAAACAAATTTTTGGCTTCCGAACCAAAAAAAAAGCAGCAATACAGCGGTTGTTGTGTGCCATCTAGTGTTCCCTATATGGAGCAGATTGCTGAGCCGGTTCGCCTGTGTTGCACGGGAAGGATGTCCCACATCCTGCCCCTGTAAGACCATTGCAGTCCTGCCTCCCGTGCGCAGCGCGGGCTGGCAGGCAGACCCTGGTGCTGCTGGCTCCGGGGCTGGAAAAGGGATGGAGGAGGGAGAGCCAAGGGAGGGGAAAGCACTGAAATAGCTCCTTCAGATTATAGATAGATATCACAGTTTAAACATCACCTGCAGCTTGCGCTAGAATATTACAGCCACTAGATCACATCACAACCACAATACATGGAATGCAGCATATCAATGCAGCACATCTTCCCTGAATGGGAAGGGAAGAAATTTGGCTTAAAGCAAATGAACTGAATGTCCCTGTGCTGCAGCTGGATATAGTGTAAGTCTAATATAGACTCAGATCCTGTTTTGGTACTGCACAGGCTTCGCCTCCAGGGCTCCTGCAGGAGATACCATGTGCAGAACGAGAAGAGCAGTTTAAACACTTCATCTCTAAACTATTTTGGTTTAGTCTGTAGCTCTTCCAGTATGTCTGGTTTTATTGATCCCAAAATAACTACACTGAATACCTTGAGATATGTGATCTAGTAAGTGACTAATTTTAAGTGGTGTAAAAAAAGTATGTCTGGAGAGTTGAGAAATTTAGGAGAAAGTCAGCAACTCCAAGGTGGTTTGGACCTTGCCAAGGTTATTATGAAAAGTCTGAAAATTCAGAAAATTGAATCCACTCAGCCCAAGTCTCCATGGAGATTGTTATGTAGCTCTGGCACTGCTTATGTGAGCTTTGTGGATGACCACAGGGTAAACATTTGAAACCACACATTGTTCTGGGAATTAATGAGGAAGTGAGGCGTTTAGAAAGAGAATATTAAATGGAATTTAAACCATTTGAATTACAGAAAAAAATAGTGCTGGGTGTGGAGAGGGAAGGAAGCAGACCTGAGCAGCAAGTCTAAGTTCAAGCTGGATTTTGACAGGACATATTTTTGTCAGGACTCTTTGTTCCAGTTTAGGTAAATGTAAGTTATTTTGGAGAGATGATTCTTTACAAACAAAGGTCAGCATAAGCAACTGTAGATAAACCATGTTGAAGGAGATTGAACTGGTAACTAATTTTCTGGGTATTCTATAGTTGTAGGTGAAATTTGGAAGGAATATGTTTTTAGTAGAATGCTTATTATTAGAATGCTTATTCTTTTGAAAAGAAAATTGGTTCAAGAAGAGCACTTGATAGAATCTCTAGGAAGAGTTGAACTGTCTGACGTTAAGAGGGTATGATAAAATTATTTTTGGTATTCTTCAGAAACCCAGAGCAATCCACTGTGTGCATGCAATGAGCCCACTTGATAAAAACAGTAACTCAAAATAATTATGGTGACGACCACATATGAGAATGTTGCAGATTTAGAAGCTGTCCTCACATATGCAGTACAAAGCCCAAAATAGGCAATTTTACACCTTCACAGTGATGTTATCTTTTAATTCAGTTCTTTTGGCCCCTATAACCTATGCTCTTCCTCTTTTTAATTATAGAATAAACACTTTTTATTTCCTCCCAATACTTGCTGCTTTCAGTAGTTAAAGCAAAAAGTTAAACAGACTTTGCAAAAATTGATTGAAAAATCAATGCACTTGAACTAGCCCTAGAGATATTAATAATCATGTCCCTCTTTTTACTAACCACTTGTGCATTCTTTGGATTTAAGTCAAAATCCTATCGGAAATTCAGGATTCTTTTTCTCTTAAACATAGCTTCTCTAAATCATGGGCTTGTCTTTGACTTTTTCAATTAGTTTGTTATTGACCAGAACATCTAGTCAGAGATTCACATGTAGCCTGGGTCACCTTTGCTGCTTTCATGATCCTGGGTGAGCCACTGCTTAGTGATGTCTCCCCTGGAATTCAAACAGAGGAAAACCTGCGAAGGAGTTATTTCTAGGAGGACTCCTGATGCATAGGTGGTATTTTTAGGTCTGTACAAAGGTCAGGAGGTCTTTTTTTTATCACGTCCTGTGGATTTTGATTGAAAAATGGAATTTAAACACAGCAGAGGATACCAACAAACTCTGCATCAAGATAGTGTGTGAAACATATAAATATACATAGACACTGTCACCCAGAGGCTGTCCCAAATATCACAGAGAATTTGTAAACTATGTGTGTTCACAAATTTCCCCAAACCTTTACACTATGTATTCCCTTTTATTTTGTGTGTGTTTCTGTATGGTATGCACAATACAGCTACCAGCTTATAGGGCTGGGCACTTCCTCCTATACAATGTTAATAATGGGGGAAAATAAACATTGCACACAGCAGTATAAAATGATAATGCAGCCAGTTTCCTAAATGACAGATGAGATAAAGCTTGAGTCTGTAACTCAGGAAACACATCAGCATTTTCATCACACACAGCCTGGAATGCTAGCTATAAACAATAGGCTGAACACGTAAGGGGAGGGAAGGAGAGAATTACTAAGTCTAAACAATTTATCTAAGAGGAGTTAATGAGCTACTTCTGTGTTTCAGTACAAACACAGGGCTTTGGCTCAAATGAGCAGGTTCTTTAAGGTAGCATCTATAGAACTGTTAGCAGCAGTGGAAGGAAGGGAGAATGGCAAAAGGGTTGTGCAGAGGAGCTTTGTTATTACTTTGAAGAGGGGAACTGCTCCATCCTGGGATAGGCTGGGAGAGGTAAATGTTTATGAGGTTATTTAAAATCTTCTCTGACCTTCCATATTGCTTGATTTCAGCGTTCCTTCACTTCCTATTTTATTCTGTCTAGCTCTGAAGATGCTTCCAGAGAAGACAGTGCACCATATTAAAATGTAGAACTTTTCCAAGGAAAAGAACATGAAATCTCTGAGAATGAGCTATAGTCACCAGTCACATTTGTTTGACAAGTCTCTCTGATGGACAAATATACATAGATGAAATCGTATGGTGAAGATTTTCTGAGCTCTGTAAATGACAAAGACTGCCCAGAGTCTCATTTATTTATTTTTATCAGGGTAGAGCTTAGCAGCCTTCATCTTGGACCAGTGCCTGTCAGAGCAGCTCCAGCATGAAATGACAGGTCCTGCCACAAAGTCTGCAAAAGTAGCAAAGGCCTATACAGCCAAGCAGTGAGCAGAGCACCTCAGCCAAGATGATAGCCAGCCCTTTGTCCATCATCAGGGGTTCATCTGGAGAGAGGTAACAGGCCTGGACAGACAGGTAATCTAAGAAGTGATGGTGAAAAGATGAATCAGGGTGAATCTCCCAACGTTTTCCATGGCTTCCTGGGCTTCTCTTTACCTTGAAATCAAGCTTTCACAGTGTGGACCAGGAGGCAGGAATCCACAATGAACCCAATATAATCACTATGGCAATCTTGTGGGCCTGTCAGAGACATGCTGACAAAGCTTCCTGTTAAAAAAGCTGTGGTTGTAGGGCTCCTGACGAGCTGACTCAATAGGAACCTGCCTCCTCCAGGCAACAGGGAGTGGAGGGAGGCACTTCTTCCCCAGTGAGAAGTGAGGGCACACACATGACAACAGTGAAGCCAAGTACATTCTTTGCTTTGAAAGTTTTCAGGATACGTAAATGGAGTTGTCTTTATTCCAGCTGTCTTTCCTCTGTGGAAGGCTGGTCCCATTTCTGAGTGCCTATCAGGGGAGCTGGAGAAAATCAGAACTATGACAATATTTGAATAGTTGGCAACCTTCCCATGCTTTCAGATGGCTTTTAAAACATAATGCTTTCGATGCACGCATTGCTAGGTAACACTGAGGCTGAAACTTCAATTTCAAGGTAATTAAGTTATCTGTTCCTCACCATCAGGATTTTACTGACAAGGGCTAAAGGCCCCTGAGAGCCAGAGATCACAGCAGAACAATGGAATTGCGAGGCTGGAAATTTCTGGAGTTCTGTGCATATTTATACACTCACTGTGCACCAGCTATTTGTTTTAAATAAGTGGAGTCTGGAACTGAAACAATGGGTCTCATTAAATTGCCAGAAGGTCAGTAGTGCCTGCCAATTCACAGGCCCTAGCCAGGTGGTTTGAAAAATATCACGAAACTGTGAGGAAGCCGAAGGAGTAAAGAGCTTTCCACGCAGCTTTTTTCAGACCCCTGCAAAGCTACCCTACCCCTCTATGGGCAGCAGCCTCTTGCCTGCAGGAGAACCAGTGTGGCTGTCCTCATCCCAGCTTGAGTCTTCATGTGGACTCTGCTGGCTTCTCTGGGGAGTGTTCACAGGCTGTTTGCTCTTAAACTGACTTATTGGAGGATTCAAAGCTTTTCTTTAGGTGTGTTTAGGGGCGATTGGAGAAAAAGAAATAGTTCTTTGGAGATGAAGTAATGGCAAATATCCTGGAGATGAAAAAGGGAGGCCAAGATTTAGACCTTGACAACCTTGGCAGTGGAATAACCTCTACCATGTAGGATTTGAATAAATGCATAATGCTATTTTATGATCCCTTGAAAGAGGAAAACTGTCTTGCCAGCACAAAAATTCTCCTATCGACAGTATTGAATGTTTCAACAGAAAAGCCTTAATGAAGTGAAAGCCAAGAGCATTAAGGATGTTGAGGCCTATTTTCCCCCGCTTTTAGAAACAGCATGAGTTGGTGAAAAGAGACACTTTGTACCAAAGTTTTTGTGGCTGTAAATATCTTAGGATATATCTTCTAGCTTGTAAGGAGAATTCATACTCCGGGACAAAGGCTTTGCCAAAAAAACATACCAAGAAAGCTTAGAATTATGCTCTAATTTGCAAGATTTTGATTGTTCTGCCAGATGGTAGGACTTTTTACTGTGCCGTAAGGTAGGTTGAACAGCAAATACAGGAATAGTGGAATATGGCTTAGAGATCAAGTATTATGAAAATCTATAAGATCAAAATAGCTTAAAAGTTTTAATAAAAGTATGACTATCATCTCAACAAGTGACTAATGACCTGATTTAGATTTTAGTGTATGATGAATCTGTAATTCTGACCATACGACATTAAAGATGGAAGTACTTTTAGAATGTGTAGCATATGGAAATATTTCACCAAGATCCGTCTCCTTAGAGAACCCCAAAAGAACAGTTCTGCCTTCTCCTGCCTCTCCATTAGCCCTCCCCAGGCCCTGTTCCCACTGCATACATTCCCATGTAAGAATTTGTAGCAAGATGTCACAACCACTCTATTACTCTACTCCAGTGTGAGAATCTTCTATGAAAAAATAATTAAAGCCATATATTGCCAGTGTGGTCTAATGGAGCTTGTGATTGTTCTCAGATGAGCTTAATGAGATAGTAAACAATACTTCTATGCCTATATGCAATACAATACAATATTCTGTGCCTAAATATAAAGGGGGGAGGGGGGAAGGAGAAAGCATGGAAAGATGTAGAAAAATTAAGACCAAACATTAGAGAAGAAACAACTAAAATGTATAGCTTGCAACCGCTTCAAAAAGGGTCATCATGAGCAGTCACTTTTCCTACCAGGAAATTAAACTGAATACATTTTCAGGAATGATTCACCTCCAAGGACTTTTACGTGGTATTAAGCCAGACTCTGATCACTTACCATCATTACTTAGGCAGTGAAAAACCATGTGAGTGTTTAGTCTTGGCAGGGGGAATTAACACTGCTGAAATTGGGTGCACAGGATTCTGCAGTAACTGCAGGGACTGAGTACCTCTGCAGACCTATGTAGAGAACGTGAATGAAATGCTTTTCCCTTTGTTTAAGTAGGGAGCTTGCTCTCTTATGTAGGTTGATGTAAGGCTCCTGTATGTGGAACAAAGTGCTCTGGGACCAGACAACATCAAAAACTACTTCTTTGGATGTATCTGATGTGCCTGAGGCTTGGCTCCATTTGGAATTGGTGTCCTGATGATTTGAAGTTAACTGCATCTGTTTTTTTCAGGGTAGGTGCCCACTTGCTGTGGAGAATGTGATGGCGTTTGCTTACCTTGGAGCTGATCAGGATTGGTCATAGGCAGGTATGTGGGTAGAAGGGTAATTCCTTAGAAACTTATAGACCCCCAGGCTAGTGGTTTTACCATAAAAGTCCAGGACACCAATGAAGAAAATGTTTTGGGGCCAAACCCAGGAATTCCTGAGGTTGATGCAAATTCTTTCTTTAGGGTCAAGAGATTGCAAAGTGGACCTTTTCTCTTTCACTTGGAATGAAGGCAGGAACAGAAGGTGTGAAGGAGCAGTACATTGCTTTCTATAAAGGGAAAAAACAGCTGAAAGGTTTTCCTTTGTAATTGTGCTTCAAGTGGCTTTAAGAGTGTATCTTCCTAGCCATCTAACCTCTTACTGCCATAGTGTCTGAATGTCTTATATGAATTTATTGTAATGGTGGTATATTTGTGGTTGAGTTTATTATTTAAAGCCTTATTTTAAAGGACTTAGACTGTCATTAAGATGAGATGTGTGTGAATGAAACAAGCAGGATTTGTCTAGTAATGGTGTGTGGTACTGTAATGATTTGTTTCCTGTGTGCCAGCTTTAACAGAGAAAAGTCGGAATGATTTGAGAGAAAGGACAAAAGAAATGACAATACATTAAAGCCTGTTTTGAAGAGATTCAATTTACATTGACCACATTAGAGATTTTTGTAATTTGTATTGTGAGGAGGAGTCTGTTTCTCTGACAGCCTCCTACACCTCCATGGTCTCTGCTCCTGTCTGTCTGCCTAGTGGATACTTAATTGTATGTGAATATTTTAACAGGATAACATAGTGTATGGCTAAACTGGGTCAAAGAAGATTTATGCAGCTCTCCCATATAATTTACAGGAAAAGCCTATGAAAAGAAATCCTTTCTTGCTTTCCTGCTGCTAAGTGGATGAAATGTATGTTTTTCTTGCCCCTGTTTTATTCAGAATATTTATGGATATGTTTACTTATTAATGAAATTTCTTAGAAGCAGATGTAAGACCTACTTCCATTCTCCAAACCACTTACAGTAACTATATCAACTTTCTGGATCCGTTGCCTACTCGGAGACTGTGAGTTCCAGGAAAACCCATGTGAGTGTTAGCAGGGAGAATTATTTCTTCAGTATGCATAAGGCAATGCTTTTTCCAAAAACTTTTGGTCTTGAAAGGTGGATACCATAGCTCTCCATATACTCCCGTGCCCCTCCAGGGCCTCTTTGTGCAGTACAAGAGTTAGTGGTGTGTCAGACTGTGACATGGGACATGTGTGGCACATGGAGCAGGGAGGACTGAAGCAGATCCTTTACATCTGCACAAATCCACAGCCATCCACAAGTGGCACATGTGGTTATGGAGCTGGAGGGGGAATATGAGATTGTCTTGAATGAACCATGAAAAAAAAAACCCTAAATGCAAGTTTCTGCTATGCTGTAGCAGAACAGGTGAGTGTGCTGTGAAACTGAAGGTGTCGCGAGTGCTGCTTCACCAGCAGCTCTGTAAGCCGTGCGGTGTGGTCATACAGACCTCGGCTTTCGTGGATTAATGCTGAAATTTTCAGAATATTCTAGGGAATTTGAGTAACTACTCCCAAAGCACTCATGAGTGAATTGTCTATGTTTTTCCTGCCAGAATGAATGGAAAATGTTCTTCTTTTCTGTGTTCTGGTTTACACAGAAGTAAACCTCTTTAGAGCTGGGGAGTGTGACGATGAGCCTTCCATGGAAGCATGAACTTCAGAGGAGCTCCTTGGGGGCAACAGGTAACTGAAACATATAAACAGTACACAGGCATATGGTAAGTGAAAACCAAAATTTGTAGCTCAAGTAATTTCCACAGGAATGAGCAGAGGAACTAAAACTTTAGTGGTAGGGAAAACATAATGGAAAGATGGAGAGGGGAAAAAACAGAGAGGAAAACCAGATTATAGTGTAGGGAAAAAAAAAAGCTGATGGAAAGCTTTCCAGGCAGAGAGTTGGCTGAAAGGAGGTTTGGAGCTGTGACAGAAGAATCTAATTCCACTTTGACTCTTATTCTATTCAGGAAGACAGGCAGTTATATATTATTTCTAAATCGGGAGGTTTGCATCATAGGAATATTTTATTTTCTCCTCAGAAAAGAAAAGAAAAAGACTCCAGTTTGGTTCAAATAGCTCAGGTCAAATAGATAAAAAATATTTATCAAGAGTTTGCTACTTGTGTCTTTACAGTATGCCCTTGCTGGGGTTTATCAATGCCAAGAGCATATCATAATTCTAGAAGAAGGGAGGCAAGGGAGACCTAATAAATAACTTACAGGGAAATTTATGCTTCCAGCCACCTGCTACCCAGTCAACTGTGTTAATGCCTGGCAAAATCGAAGTCCCTGTGAGATTTCCTGTCTCCTGAATATTAGTTTCCCCTGTAGTAGGTAGATACCTCTCTAATGGGTTTCTGGCCACCTGCAGACCTGTCCAGCTGGGTAAATTGCATTGCATTGTAATGAACCTGCTTAAGCAACCAGGAGGAAAGTTGCTTCAAAATTATTTCCATAATGGGAAAACAACCCCCTTAATTAAAATATTATGCTCTTAAGTATCAAATAGAACAGTTAGAAACCAGAAACACTTAATAGGAGCTTGCCTTTTTGTCCTGTCTTAAATGGTAATGAGTGTAGCTGATGATACCATTGCAGCTCATATATTACCAGGTCATACTAAGTTGTGTGATCTGTGTAGTGAGACATATGGGGACATTGCAGGCATTATCTGGACATGCTGTTGGGATATTTTATTAAAATACATTTTCTAGACACTATGTTATGCACCTGGAGCCTAATGTATTCATAGTTAATAAATTCTAATGGATATATAAATGTGCAGAGAAAGTAAGGTCAGTGAGCAGGTAGATGTGTCCCATAAATAGCACACTCCAGAGTTTTTTCTCTGTGTGATGACAAATCTCACCCTCCTTTTATTTTCACCCTTCCCACACTAAAATAATCCTCCTGGGATAAGTAGCAGAGGGATCCAATGAATATGTGATTCATGGAAACATCAAGGAGGAATGGAAAGGATAATCTAGTTTTTCACATTGCCATGTGACTTGTCACAGAGAATACTGTCACTGGAAAATCCTGACAGAAAAGAAGGAGGTTTTTCAAGCATGGCAAAGGTGATAGACAGGGACAGACATGTCTCACCAGAACAGCTGAGAAGGTGTTGGCCTTACTGGGAAAACCCTGCATTGTAGTTTTGTGTCACAATTTTATTATTGCAGATCTCTGTTTTAATCTGTGTCTTACTAAATGAAATGGTCCTTATCTTTCATCCCCATCTTGTAGGGATAGAACTGAGCTGCTATTACCAGGCAGACACTGGATACTGTAGCTGCAGTCACTGAAGCTGTGGGATTTCTCCTTCAGCACCACACACTGTATGGTTACAAGTCCCTGCAGAGTCTGTTAGGGAACATCCATTTATCTGCAAGTGCATGCTGTAAATTGGTAAGTTTGACTTTCCAAAATTAAGAGGAGGAGAGTTTACCAGAGGCTTGATCTGGACATCACTTCATTTTCCTTGTGATGCCTCAGAGGGGCTGGGGTCCTCGTCTGCTCTGCTGGCTCTCCCAGCAGCCAGGATCCTGGGGTGACTTTGGGTGGCAGAGATAGCTTGTGAGGTAGAAAAGGTCTTATATTTGCAAAGAGGAAGCTACTTTGCCACTTTTTTTCATAATCATACGAAAGTGAGAAGAAAGATTGGAAGTATGAACTTTGCTGCCCCTTAGGTGTGACAAAATCACTTTATGGCCCTGATAAATACGTGCCTACTGTGTGTGTCATTGCACTGGTGCTGGTGCTTTTGCTGTTGGCTCTGGTTGAGTAAATATCATGATTCTCTCTAGGTTTGCCATCCTTCTAGCTCCTCTTGAGTTTCTAAAAGAGTCTCTGTGCTGAGGCATTTGTCACTGTGCGCATACTCCTGAACCCCAGCATGAAACAGTCAGCAGTTAGTGACAGCTACTGCAAACAAAATTCGTGCCAATTCCAACTTTGAAAGTTAAAATATAGTTTTTTAACTACCATTTCTGAGACTCTTCCCCTTTTGTGATCTTTCTAGGGCTACATGAAATGTGGTTAATTAACCTGCCATCACCTTATTTTCCGTGAATCCACAGTCCCATTATCTACTTGGTATGCTGAAGCTTTTCAGTGATGTATGTTCTTCCCTGTGCAGACATTTTATTTAACCTCTTGGTAATCTACTGAGTTAATTCAGTTTTACATGAGTTGTTTTGGCTTTTTTTTTTTTTTTTCCCTTGTGTGCTGGTATTCCTAATCTTAGTTAGTGGCCCTGCTATTAATTTTGAAGCAGAAAAGCCACATTACTGTAAGTTGCCCTGGATGGTCACTCTTCAGTTTGATTCTTAACCCTCATCTGGACTTGTCCATGCTTTTGTGGAAAGAAAGGCATCTCTGTCTTTGCAGAACATACCTTACAACACCTCACTAACCAATATTTTTTTCTTAGATCTTAGGGATTTTTTGTCTGTTCTACGTTTTCAGTGAAAAGTACAAAAAGAGGAAATTTGCATTTAATAAAGAGGCTATGAAAAATTGAAGCTTGAAAATGTCCTCCTGCTTGAGGGAACTTTAGGATAGTGAAATAAATAGGTAAAATTTAGATAAAATGGAGAAAGATAGCTACCACTGCAATGCAGTGAAATGGAATTAAGGAGTCTGAGTGATTCTTTCTTGTAAAGGTCAACATCATTGACTGAATTTTTGTGAACCTAATAAATTCTAAGATATGCTATAAATAGGAGCATCTCAAGGGCAATACTTAAGTCATTCAATTGAAAAATGGGACAAAATAAATAGTAAAATGATAATGAGAAATGGCAAATCAAGTTAAAATGGTACGTTTAGACCTGGTTTTCTTGATAATACAATTTTAAAATGTTACCAAATCAATTCTTATTTAGAATGCATTTTGGAAAGAGATTAATTTACTTTGGATACAAACCAGGTTTCTATACCTGCATTATGTGATGCCAGCATTATGTGTATTTGATTATTTCTAAAGGCTGTCAGAACAGTGAAAATCTCTATTTACATATTTGCATTTTCATATGAATTTTAACCTGTAAATTCAACATTTTATAAGAAAATGAACTAATGTATTACCACACTACATGCACTGTAGAATGACAATATTTTATTTTAATTTTCACTGATAAAAGTACAATTTATTAGTAAGGAGGATAATTAGTAACAGGCTTGTAATAAATATTGTCAAACTGTTTTTTTAAATCAAGAATTCAGGGAATTCATATAGTTAATATCTTGTAGGAGATCAAAACAAATTATCATGGTGGTCCATTCCTATTTTAAATTCTATTCATAGCTTTATAGAAAATGGTCACCAATTTTATATTCATGTATAATGTTTATTTTTATTCTATGAATCAGACTTGAGGCTTATCTTTTTTCAGGAAGAAGAGTGTCAATTCTCAGCATCCAAAAATGTTCTGTTCCCAGATCCTGTAAAAGCTCCTGTTGTGCATTTCATCCTGACTGTAAAAATTTCATTGTCCCAAGATCACATCATGATTCAGAGATCGAGTTTGTCTTTGATGAATCTGGGGCTTGATCAAGTAATTGTATTATCAGGAGATGAACAGGAGCTGGAGAAGGGATTTGAGCTGGTGGCTGCTCTCTGCATCAGTGCAGATGATGGCAGCTGCCTCCCAGCCTGGCTGGCTCCTTGCTGTGTTCTGCCTCCACTGATGATGTTCCAGCTTCACCAGCCAGCCAGGAACACCCTGCCCTCAGCAGAGCACAGGCATCTGTCAGATGGAGAGTTAAAATTCGAACAAACAGGGACAGCCCTGGGTCTGTAGGTGTATATTTTACAAAGCTGTCTCTGATAATAGTTTATATAATATTTAGCCACTTTCCTGAGCTAGTGCTCACTGGTCAGAGTGGTGAAGGACAGCATCCAGGTCATCTCTGTAAGCTGAACTGTCATGTTAAACTGCATCAGAAGAAAAATGGGAAGCTGTGGACATATTTCTATTATATACTCCACTTCCTTGGTTTTGAGATCTTTTTCATTCCCCTGTGCCTCAGATAGATATGCTAAACTTCCAAATTAATGCTTTTTGACTACAGCTTCAGCCCTTTTCCACTTGTTTGTCTGCTGGGAACGCACGCAGCAGATCAAGGTAAAGCAATAACAGGAAAGCTTCTAAGCTTAGAAGCACAATAACCAGAGGCACTCTCACAGAGCAAGTGGTAAGGTCATGGAGATGTCACAAGGAGGGCAGGACCTAAAAGAAAAAAGGACTGAAACAGGATATGTACACAGAAATAATGCTGATAACATCTTTGTCTTGTGTTCAAAGCACTCTGGCCCCTAACAAACAAGAGCAGTGTGGCTTTATGGGTAGGACATAAGGGATGGAAGAGTAGCAGGTGGCTCTGAGCATCTGTAATTCTTGTCCAGCAGAAGTCAGGGTGGTCAAAAGGATTCAGGATGCCAGCAGATATGCAAGGGGTAACAAAATGCCTGAGAGCACTGGGGGAAACAGCTGAAGCAGCTGGTATTGCAGGAGCAGAGGACCAGGACAAGCATCTGGCAAGCATCAAGCCAGCAGCAAATTATACCAGTTAAACTGGCTCTTGTTCCCCACACTGGAAACCTTTATCAAGCAAATATCTTTGTGATAACTGTGTGAGTGAGTTTTACTTTATTTCTGTGTACTGAAGGTCTTATGAGGTCAACCAACAATAAGCTGGGGGTTCTTAAGCTCTGTAACATGAAGTCAAGACTGACTAGGACACAAAAAAATGTGAAATAAGTTGTTTTAGTTTAACCTTGGTAGGTAGCTCAGCCTCACACAGGCCCTGGCTCACTCCCCCACAGCAGCTGGGTGAGGGCACCAGAAGGGCAACAGTGAGAAAACTCATACACAGCTACATCAGCACAACAGACCCCAGATACATCCAGACTCCAGTGGAGTTTGCCTGTTATATACATCTTGTACAGCCCTCCCACTTAAAATGGGCTTTTTTGCTTTTGAAAACTTGTAGATTTTTTTTATCTTTAGGGCAATTGCAATGAGGTACTCCAAAAGAGAAAAGAAATATTCAAACTACTACTTTTCAGCTTGTTTTGAGGAACCTAACAGCTAGACAGAGCTGTGCTCTATAATTATGGTATCCAAGATAGATGAACCTAAATAGTTTTTGTATAGATTTCTGAAAGATCAATATTGCTGCTTCTTTTTTAAGCCTCTCCTGTGACATAGACAGATACATAGCTAGAAAAGTTGTATATTTGGCTGCTGCAGATGTGGGAGAATTTCTGACAGGTTCCCTAAACACACTGAAAGAAAAACTTAGAGCTTTCATTATATTCTCTGACATGGAAAAGTTTAAGATGTTACTTACAAATGTAATGTACTGGTTTCTTCTATAAAAGTGGTCTAGCTTTTGGAGAAAAGAAGGTCCTCTAAGCTGGTATTTGGATACCTAAGCTTCTACCTAATAATTTGAAGGGGTGTTGGTAATGATGGGTGATTTCCTTTCTCTTTTACAACCCCCAGGGACAACAGAAGTGAAGGTCATCATCCAATACCTGCTTTTGTTTCCAAGTCCTATCATATATTTTCTTGGGATCTGAATTTTAACAACAAGCTAAAATGCAGTTTGAATCCCACTGTTCTTTTTCCTTTATAGGGGGAATACAGAGGACCAGAAAACAATGCCAGGAAACCCTTGCATTTATTTTTAGGCCCATTCGTTAACGGCTTTCCCTCCTCCCCTCCAGACAAACTCCTGCTGAAACTGATGACCGAGGATTGCAAAACCTGTCCCTTTCTTGTTGTGTGCTCTGCTCTTGGCTGATCTGAGGGCCTGGAGGAGTTCAACAGTTCAGTGAAGCAAATAGCAACCCCCTCCCCACAAGGGCAATGCACTGCCCACATGAAACTGTGATTGTGATTAAAACAGAAAAGTGGTAGCTGGAAAGAATCTAAATGCACGTTTCCTCCTGTCACTGTGTGGTTTTTGCACTTACCAGATGGCAGTTTCATACTTGCTGTGAATCCTCCTGTGTGCCCTGTGGGCAAAAAAGGCAGTCCTGCCTTTCTCCCTCTCTGCTCATCTCCTTGCTGGCTCCTTTGGGCACGATCTGGCAGAAAATTTAGCTCCCAAAAAAGGCACAAAGAGCTGAAAGAGCAGCTGTGGTCTGGCTGACTGTGTGGGTGCACAAGTGGCAATGCCAGTGCCAGTGGCGGGATAACACTTGGTTGGTGGCCATGCAGTCTTCAGGTGGCTTAAACAATTTGTGAAATATGGTCAGGTAAGAGTTGGTAATGTGAATTACTGGGAGGTCTGTAGCCCCACAGGAATTCAGCAGTAGATGCCAATTAAAGGATCAAAGAGCAAAAAATCAAATGCCAAAATTAGGTGGTGATATTTGCAAGAGAGAATGATTAGAATAGTGAGGTGCTAATTTATGCAGCTGGAAGAGAACTTTAGAGAATTAACAGGTATGGGTGAAGTAAAAATAATTAAAATTATATTTAATGAGTGAAGTAGGAAAGCAGGTTAGCACTCTTTGTTCTTTGAGGAAATGAGAAGAAAGATAAATGAGAGTGAATAGAGAAGATAAATAAGAAAAAAGTAGTTAATGGAGGAAAAATGAAAATCACTAATTTTTTCCTTTGTTTCGTATTATAGAAAGAAATAAGAAAAATATAATTCTAACATCAGGGGAATTTCATATTGCTTGATGATGAAGCCATCTCAGCTCCAAAAGTATTTGATCATCTGGATAGACATTGGTAGGAAAATCCTCTGTCAAAATTAATCAGTTTTAAGGAAGCAAGATTGAAAAAGCTGTTCTGTAGATGTTCATCTGTAGCTAAGGTAAAATTTGCTTTTTCTGGCTGTATAGCACCATATTTCTGCCAGTATGTTGTGGAAAAGCATCTGGCTTATTCTTGCTCACAGAAAAGGACATAACAGTGCATTGTGTTCTATGGTGAAACTACTGACTTGAGCATCTGTTGTAATTAGGGAGGAATTTATTAATATATTAATATAAATGCCATATGCCTTATAGATAGTTTCTTGCTCTTAAAATTCCTTCTATTTATATAGGGCTGGTGAAATGTAACCAGCAAGTTCCTCCAGTTGTTGAAGCATTGCAATCTTTTGTGGGTACTGGGAGGGTGAGAGCCCTGAGACAATGCTGATGGCATGGAGAGAGGCAGTGCCAGAACTGGGGACGGAAAAGAAAGCTTTTGATTTCCTAACTACAGCATTTTGCATTAACCGAATATCTTTCTTGAAAAAAAAAATGACACAAAGAAAACTGGAAGGTTGTACTCTGCTAAATTAAAATTTTTTAGCATGAGAAGCCAGTGGGAAAGATGTCAGCAAGGTCTGAATGGTCAGCTGTTTGCATGGCATTTCTTGAAGGGGGAGAAAATCTTTCTTTGCAGAGACACAAAAGTGCCCCAGTAGCTACAGGCACCCTTCCATAGCTCGTGCCTGTGTTCCCAATAACTCCCCACACCCTGAATCCTTGTCTCTAATACCATCTGAAGAAGGTATCTCGTTCATCAGAGGAGACTGTGAGTTTCAGGCAGTGTCTGGCAATTGCTTGGCCATAGGTAGTGTAGTTCAGCTATAGGTGTGTGCACGTGATTGCTCCATTCAAACCCTTAGATCCTGCATCCTGGTTTTCCTGGCAGGCTCAGCACCTGTCCTTATCTCCTGGGCACCAGAAGGCTCTGCAGCTCCGATTTCCAGCATCACAGCCTGCCAGTTCTGCCTGCCAGCCTGTACAAGGGCTTCTTGCTGCTTTATTCCCCAAGTCTCTTTGGAGGTGGCCTTCTCTCACTCTGGTGGCAGCAGTCCCAGGTGCAGATGCCTCTCTTAAGCTTTGTCTGATGTCACCAGACTTTGGTGCTTCTAGGCAAACAACCTGTGTGTGCCTGAAATGTGCTCAGCCACACTGGTCTCTTTGTCCATAAAGAAGCAGTGTGTGTGTGAGGAGGGAGGGTAATTAACATGGAACTCATAAGACACTTTCCTTGAGCTCTGAGTATGTATTTATCTGGTGGTTTCCTGTCAGTGAGTTCTCTCATCTGTCTTAGGGATGACAGAGACCACCGTAACATCCTCCTAGCCCTCTCAACTTCAAAAGCATTATATAGAATTTATACTTTGCATGTTTTAAAACACAATTAAAGGTATGATTTGATCTGTTTATGGTCTGTCTAGAATTGCTGTCTGCCACAGAGTATTCTTATTAATGTATAATTAATATTAATTAACATGGGTTGCAAAGAACCAGAAAGGCTTTAATGGTGTTTAGGGAATTCTGGAGACACAGAATGCTTGCAAAGAGGAATTTATTATTGTCTTTCCTGATAAAGTGATTTTTCATGTGTGAACATATAGTGTCACACAGAAGTACAAGTTAACAACAAATACTGTGTTGTGGTTTAACCCCTGCCAGCAACTAAGCACCCCACAGCCACTCACTCACACACCTCTGCCTCTGGGTAGGGAGAATTGGAAGAAAAATTAAAACTTGTGGGTTGAGATGAGAACAGTTTAATAATTGAAACAAAGTAAAACATAATGCTACTAATAACACAAATGAAAACAACAAAAATAATTGTAATGAAAAAGAGGGAGAGAGAGGAATAAAACTTAAAAACAACATGTGATCCACAGTGCAATTCCTCACCACCCACTGACAAATGCCCAGCCCATCCCTGAGCAGCAACCTTTGGTTCCTGGACAACTCCCTCAAGTTTATATACTGAGCACCATGTTCTGTGGCATGGAACATCTCTGTGGCCAGTTTGGATCAGGTGTCCTGGCTGTGCAATTTCCAGGCTTCTTGCATACTTGCTTGCTGGCAGAGCATGAAAAACTGAAAAGTTCTGGGTTTAGAGTGAGTGCCACAAGCAAGAACTAAACTATCAGTGTGTTATTGACATTATTTTCTACTAAATTCAAAACACAGCACTGCACCAACTACAAAGAAGAAAATGAACTCCATCCCAGCCCTAATCAGATATGCATATGTACACACAGGTGTGAACTTTATCAGAGATCTTAAAAGAGAACTCTACAGTGTAATTTCCTGTTTAGAAGAGAACTAAGAGGTTATCAGTCATATATATGAACACAAATACTTTGAATTAAAAGAAATAAAACATTACCAAACTAGAATAAAATGTTTGTTAATTTCAGGCAAAATTTGAAGGAAAAATTAAACCATATTAGTACTGTGAGTTGGGCTGTGTACAATTACATTATGATGTTGGCAATTGATGGATTTCTATAGTTTTAGCTGAGATCTTAGGTTTGTTATCTCCTCAATTTTAACCATACAGGAGTATTTGTTCTTTCTTATAGCTCACAGCTGAATTTACCTTGCTAGGTTAAATAATCTAACATTTACTGTGTTCAGAATATAGTTAGAGAGAGCTGGCAGCAGTTCTACAGCTGCTAAAGGTCCACGATGCTGTTAATGATAAAGCAAAGACTTCTTGATTTTTAACATACACGAGTTGTAACTACTATGCTGTTGTTGCATATGGGGCATTTGTTACAAAGCTGAGCCAGTTTGCCTTCAGTAATCAATCATTTGCTGTGAGAGGTTTCATTTCTTGTTTGAAGCTGCTGCTGTAAGTGTCTCTCTGAGACAGGATGCTAGACTTGATAGAAACACAGAAACTGCCAGGTCAGTTCAGCCTGCAAACTTTGCAAAATACCATAGGAGTATTTTTAACCAAGCCTCAGCATGACTCTCATGACTGCACCTATGATACTGTGTGACAAAAATTAGGCTTGATTGCAGTTTCTTTTTATCATGTGTTGGGGAAAGTCCCCGTAATCATGGTATAGTTTTTCATCTGCAATAGTAACTTTTTTCCCAGTGTGAATGACAGACATAGAATAATGTTCACTTCTAAATAGGTTTTATCAGTGAGAGAGACAGAGGGACAGAGGTTGTGCTCCATTTGGTTTAACTGAAGTCATTCCATGAGCCCTCAGCAATTCTCTGCCTTTCTTATGTATTTTTTCATGTTCCCTCTGGTTCCCATAGAAAATCAGCAGAAACTAAACCAGCTTTTTACTGAATCTCTGGCTTCCATGCATAGCTCTTTCATGATCCTGCTGATGTATTTATTGGCCTTTGGAGATTAAGTGAGGCACAAATAACACATATAGCTTTTGGAGGTGAATTCCTTTATTCTGGGTATGTCTGGACCAGAGTTTAAATAGTTGAGCTGACACTAGTTCAACTTATTAGTAGTAGTATTAAAATCAGAACCTCTAATGTCATTGTACGGCTTGATTGGTTTAAAAACTCAAGAGGCTTGTTTTAACTAACACTTTTACTGGTGCTCTTCTGAGCCTGTAGGTGCAAAAGCTTTGACTTTCATTGGGTTTCTTCTTTGCAAAGAGAGGTGGAAGTATCCCTGTGCAGTGTCCTGAGGCCAGCAGTAGAGCTCCTGGGAATAATGCCAAATATATGAGGCATGGAAAAAATCATGAATTGAAAATAGTACTAACTAGGCCAATCTAATTAAACCCTTCTAAACCCAGGAGTTTACAAAATGAAGGATGCAATTAGGAATAATGCGAGTCCTTTGAAATCCTGGCTTTGAGACACATGGATGTTATGTGGTGTAACTAGAAAACAGGATTGGGATCATTAATAATATTCCTAAAAGAAAAAGCAAGGCAGTGAATGGAAAAGACCAGGCTCAGGAGTCTGCTGGTTGGGCGTGGAAGAGCTTAATGGTCAGGACTCCTCAACTCCTGTGACTGTGCTCAGTGAGTTGTGCAAATTGAGTGTGGCAAACAGTATGAGACAGAGTCTTGGGCCCCTTTTTTGCTATTTAAGCTATGAACATTCAGCCTAAAAAAAATACATGTCCCAGTTCACAGGGAATCTGTGAGCTTTGGGTTTTTCACCTGGAAGGTGAAATAGTTATTGCTGGTACAAAGCTGTGACATCATTTATAGCTTCACTCTGATTTAATGGAGACAGAGATTCCTTCTTGGGCTGCAGAGGCTCAGACTATGAGTACTTGAGTGGCAGTGAATTGAGATTCTCCTTTTGAGGTAGAAAGCCTGTTGGTAGGATAATTCAGAATGGAAATCACATTTTATTTTTGACATAGCCTGTGCTTGGGTTCAGTTTCCTTGAACTTGCACAGTAATAACCCATACACTGGAAAGCCCTGTCTTTGGCTATCTCTGCTGCAACATCCTCTGCTTCTAGGATGCATGGAAAATACAAGAAGATCCAAACGACCATGAGCTTTTTCTCCTCTGTTAGCCATTGTCTTTTCCATGCCAGATTGACTCAGTTCAAAGTGCTCCTACCTGCCTGGTCCAAAAGGACAGCTTTGCCATTAACCTTCCATGTGCAGTTGCTTGGCAACACAAGGTAAAGATCTAAACAAAAGGACAAAGAAAAATTATTTAATTCCCAAGATGGCCTGAACAGCTTTGGAGGTAGTTGCTGGTAGTCTTTCTGTTTGGCTTATACTACAAAATTTTCCTCACAAAGCAGTGTGACACCCTCAGTTATTGCCGATACGCTGAAAAAATTCTTGTTGCAGACACACATATGGCTGCAGAAAAGAGTGTTTCCTGGCTTGGCTCTTGCTGTCGGGGGAGGAGGTGTAAATAGAACAACAGAAAGCGGCAGCTTGGTGGCATATGTTCCCCCTCACCTGGGAGCCCTGACAGCAGAGTCCCCTGCTCCTCTGGGCAGAGGAGTACCCCAAGCATGTGTCAGCTGTGACCCTTGTGTCCCCGCTCCTCTCATCTCAGGCTGGGAGGAAGCACTGGGGGCTGATTCATGCACATCTCCTTGCTGTCCCCAGCGCCGGGTGACATGGCTCATTATGTACCGCGGTGGCAATTGGCACTTCCACTCAGTGCTGGAATGAGATGAGTCCTCGCAAGGCGTGTAATGTATGCGCTATCCGTGCCAAAGTGGAGCCTATCTCTTGTAAAATGGCTTTGATACATCGATAAATGGAGCTAGCTGACAAAAATTCCTTAACAATGAAGTATCATTTCAAAGCCAATATTTTTTTTTAGAGTGCTGAAGGTACAAGGAGCCCTAATGACTAACAGAGGATCGTTATGTATGCAGGTGAAAAAGAAAGATGACAAGGATTTTAAATCAATCTATCACATTATGCAGTTACCTGCCAGCAGTGAGTTTTTCACCCCTTTCATTTTCTGCTGCCAAATACCACATATTCAGGCTGGTAAGCAGAACATTTGGGGGCAGAATTTACATTAAAAATGAAGCTTTTACATAAATTATGACCTCTTTTGTTTCCCTCCTGACTGATGCTCTTTAGCTGTCACATGCCCATTGTAGAGGGACTATTCTTTCCCTGATGCGTGCATGTAATTCTCATTAACATCAAGGCGACTTACAAGTACTCATTTGGGAAAGACAGAACCCAAAGTGCCTCTAAATGCTTATGACAGGGGTGCCCAGATTGCCAGGTCCTGCAAGCAACAATCCAACATGTTCATCTGGCTGGGAGCCTTTCCCTCCCCAGTGACTCTCTCAGCCATCCTGTGAGTCCCACTGCCCCAACCCAGATGCCCCCCAGACACTGAACAATCCCCCTCTGCTTCCCTCAAGCCCCCCAAAAACTTGAATCCCTCACTGCCTCCTCCACACTGCCACATCTCCATGGACCATCACACCTTGCTGCTAGCCCACCCTCTCTGCTGTGTGTCCCTGCTGGTCCCTGCTTGGTCCAGCAGCAGCACTGACAGAGGCAGGCAGTGCCAGGCAGCAGCAGCAGCAGGCAGGGGCAGCAGCAGCACCTCCAGCACCTGCAGTGCCACAAGCTGCTCTCTCCGAGCGCCACACGGCACAGGAGTTCTGCAATCTGCTGGCTCCTTGCACATCATGGAGCTCGCCGAGCTGGAGAGAGGCAAGCGCCTGTGAATCATCCCTCCTGCCTCCTGCAGGCCTCCATGAGCAAAGTGGCCTTCTCACCTGCCACACACATCTCCCGTCCTCTAGTCTGAGCTGCTGCTCTCCCCAGCTCTGGTACATCTGTGTCACTGCAGGCCCCCAGCCGGGGAATAATTAGCATTGACTCCATGATTGCAGAAAGCTGATCAATTGCTTTATTGTATCATCCTATACTATATTATACTATACTTATTAAGAAATTCAGTAACCCTTACAGCCAGTCCAATACAGCTTTGACCTAATTGGTCAATCTATCCAAACACCACCCAGTGTCCAATTAAGAAATCACCCTGTGGTAAACAAATCTCCATGACACATTCCACATGTGCACAACAGTAGGTGCAAGTGGAGATGAGAATTGTTTCTCATTCTTTTCTCTGATCTTCTCACAGCCTTCTCTGGGAAAATTCCTGGGAAAGTCTGTGTCTGCTCTCTGTGGCCAGAGAGCTGCTGCCACACATCTACGTATAAGAAAGTGAGACCATGCTGGGAGTAATGGTAATCCAAATTGTGTGGATCACACACCCTGCCTTGTGGTCACCAAGTGCTGGGAGTATAAAGTGATGGTGCCACTGTGGGAGGTTACCCCTGAAAGTGAGGAGCTATTTACACTTTGAGAAATGCTTTCAGCTTCATGCCCAGCTGACGTGATCCTCATGTTAGGCACAAGCAAGGAATTTGGCTGCCTGCTGTTTCTCTTATTCCCAGATCCCCTTGCAGCCTTAGTACTGCCAGAGAAGGTGTGAGACCAAAACTGAGTCTCCTGCAGGCTGGTGGGATTGGTAGGTGGGGGAGAGGAAAAACTGCACAGTTATTCCAAGGGGAAGGGGAAGGGGAAGAAAAAGGGGAAGGGGAAAATGACTGATGAAAGCTTGACAGGACTTGTGTTTAGTGCCTGTAACTTGTCTCAGTTGGTAAAAGAACACTGAAGCTTAGGTTCTCATTTGAATAGGGCTATCATTTGCTCCTCTGTAATACCTCCTTCCATCAGTGTAAAACAAAAACCAGCCCAAGTAGTGGCCTAACTGATGTAGGGGACCTTAGAGAATGAAAACACTTCTATCTATATCATCTATATCTATATCTATTTTTAAGGGCAGTCAGCCCGTATTCCAGCCTTTGAAGATTAATCACAACAATACGCTAACTCACAAAATAACAAGATATCTACAACATTAGACAGAGAGAAGAGAACAGCCTCATGGAGGAAAATTCCCTGCCTGTGGCATTGGCATCATCTTAAAAGTAGAAGTCATGAAAGAGAGAAGGACGGCAAAACTGCAGATATGAATCATAGTTTTACTTTTGGGAAGGAGTAGCTCTGTGCAGAGGAGGGGAGAGAGTGAGCTGCTCCCTGGACCAGCTGTTTGAGTGCTGAGGCTGGGGTGATTCTCAAAATCATGAGGATATTGGGCACTTGAGGTTTAGATGAGTTTAGAAAGCACTTTTTAATCTCCAGAATTTGCTCAGTATGAAGTCTTGTGAGTCTATCCTAAATTAAAACAACAGAAAAAAACCATGCCTCTGGTTATCTTATGATTCTCTAAAAAGATCAATCTGGGGATATGTAAGTTTGAGTTAGACATTTGCCTCCTACCAGGTAAGTGAATGAATTTAGTTTCATAATATGTTGCAGTCAAGTAAGTTCAACAGGCCCAATAATGCACACTGTGATATTTAATTATGCAGTTATTTTCAGTAAGAAAATAACTTCCAGTAAGAAATGTAGCATTCTTCCCCCTTCCCTGCCGCCCCCTTTAATAAATCCTTCTTTATTACTAATCTTATTTGGCAAAAAGTCATCTTTTTAGCAGCAGAATGGATGGGCAAACTGAGAGTGGCAAAATGCTCTTTGCAGAGAGTGAAACTGGCAAGTGCCTGACAGATCATAATTGTATTATGTGGCAGGGCTTTCAGGCTGGTAAACATGTGCAATCCTCAGTATTTGCTTTCATGTGGGGAGGGGGTGTAGTCTCAGTATTTCACATATGCCACCTCAGAGGAAACAGAGCCATCATACTGGTACAGGCCAGGTGTACTGGTGTCTCTGCTGAGACCAGTCTGTTTTTTTGGTAGTTCTAAAACATAACGAATCTCATTGACTCTAAAAGTTCAAGTGTCTTTCAAGAGTTATTTCCTATATCTGAAGGAGGGACTAAAAGGATGAGCAATAGAAGTTAGATGTGAGAGAAGATCAAGGCTGTGGGAGTGATGAGCAATGCATATATTGAAATTTCAACCCTCGATGAACCAAGAAACCTTGATTCAGAGGTGGATGTAACTACATGGCTGCTGGAACAGGAGGGGTTAATCTTACCCAGACAGACACCTGAGAATTGTGAGCTGGATTGCCATGTGGAGGTGCCCTTCTCTACTCACAGAAGGAAATTACATGGCTGGTTTAGACCTCACTTTGAATGACTAGAGAGATGAAGATGAATCCCACTGCTGTGACTGACTGCTTGCTCTCTTTTTTTGGTGTTTTGCTGGAGGATGTTAACTCACTCCTTCCAAGTTTCTGGCTTCCATTTCCCTTTCTTTGCTTCCTTCCACCCTTGTCCTTTCCCCTTCCTTATGATATGCCTGATCAACTCTTTGCTTAGAAACAGCAAATAGAATAATGGAATAGGATCATAGAATATCCTGACTTGAAACGTTGCAATATCAAGTTTTAAAATTTTGTTGTGTGAAGTGGAAAAAATGAGAGCCCCATTTTGTATTGCTTTGTTTTCTTTTTGTGACTGACTGATAGCCTGGTGACCTATAGGATTCAGAGCCCTCTCTGCCCTAAGATCAACTGAACTGTGACCTTGGGTTGTACTGGGTTCCTCTCCACTTCTAGGAAATCTACCACCTAGGGACAACTAACATAACAATTTTAACAGCAGAAGGAGTAGAAATCTACTCCTCTGAAAGCCTTTGTGTTTAAGTAGTTAGAATTTTCAAAGATGAGTAAAATGAAGCTGCAAAATACTGCCCACTGTCAATATATTTGGAATTTTGGCTTCACCCACTGTGTGACTCTGGGTGGGAAATCTGTCCCCTTTGTTTGTGACATTATGAAGTCGCTGCATCATGTATAAACTTGTCCAGTAGGATTTTGAAGTGGTAACTTGGGTTTTGCTAACAGGACAGATGTTGCCTTTCTGAACTAATTTTACTTGTCTGTGTTGAGCTCCATGTTGTGGCTACACCATCACACTCAGCATGAGGTCAGAGTGTGAACACAACAGCCTTCCTCAGACAATGGAACATGTAAGCAGTGAAATGCTTTAGTTTTAAATAGTAGCTTTATGTTACATCCTTTTTATGCAGGAGACTTTCTGTATTCTAGGATTGCCTTTATATGTGCTCAGATGCAAGGGGAGAATCACTGCAGCAGTTCAATGGTAGCAGGAAACAGTAATGTCTGGAGCAAGAAGGCAAGAACTATATCCAATTGAAGCCAGGCAGGTGGACTTGTGCCAAGCTAGAACTCAATTAAAACACTGGGATTAAATCCACTTTTCTAGTAGCACCCTCTTTAATTAAGGCAGTAATATGACTAAGCTGTGTATCTTCTTGTTAGCCATTCAGTGCAAAATGTTCAGAAAAGAGACAGATGAACCTGTATGTTGAATAGTTAGAAAAATGAAACAATTTGCCACAGCTAAATGCTCTGTTTTCTGAAGAGGCAACAGTGTTGGTGACAGCTGGTTCTATTTCACAAGCTAAAGAAAACAATAGAAACCATTGTCTGTACAGAGATGAAGACATATGTTAGGAAACTGCAGTTACACTCATTGCTTAATGAACTATTTCTCTTCACTTATATTTAATTATTCTATCCATGCAGAATCTAGGGTCACACATAAAATATATAGTATTTTAACTACTCCTCAGTAACTCTGTCAATATACTCGAGCTTGTGTTCAAGCAAGTTTCAAAGCAAGCTTTAAAAAGGTCCTCACAGTGCCAAATCCCTGCTTCAGGGGATCATTTCATCTTGATTGGCTGACAAGGTATGTTTTTATTCACTCCATGGGGGTAGTTTGTTTTAGAGGTCTAAAAATATCCATGGTCTTTGGAATATTAATTCTCAGAGCTGGACTTGCATTGCTCTTCAGTGTTTGGAAAAGAGTGAAGTCTTTGTAGTCAAATGATAATGATTTATTGGAAGGTGGAATTCAAGCTTCTAAGACCCAAACTATGGTGCAAATAGAGTTCAATTACTCTAGAGATGAGATGGAATTTAAAAAGACAAATCCTGTCAGTACCAATGGCCATCAAACAGATTTTACAGTCATATAGTTTTGTTGTGTGTGGAATATTGAGATGATGCCAAACCTTACAGATATATTTTAAAGTATTCTTGCTGATGAACATGATGGCTACCACATTCTTGGGTCAAAAATCTTGGATAGATCCTATGTCCATGTTAATCAACCTCTTCTGTTTTTATCCTTTTCAGTGAAATAAAGAGCAGAAGGGTTTAAAAAAACCTGAAAAACTGCTGAATGATTGTGATATGCTTGCCAATAGCAAACAGGCCAGCAAGTTCTCGAGACTTTGGCTTGCACTGAATAATAATTTACAGCAGGAGCTGAGCACTGGAACTGATTTGGGGGAGAGGAGAAGACGAGACTTGTCTTCTAAAGTTTCTTTTCTATTGAGAGAAATAAGTTCTCACAAACTCTAATTCAGAACAGCTAAATTGGATGTTTAATGAGTTCTGTGAGTTATGTGCCTGAGGTGAACCCGTATCTGCTGCAGTCATGCACCAAACAGCATGTCTAGGGAGCAGAAGTTATTTCACCTGCTTGAGGAATGAGGAGTTACTAACCTTAGAGAATGATGTAAAAAGTGGCTTTGTATATCTGTTAGCATCAGGAGTTGTTTGAAACTTGCCATGTGGGGGTTTCTTACATTCTGAATGTACATTACAAACCTACAGATCCTGGTTTTCATACAATAAAGTCAACAAATATACTGCATTGAATGTAAAAATAGATTCAGTGCTAGGAGATGTAGCTAAGCTATTTGGATAAAAGGCTGAAACTGTGGTCTGTGCAAACAGTTATAATGATTATTTCATATTTGAAAGCCTGTGTGAATTGCTAATGACCAGTCTTCTCTGCTTCTCCAATCAGTTAACATTAACTTTGCATTTTCAATTTTTTCTAGTCTTTTTTACTATGGCACTTACTACTTCTCTGCTAGTAGTCCTCTAAGACACTGACATTGTTTTTCAGTGGCAAGAGTGAACAGTAACCCTGAACATTTCTCCAAAAAATCTCCATCTGACTTACTGTGCTGCTTTACTTGAGTAAGACCTGTCGAACTGGGTCTGGCAGCACCATTAGCAGGAAGAGCAGTGACATTTTGATTGCTCTGTACTTTCTGCAGCTTCAGCATAGCTCAGCAGCTATGGGGATGTCTGATTACTCTGATTTAGAGGGCTTGGAAATGACTAGTCATTTTCCATTTCTCTATCATCTGTGCATTTTGTTTGCACAATATCTTCAGACATTTGATAACATATGTGCCTAAGAGATCACAGATGTCTCCTGTACACACTCGTATTTGCTTTAGAACATGCACTAACCTGAGACAATAATCATAAAAGAAAAAAAAAAGTGGTTTTTTTAGAATGATTGAAGAAAGACTCAGAAAATCTTTATCTTCATTCTGCACAGTGAGGATGGAGAAACAGAAACTGTGCTTGGAAGTGACTATAATATGAACCATAGAGGTTTGCAAATATATTGAAAAGTAACATGAAAATAATATGAATACCTCTGTTTCTTTAGTGTAGCAAGCACCAAAACATTAGAACAAGATTCTTCAATATGGTGATTCATATGGCATCTATTGGGACCTGTCCTGTTTGCCCACATAAATGCAAAAAGAAAGAAGACATGTCATGGCCCTTTTGTTAAAATATACATTCAGATAAGAATTCTAATAAAAAACAATCAGAAAAGAACTGGAGGTTTGTTACAAGCACAATGGTGTCAATAATAACAACTGTAATTATTCTTACTAACACTTCTGATAGTTTCTTCCAGCTCATTTCAGGGTTCTGACAGGTTTCATTAATATACTCACTAAGCCTTTTTCTGTATTAAAAGCAGACTATGATTTTGGGTCATCCTCATGCTGCCTGTCATGGACATAAGTATGCTTGTTGCTGAGAAAAATACTTAACAAACCATCTAAAGTAATGGTTAGAAATGTGTGTGAAGTTATAAAGCTGTAAGTTTCAGAAGTTTGAGACTTCCTGGAGAGAATTAAGACCTGCACCTCTGAAATAGATGCTTTTTATTCACAGAGTGACAAGAGAATAAAACTGTAGGTACAGCAAATCTGTAAGAAGAAAACCCTCAGCTTTATGTGAAGTTACACACATAGATCAGAACAAAACCAAAACACAAAAAGAAGTGAGAAAATGAATAGATGATTGTGAGATAGGTGACTATGGGTCTGAACTGCAGCACTGTAGGAAACACTATAATTACCTTGTAGAGCCAGAGCAAAACCAATTTAAGAAGCAAATTTAGCAGACCTATAAAAAACCAGGTTGAATTCTTAGTTCTAGACTCTGAATAAAGACATGACTAGACCCAAGGCTACCTAAGTATGAGGGTAGGATAAAGCTTCTTCTTCAAGGCATATCATAAATCTGGAAGTAGCAGTGGCTGACACAGTGATGAAGGATCCAGTTTGAAGGATCTACCTTCAAACTACATATTTGCATCCACTACCAAACCTGAGCCAGTCGGTTTTGGGACTCCTACTATGGCCTAAGCGGTGAAATTTTGCTTGTGCTCACTGACTAGCAGGTGCACAATGCTTCCAGATGTCAAAACAACAAGCTATGGTAAAAATCAGTCAACGGAGTTAAGATCCTTGTCCTTGGTAAAACCAAACAAAGCCACAACTAGTTTGCATGTAATTAGAAATGATTAGGAGTTTTGGGTTTTTTTTTTAATTTAATTTTATCCATCTAAATATAGGTCCTTAAATCGAAACTATTAATTCAAGCTACTGTACAGACAAGAGAAACTGGGGCTGTAAAAGAAAAATTCACCCCATCAGGAAGGTGTTTGAAACAGTGAATGAAACTCACACTTTGGACATGATGTCCAACATAGCTAGTAATAGACAAGCTGGATGCTACTCTTGAAGACTAATTGACCACATTTCTTCTTAGCATCCCATGCTTTTGATATATTGATCCTAAAATCCAGTAATTGCTCTGGAAAATACGAGAGACAGAGCTGGAAACAGGCACTTGATGAACACACTGTGTTCAGAACCACCTGTGGTCACAGCAGCCATTACAGCTCCTCTCTGTGAGGTTGGAAAGCACATTTTCTGTATCTTTTAATAATGCTTAGCTTTACAGGACCATGAATTGTAATCCTTTAATAAACATTAAATACAAATTCATTTATCTCAAAGAATATTATGTGCATAAAATAGTAGAGCAAAGTATTTGCCAAACATTAAAGACTTTCTCAAATCTGAATTAGGAAGTGAACTAAAAGAACAGAAAGAACAGCCTGAAAATACTTCTGCTTGTAGAGAAGCTCTTTGCATTTCAAAATGCATTATACTATCAGAAGCAATCCACAAACCTGACTAAAACTTTCAGATATTAAATAACTGCACACACCTTTACTTTTCGGCAAATACTCCATTCTAGTGCTTCTAGTACTCCTTCACATTCTGATGTAGAGCCACAGCTGCATCTCAGCAGATATGTACATCTGTGTGCTTTCTATAATTAATGCATGAATAATGTGACATTGGTTAAAATGTATATATTGTTAATCAGCAACAGCTCTGAAGAAAGTTGGCAACAAGGTTGAAAGCTCTATTGCCATTGACGTCTAATGAAGTGACTTTAGCAAGTATGTGCCCGTATGAAACCACAAAGGTCAGGCTTGTGTTGAACTGTACACTGTATTTGAAACCCAGAAGAAACAGCAATCGTATTAAAGTTCACAGGCTGTGTGAAATGAGACTTGATTAAAATTATACAAGTTGTTAGCTCTGAATTGCTTCTTCATGTGAAAAGAACAAAACTTACCACACATAACTGTTCAGTATAAAAAGCAGTGAAATCTTCTCGTGCATTTAAAGGAGCGCTTAGGATTGTAATAAAACGCATGGTTCAGTTATAATGTGGGGTCAGTAATGCAAGGAGCAAGAAGTATAGCGTTAAATTAAAGAAAATGAGAGATCTGACTGACTATCAGTTTAGCACTATTACTCATGATGAGAAGTAAAATGAAGTTCATGACCCCATCTACTCTGCCTCTACTCTCTGCTCCTTCATGTCCTTCATCAGGAAGCACTTCCTCAAGGAGATTCATAAATCCATAGTTTTCTCCAATGAATTGGCAGGCACACATTCTAACTCTTCTAACCACCATACTTCTGTAAACAGAGAAAGAAAAGCTGCTACTCTGAGGCAAGTTACTACATCTTCTAGTTGTGAGATGTTTGGTATTTTTCTCTTAAACCATATGGTGACATCTTCACAGCATTTTTTTCAGTCTGTCTATCTAGTGCTGCATGCATTTGCATACAGTACACAGCACAGAAGAACCAAATAGTCCCCATATGAAGTTATAATGATTATTATAGTGCATATAACCTATTTATTACCCATAGTAATAAGCTGGTAATGGTTTATTTCACTTAGAGAGCAACCTGATCTTTTCCAGAAAGCAGCTACAACTCAGGTTTTCATAAGCAGGACTACTAACAGGATCTTTGGTAAGACACTTACCCTATTGAGAAATCCATCTTTTGCAATAATGGCTATTAAGAGCCATAAACTAATTGTAGATAATGGCCTCCCATTCAGCAGCAGTAATTCAGCCACTTTATCAAGATAGATGGCTTTCAGTTGACCACTTTAAGACCTCAGTACGCATGAAGAAAAGGGTATAGATTGTGAAAAGACTTGTTAAAAGTAGCAAAGATGATCCTTAGTCACCTAAAGACTATGGCAGTGAAATAAGAGTCCGGATTTCAGGTGAACTTTTGGTGACCTCCCCTTGCAAACAAGATAGTGATGTAAAAGAACCATCAAGCCAGGAGAGGCTGGGTCAGCGGAGCAGCATCAGCTGAGAGAATGGGAGATCTGATCCCACACTGGGCTTCCCGAGCTGGTAAATGGGAGCTGGGGCGCCCTGCACCATACAAGACAGAGCCTGGGGAAATGTGCCTTAATTGGCAGCCCTCATCTTAAGAAGAAGAAAGGCCAAAGAAATGAGAAAGGAAGATAATGTGGTATAGGGCATGGAAAATGCATTTGAAATGCAGGTTATGAGTACGAAATTGTATCATTTCCTGCATATAACTGTTTGGAGAACATGCAAAGGGTGTTGAGGGCCTGTGATCTTGCACATGAAGAGTCATGGTACCACCCTCTCCTTGCCTCAGTCTCAGAGGTGCATGGTTGTGAGGAGAGGGTCTGAAGTGACACAGGATCCCCAAGCAGGTGCAAAGGAGAGCCCTTTATTCCAAAAACCCGGTCTTTTTAAGCAATTAGCTGGTCATCAGCTACATAGTTTTTAATCATAGCAAAAAGTTCAACCAACCACCACAATGTGAACATGCAATGTTTTTTCGTGTTTTTCTTATTTCTCTTGTTTTTCTTATTTTTCTCGTTTTTCTACCTCTAATATTCAGCTGAGTCACTTTCCCACAGTCCTTTTCTGCTTAGCTGACGTAGCAGGCATGAGCCATGATTTTACAAGGCCTCCCCTTTGGAAGGCTTTATCTATATGCAACATGCTAACTCTAGGACATGGATTAGTCCATGTGAGTTGTAGGTGGGACCAAGTTGTAGTTCAGTCCATTCCTTGTTTTGCCTCCCATCTTCTGAAGACTGATTAAAAGAGAAACTAATAGAACCAAGAACAAGAAGGTCCTTTCTGATTTGCTCTTAACACTTAATATTTTCCTGCTTTTCTTCCATTTTGTCAGCCATGCTTGGGGTAAAACCAATACTTGCCTACTTTGATATTCCTGTGTTCTCATCACTTGGCAGACTTGTTAACCCTTTCCAGATGTTACAGGTTAATTTTCAGAAGGTTTCAGTGGCTGTCTCCTTACTGCTTCACAGACATCTCAAATACTACCTTCAACCAGTCTAGTGACCTTCCTCTTCACTCCACAAAAATATATTTTAAAATAAAAAGAAATTTATGTTTCTTTACATATTCAGTGGATTTTTTTAAAGTAATGTAAATAGAAGGTGGATAGAGCTATCTTTTGTGTTGTTTGTTTTGTTTTTCTTGATGATAGACCTATGATAAACATAGATTAGCAGGTTAAAAGTAGAGAAAGATGAAACACTGTGGTCTACTTAGTAGTCTCAAAAGGCAAAATGAGTGCGACCGACTGACCCACTCTGGTATGCTCACAGTTATAAAGCTAGTAAGTAAATATTTAGTAAGAATATTGATATCAATATTTAATTAATGCAAAGATATCAGGCATGATGTTGAAAGCATTGAGACTTCCTGAAAGGTAGATTATTTATTAAAGATGTAATGTCTGAGTCTCTGACATGGAGTACACATCCCTGGCAGGGATGTGGAAGAGGAGGTGCTGGAAAAAGTGGTTTCTTCTCTCTTCTGACACACGGTGTGTGTGGCACTGGGTGGTTTATTTCATGCTATTACTTCCTTAGTAATGCATAGGGAAATATAGAAGTATTTGAGCAGTGAATGAATCATAATTGCACTACAGAAAAAATATATTAATAGTAGACCGCACAAGCCAGTAGTTCAGCCCAGGCAATTTAGTTTGAAACAAGTGGCGTAAACTAACATTTGCAGAGGAAAGGGAATAAACGTGAAAAGATTTCAAGATAAAAATCTTGCATGAAGAATGCCAGTGTTACAGCCCTGAGATGCTGCCTGGATCTTCAAAGCCACATCCACACCTGTTGCCTCTCTGAGTTAAGCAATCCACCATTTAGGTTCAGCTAACAGATGGGTTGGTACCCCCATTCCCTTCTTCCATGCCTGTGGATTTAAAAAGTGTCTGGCAGATGCTAGAAGCATTTTTATATTGCAGTTATTTTTTTTTTAAATTGTGAAGTTGGGTTTTTTATTCTGTCAGGGAAAATGAAGTCATCAAAATGAAGGGAGTTTCCTGGTAATTCTCTTAGCATCTCTTGTTACCAGAAGCACTTGTTTCCTCAGGCAAGCCCTTTATCCTCCAGACTCTCAACATCGAATCCCTCAGTCTTTGTCAGGGCAGCACCTGCCAAACCCTGCCAACCCTTGTCCTTACCTTCTACCCTCGAGAGAAACACCAGACCTCTCTCTCTGGTACCAATAGTGCTTCAGTAAGACTGCAATTCCTTTTTCAATTCAGATCCACCTCACTCATTATGGAAACACAACTATCTGTAATAAAACACAGCGCATCGTGCACAGTGATGGAGTAAGACGACAGGGACATGAATCAAATGTCTGAGAGATGAGTAAAAACAATGTAAATTCAAATAGGAAAATATGATTATTGAAGATGGAATTAAGTTTGGACACATGATAAGACTCCATCCATCTGTGAAAAATGCCAGAAGATTTTTTAATGAGATTTTCAGTTATAAACGTTGAAACACCATCAGTCCTGAGGTGATAAGATTAGAGCTTGATTGTGTGTAGCTATGAGAATGGAAATGTATATAGAGAACTGACCTACTGTGGAAAAGCAATTAGGGACTACAGGGGGACTAATCAGCAAATAAAACAGCTATACAACATATCCTGTGGCAAAGAAAAAAAAATACCAAAATCAGACATACTCTGTTACAATTTAACAGACATTTGTAGATAAAATTGTGGTTATGGGTGACTTGAGGCATAAAATGGTATAAAATAGGAAATTAAAGCTCTAATAAATTAATGTTGCTTGAACCAATATGCTGTTAGGCATAATGTATTGCAAAGGACAGGACAATTAAGGAATGGGAAGGGAATTACTTCTGGGATGTAATGTCCATATGCTACAATCCGAAAATCCAACCCAACTTTGACATTTGACTTTGGCAAAACAGCTTAGAAGAACTGACTTGGGAACACACTAATTGTACATATGAAAAGAGTTGTGAGGGTCAAAATTATGGCTGTATTAACTTGCACCTGTCAGGTCTTCATATGCCTCATAAAAGGTAGGTTCTGAGGCTGGAGGGGCTTCATCTCCACCAGGACTGTCAGCTTCACTCCAGAGGGCAAGGTGGCACAGGTGTCATTTCTATGCTGCTCACAGGCCTCACACAACCTTACACCAGCAGTGCTGCCCCCACCCTCTCCTCTGCATCTGCCTTTTGCTGTGCAATTTTATGTCCTGCCAAAAGGAAAGGAAATGGGACTGGCTACATGGCTGCTGGATGTGGGATGGTACGTTTGATTGGAGAAATAATAAAGGGGTTTGCTTTCACTACCTGCCACAGACCCCTCTTACAGACCATGACTGTCATAGCTGTGTATTTCTGGCACTGTTTGTCTGTAGCTGACCCATCTGTTATTTCCATCTGCTCTTTTTCTTCACGTTTGCGGGTTATATTCTGAAAAGTAATTCAGATCGCATTGAACCATTTTTGTTCTTGCTTTATGCAGCCTATCTAGTGTGGAAGACTGAAGGTTTAGTGCAAAGCACTTGTTAGCTTCTAGGCAAATTAATGTTCCCTGAATGAAAGAAAGAGAATTTTCTTAACTTTAAATACTTGTGTCTCTTTCCTGAGCTTCATCCTCAACAGATTCACTTTATAGATTTCCCTTTTTCACTGATCAGTTCCATTGCCATTGATTTTGGCTGGTTATCACAGAAGCAAATAGAGTGCCATGAAGTACACCTCTAATGAATTTGGGTATAGTGGTTCTATGGACAGCAACTTTCACAACCACCTTTTGGGAGCAATCCCTACTCTGAGCAAGAATTTTGCTCAGCTGCTTGCTGGAGTTCCATCTCATGTTTTAAACAGGTACACACAGTGCTGATCCCTTGAGGAGACAAGATTCAATACATTCTTTTCAAGTGTTAACAATGATCAAGTATATGGTAATAAGTACAGTATTTTTCCCATCAGTAGTAAAGTAGCTGAAGTAAAATGTTTATACTCCACCTAATGACATACTGACAGTCTGTGCTTTGTTCATGTGTGCAATGTAAAGAAAAGATTTGTCAAACTTTAATGTGCAGAGTGCTGAGTATTAAAAGGAAACAAAATAGGTAAGTATTGCGTAAAGCATGAAATGTTGAATCTAAAGCTTCTGATCTGGATGTAAGCTTAGTCAAGGTCTCTCTGCACATGACCATATGTTCCACAGCTGAATTTGGCACCCAGCTGATGCCAAACCAGATCCAGTAGGCCACCCTGTCTGCATTTGCTCCAATCATCAACCTGTGCTCTGCCCTGGGAAATTTGGCCACGGTTGAGTAAGTCCTGATGACTCCCTTGGAAATTTGCAGGGAGCTTATCGGTGAAAACCTTACCAGAGGAGCAGAGACTTTGGGGAGTAATAACACATCAGAAGTGGGCAGTACTTGGCAGTAAACCTCACCCCTGCCCAAGGGGGATGCAACAACTGCACTGGGTGTTACATTGGGCGGCCCATGGCAAGAGGCAGTGGTGGCAAATTTGTCCTCTTAAATCCCAGCTGTTTGGCTAAAAAGCAGGTTTTGGGAGTGTATTCCAGCAAGGAAAGAGAATGGGTCAGGCAAAGGCGAGTGCCTCTATCCTAAACAATAAACAAACCCACCAAGATGTCCATTGGAGCTGCCTACTAACAAATACACTGTGCTTGTGGCAAGATGCTAAATAAAACCATCCATTTAATAATACCAATCAATTTTAGTATAATAAAATACATCAGCTATGGGATATTTTATGAAAATGTTTAATTCAACTGTTTCTTTGGAATGTAGTAGTCATAGTTTGGAAATTTAAGTTACAGTTCAGTTCTATGTGGTTTTTTTATGCTACTCAGTGTCTGAGAATACAAATGTCATTTAAAGTTAAGGCTTCGCTGTTCATTTTGAAACAACAATTTACAAGTGTCATATTGTCATAGAAAATAAAAATTTCTGTAAAAAAAATTTGCACAAAGTTTTATGATGGTACAAAACATGAAGCAATAATATACCAGTAAAATGAAATCATTTTACTACAGAAGATTTTTATAGTTTTTCAATAAAGAAAAAAATATGTTATTTTACACTTTAAAAATTATGAAACAATCTAAAACAATATAAACTGAACATTTTGTAACACTGCCTTTACAAATTAATAACTTTATAAACATATAATTTTTTTAAATATATTTATCAGTGCAAGATACTTTTCAATGTAAAGTTGCAGTATCATTTTTCCTTTATTGAAGGGCAACTTTAATTCTATTACCTTCAGAGAAGTAAAATCTTCCGTGCTAGATCCTCATTATCATAGTAATGTCTAAAGACCACAAAGGAGATATTTTTTTTTAATGTTCACTATTCTCAGTATGTTAAACGAAGGAAAAAGCCCACCAAATACTAGCTTTTCTGTTCAAATAGATCAAGAACCAAAGCTGGTCTGGAATCTATTGAAATCAGTGGGAATATTTCAAAAGGTTTTGGGCTTGGGCTCCCCAATGGGATTTTCTCTTCAAGGCAATATAAGCATGTAACTCTTAGTCAAGTTAGTGGACTAGAAGTTTTTTCAGCTAAGGAGAATAGACTCTTAATTCCTGACTCACACAGTGGTTGTCTGCTGAAAATAGTTTTGGAAAATCCTTTTCTTCTTTGGGTTAATTAACTAGCTGCTGCAATGCCATTATGGTCAAATTACAGTGTTAGAAACCAATGAAAATTCTACCTCTGACAAAGTGGGTCTGTCGCTTGGGACATCTCACGGACTAACTTTTAGGCAAAACTTTCAGACCTTAGGTGCACTGTCTCACCCTTTGGAGGACCCAAGGTTGGGAGGTTGGGGAGGTAGCTCTTCCATCAATCTAAGGTTTTATGACCCAAAGTGGGTGTTTGGGTTTTTGTGATAGTCATTGCCTTTAGGACTCCTCTGGAATAGCAACTGTCCATGCTTTGTTCTATTGGGTCATCCTTTAAAATATTTTCAACTTCAAACCTCCTTTTCACCTACTGTCTCACTCCTTTTTCTTCAATTTCTGGGTTACTAGTGGATTTTCTACATATTTTTCTATTTTATAGTTCTTACTGGTGAAATTATACACTTCAAAACATATGGTATATAAATAGAGGTGGATTCCTTTGCTCCAAGTAATTCAAGGCTGAATTAGCCCTTCTTTAATCCTAATCCTGGACAGGATATTTTATTGCTCTTCTACAAAAGCAATTTTGGAAAAGACTAACTCAGAAAGTCCCAAGCACTTCCCTGACTCTACTCAGGAATTTCAATGAGGAAAAACATGAGTTCAGCACTTGGTAGGATGTTCCTTTCCCCATGTTTGCACTGGTTTTCTCTGCTGTTTGGTGGATACCCAGGGGAAGGCTGACGCTGCCCCCCAGTTATGGCTGTGCTGTGTGCAGGTCACTGCAGAAACCCAGGGGCTCCCCTTGCACCTGCAGGAGGGGAATGACCCCTCTGCTCTCTCACTACCTTGTACAGACCCCTGTGGGAAACATGCTCTTGTTTCTTTTTACCCTGTTGGACCAGCTGCATAGGCTGTTGAATATTATTTGACCAATAGTATTTGCCCTAAAATATAAAAAAAATTGTCCCACCATTGTCAAGCACATTTTCCCGACAGCTTAGAGTACTCAGTTCACTGCATTGGTCACTGCCTGCACTTGTGGTCAAACAGAAACCTCCTGGTATGAAATGCCTATTGGATATAACATGATAGTAAGAACATACCCTACATACATTGTGGGATTTCATTCTGCCCTCAGTACACACTCCTAAGCCCAATTAGCATTGATTAGCATGAAAATACATGGTTACTGAGAGAACAGAACTCTGAGTTCAGGTAGGGGCAGGAGAAGGAAAGTTTCTTGTTTTAAAGGCAATCTTTTCTGTAAGGGAAGCATTTTCCCCAGTGTAATTAACAGGCAAGCTGTTCAGGATAAAAGACATGTTCCATGACATCAGGAAAAAAGATACTGTCACTTTATGCTGTTAAGAAGAAACCCAAAGTTCGACTTTGGAGGATAAAGTTAAGAATTTTCCCTTATTTTTTTTAACACAAACTCTAATAAAATCCTTTGCCATTACCAGCAAGTTAAAGCTGAAGTTTTCTTTCCTTGGCAATGGCAAATGCTTATGAAACCTACTCAGAGAGACAAAGAGAGAGAGAAAGAGAAGAGAAAGGGAGAGAGATTTTACATTTGAAAATACATTCTATATGAAAGAACAATAAAAGGGGATATTGCAGCTTTATACAAAAGGGTCAAGAGACATGAATTGAAATACAGAAAGCAGAACAATCAAGCCAGTTTGTCAAATTTGATTAGCCCTTGCCTTGGCTGAGGCTGTTTTCTTACACTAAAATATACTTTTCTTTTAGTCAGTGAGCCATCAGAATATGATTAAAGACAAGGGCGTAACTGCAGAGAAGCTGTAGTTAATGTTAACACAATGAGAAGCAGTACAAACAAAAAGGCACTTGAGAGGACATACACTAGCCAGTGCCAAGGACTTTTTTTGTTTAGTTTTTAGGCAGTACACTTGGTTACCAGTTGTGTCTGATGATGGCACATACTCTTTTATGGAGTTCACAAGCACAAAATTTAGTACAACACTGAAAAACATCAATAAAATTTGACAGTATTGCTTCGTAAACAGAGCTGACACGCTATATCGGTACTGATGCAGCAGTACTTTCAAAAACATCCTAACCCTTCTTTGCCTATGCACAACACGAGCAATTATACACAAATACAGGTGCAGAAGTCCACTAAATTGCTGTTACTCCAATATTTTCTGGGCACTGAGCTACAGACAGCATGTCCATCCAAAGGACCCGACTGAATACATTTTGTGACAGCATCTTGGATTTTGCACAGTAAAAACAAAATTATCCATTAACGGAAAACAAAAGAGAGGGAGAGAAAGAAGGACAAAATGAACTATAAGTCAATCATACTTGGTCTCAACACCAGCATTCGATTATTTCAAATAAAACCAACAGAAAAAGCAGACTGTACATGATTCAGGTTGTTAACACAGATTGTTGTCCATGTTCATCGGTTACACACTCATTGAAGCTCCTGAGAAAAGCTTGGCTCAGTGTCATCAATGCACTTTTCAGCCTGTACAGTAAAAGATCAACAGTTCCCCAGCACATCCGAGCTATGTCCTTCCATCCCGACTCTCTGACTTCTCCAGTTGCTTTATGCCTTCATGCTTCTGAGTATGAATTCTGTGTGTTTAGTTTATCTTTTTTCAGTTTTACACCATCGACCAGTTCAAAGTTATAATTCTCCAGTGCAGACAAGTTCCTCTCCGACATCCCATTGTGCCAACAGGCACAGTACAGCACAACTCCACAGATGGCTCCTAAAAGCACCCCGAGTGCACTCATGGCTATGATGGTAATGAGGATTGGATCTAGGGTCTTCAGGACATTGCCTGGCTTCCTGGAGATGTTGTCATCATAGTCGTCACCTGTGCGGTATGGAGGTGTAAACCCTGAAATTGAATAAAGAATTGCAAAATTTTCAGAACTGAGCCTAGTGAGAACTTTGTTTAATGAATTGGAAATTTTGAGAAGACCATCAATTTTTTTTATGTAAGTTTTTTTTTACGTAATTTTAAAACCTAGCTTCTGCAAGTAGTCATAAATAGCTGAAAACTGTAATGTGGCCCAAATAGCTGTGGATTTTTTCCAGACTGTTCTCCAGTCTTTAAATCTGTTACTAGAGCTGTGGTTCTGTCTTGGATTAAGTGAGAGTCTTGGGAGTAAATAAGGAGGCCTTTTAATTATATTTTGCCATGTTGCAGTATATAGCTCAAAAATGTTTATCAAATCCTACTCAGCTCAGTGTGAGAGGTTAGACATCAGTTAGGAATATCTAGCCATTTTATTTCTACTTCAATGATTATAGGATTGGATCTTGAAGTGCAAATAGTGGCAGAACTGACACAGAAGAGCACTCTGCCCTCTTGTGTAAAATATTCACTGGGTATCATAATGATTTCCCTCAACTTTTTTAGTTTATGAAAATGATTCAAAAGCAGCAAACCCTGTAATTGATGCTGGAAAAGCCAAAAAGTCTTTTTGGACAAACTCACTCTCTTTCACTGAAATCAATTATAGCAATCCTGTTGACTGTAACAGGAAAAAAAAAAAAAAAAACTCATTGCCTGAAAAATGCAAGTATGTTTTATTATTGGAACAATATGAAAATTATGATCTATTTAATGATCCATTTGCCGTTATCATCATTGGAAATGATAATGCTTTGCTAGACTGGTCATAAAATGGCATTTTCAACCAGGTCTGTGAAACATTTAACCTGAAGAGTTTTGAGCCTAATTACTGAGGCATAGTGCGAGTCATAAATTGTAAAATATAATGATAGTGCTTTCTTCAGCAGTGGACAAGCCTTCTAGGTAACAAAATATTGAAGGGCTATAATGTGCTTGCATATATATGAATATAATGTAACAAATTTGGTATATGAAATTTGAACTGTTTGAGATAGGCAAAAATAATAAAAAGGACATAAGTCCATATGACATAGAAGAATAAAACTATTACAACCTTCAAATAAATGTAAGTCTTCTTATCATCTCATCCAGAAAAATCATAACACCTTAATACAATATGCAGTTAGAGAACAAATCTATAAATAAATAAATAGAATGCAAAAATTCACATTAAAATGCACATTAAAATTCATTCCCTTTTAAGAAAGAACGCAAATTTTACCTGTTTGATTACTTTCTGGGTCTTCTTCTTCATCTATTTCATTCTCCACATCAGTTGATTCTAATGAAGCAAAAGAATTGACATTGATTATTAGGGTTACAAACACTGATTGACTATCATGCTGGCAATAATGCTATAGCAGATTTTCCTGTGTCAGAGCATCATTATGGTGGCTTGACAGAGCTGTTCATTATAATGGGCTCTGAAAATTAATGGAGAAAAAAAGAAAGATTAAAAAACTCCCCTCCGCCCAGTCTTGGCACAATTTTAGTTATCAGCAGGGGATTTCCATGCCTGGGAAAGAGAAATCAGTGGATGAATTAGCATCTCGTTCACTGTATTTACAATTTTGGAGCCCAATTCCATAACACTTCATCAGCATAGGCATAGTTAATCACAAGAATAGTTTCACTGGCTGCAGAGAGACCACTTGTGTTTGGATTTCAGACTGAGCTTTTGGGTTTAGCTCCCTCAGGCAGAAATCTTTGCTCAACATTTGGTTTGAACAACCAAAACACAGAGGTAGGAAAGAAGTTATTTTCTTTTCTCGTGCTGGAGTCAATTAAATGCAGACATTGTGGTCTTAGCACCTCTCTTGGCGCTGGGGATGCTGCAGGGGGACTAAGAAGTGGGTCCTGCCTCCCTTTTCTGCCAACTGCCACTGTGGTGGCATTTGATAAACCCCAGGGGGTGGACCACGTGGTAAAAAGATTGTTTCCTAATCCTGCAGTGAAATTACCACGTAGCTGAAGACTGTCATGTTACCCTCAAAAGGATGTTAGCTACAAAAGGTGAGGAACACCCTCTATTATTGCTCTTAGTTGTATTGTTAACTCACACAGAATAAATGTATCTTCTTAATGCTAAGAGTTCTCATTTCTATTCTCTCTTTTATATTAAAGTAATTGCTTCATCTCCACTATGGAGGACAGTGTTCTGTTGCTTGTGTCTATTTGGGGCTGCTGCTGCCAAATTTCGTGCAGTATGCAATGTGCATATGATCAGCGGTGACTGGAATAACTCAAGGGCTGGAATAAATAACTGGCCAGGAATAAAAGGGCTCAAAGAGCATCTCAGGAATAGCCTGGCACAGATATGGGAAAGGCCATGTCCTAACGTTGCTTTGTGTCCCACATGTCTGGGAGCTGACGACTACAGCAAATGAGCCACAGCAAACTCAGAATGACAGGACAGCAGAGGACAGAGCAGAGCCCTTTTCACCCTACCTGCTTATCCTGTAAGGCTTTGATATGGCCCTTTAAGAAAAATTAAGAAGGCCTAGTAAGTGATCTAAAAGGGGTGAAGAAATAAAATTGGATTTTGTGCATTAGGTAAAACAGGGTCCTTCAATAGGAAAAGCAGAGAAATTTAAAAAGGGCAGCAATATGTAATACAGGGAGAGACATGAAATTGTGAATTTGCTGTGACCCATGTCAGTCGGATGCCAATTGTGATCCAGACTGCTGCCATACCAAGGTGACACCAGTGGCACTGACTATGAATAAAGCCATGGGCTGAATCAGGATATTTTCAGTGGAAACATAACTAATAATTATCTATCTCTTTCTCATAGATAAAACCAGCTATCAAAATGAAATAAACAATATTTTGGATGAGAACTTTCTATGTTCTTGCTAGTCACACTTACTTCGGCAATCCTCTTGTGCTATGTGATTGTCAATTTTAATATCATCCACAGCAATTCCTCCAGTTCCTTTTCCAATTTCTCCCTCAATAACCACCTGGAAAAACAAGATAGTGTTCACATTGTTTTCATGTTAGCATACAACTGCTGCAGTCAAGATTTCTTAATTAGTTATTGACACACATCTTCACTTGCCATGATGTCACACTTGTGCTTCAATTGTGGCCTGAAAATCAGCATTGCTTTTATGAACTCATACAGGCAAATGTAAATTGTGTACTGATACAACTTTATGGAAGACTTTTACATCAGCAAAACTGTGGCAAAAAGGCAGTTTTGTGACTGATGATAAATGATATATAAAGTATTTATTTGGCCTCTGATAAGAAAGTGCTTGTATCACAGTAATCTGAGATACATGAAATATTTCACTATTATTAGTCACAGCAAGCGTAGCTCATCTGTAGGTGTAATATTGTCTACATAAATCCTTCGGTGACATCTTTTACTGTGGGGTATAAAACATGACCAGCAAGTGTTGCTGGCCTTGGCCATGGTAGCTCAGCAAGGAACAGCCAAGCTCACCTGGTAGTGTTTCACAGACTTGTGAAGAAGAACACGTCCTTCCTTCCAGTAGTTCGCCTGGTGCCCGCTCAGGGTCCACAGCACCTGGTCATATTCATCCGGCTTTTGGTAGCGCAGTTTGATCTTGAGGGTGCCGACGTGCGCGCCGGACATGTGGTACCAGAACGTCATGCAGTGGGCAGAGTTCTGCGAGTAAATCACGGGGCTCAGCAGTCGGGCGACTTTGCCTTTCTGGCTTTCATCAGCTTGTGAGTAAATGAAATTGCCATCTCCTACTGTGACAGAAGGACTGTGTTAAGAATAGCCACCAGCTTTAATTTTCATTGTCAACATAAGAACCTCTGACCACCCCATATTTTTTGCTTTTTTTCCATGCTGATGGGTCAAGCATCACAAACAAGAGAGTCAGAGTGTGTTGTTTTGGGAGCTCTAGGAAAGCTGATATGCTTTGAGAAGAGGGCCACAAAGCTGATCAGAGAGCTGGAGCACCTCTCCTCTGAGGACAGGCTGAGAGTTGGGGTTATTCAGCTTGGAGAAGAGGAGGCTCTGGGGAGACCTTATTGCAGCCTTTCAGCCACTAAAGGGGACTTACAACAAAGATGAGGACAAACTTTTTAATAGGGCCCTTAGGAACAGCCTAAAGGGTAATTGCTTTAAACTAAAAGAGAGTAGATTCAGACTAGATATAAGGAAGAAATTTGGTGGATGGTGAATTATTGACACAGGTTGTCCAGAGAGGAAGAAGACACACCACCTCCAGAAACAACCAAGGTCAAGCTTGAAGATGTCCCTCGTCACTGCAGGGAGGTTGGATGAGATGACCTTTAAAGGTCCTGTCCAACCCAAGCAATTCTATTATTCTACACTTTTTTCTGGCCATCTCCTCTGCTGTTCACTGGGATGTTTCGTGCCAACAGTGCGCCCTTGTGTGAAACACACAAGGCATTTGCTTTTGTTAAGGGAAGGAGGCACAAACATGTTTGGTGAGACAGCATTATGTACTCCATTAGTCAGTGTGCACCTCCTGAAAACAGCCATCCCTGGTTCAGCAGTCTAGAGAGAAATCCCTGGGGCCTACTCTATGTTAATTGCGCAAAGAGCTATTAAAAAAAGTCTGTTTGAAGTAATCTGTGCTCAAGGGGCAAGATTAGAATGGGAAGAACGCTGAGAAGGGTGAAATGGCTTTGAACAGCCATGGTCAGAGATCAGGAACAGAGATTTAAAGCATGTTCCCAAATAGAGCCTGAGCATTGTCACAGATGGTGTCAGAATTATGCCCTTGATTTTTGTAACAATATGTTGGGCTCTATATATTTGTGAGCCATTTTCCTTAAAGAGTAAGATTATAGCTGATACTTTCTCAAGGGCATAATGGATTTATACTTGTTGAAATCTGAACACCGAATACCCTTAACTTGGAAACTTACTTTCTCAATCATGCTGAGAGAGAAACACGTGAGAGTGTGATTAGTTTGGTAACAGAAAATTGCTAAGTAAGATACTGACTACAGAGAAGTGCTTCTGAATTACATCAGCCACATATCCATTCCAGTCAGCTTTTGAACAGTGTCTTTGCAGAGAGTCATGGTGGAAAAACATGAAGTTCATCCTGAGGTGTGTAAGAATAGATTGCATGTGCAATGCACTCACACAAAAGGATGGAGTCAGCATTTATTGACATCATCCTATTGAGAGTAGGAAGGATAAAAGTAATAATAAAAAATACTATTTCTTGAGTATTGCTGAAATAAGTATACATATCACTGTTTATATTGACACTCAAAAAAGAAAAGTAAAAAGAGGCAAAAGAAGATGTCGTGGAAGGATGGTGTTTTGTCAGCATTGGTCTTTGCCTATACATAACGCCCTTGAATTTCATGTGAAATAGTGTATTATTGGATTGCAATGGTATAGTCCTGCACCAGTGAAGACAGGAAGATGAGCATTGCTACTCTGGTAAGCATAAGAAGGAACAGAGTAGTGAGATTCCTAGGGACTAGGAATGAAGAGGAGTGGGTTAAACCCAGTGGCTAGACCTAATAAATAAGAAATAAGCATATTTCTTCTAACATGAGACAAGGGTGTTTTCTTTTGTTTGGATCTTTCTGTGAGCCGTAGAGGTATCCTGCCCAATATGCATGTTGAAGAATTGTATAGGAGAAGATGATGTTATATTGTAAAAGAATTAAGCTTTTTTTTTCCTCTGTCTTTCTGCAGTAACATCTTGTCCAGCTTCTTAAGCAGGAATGCTTATGACTATACATTCTCTCCAACTTCGCTTCTGTGCACAGCAGCACAACGTGCAAATCTCATCAAAGAATGGGGAAATCCAGAGGGAGGAAAAAAGGAAAATAATCACAGCATTAGGATGGCTGTCTGAATTGGAAGACCTAACACTGGCCAGAATTCATCACAAGATATATAATTTGACATGCAAGTGACAGGCAGTGTATCCTGCTGTCTACAAGCAATTGCTGTTGAAGATAACTTCTGTGTATTTTTTCAGCTTTACACGTGTCTGAGAGAAAGATATGCCTGGGAGTTGCTCACTGTGGTTCTCACAATATGCAGGGTGGCCTTGTTGTGCAGCTGAGGGTTTGTTTGGGACATCAGTGCCATTCAGACTGCTCATGATCTGTGTTCACAGCCACCCCACTCACTCTGCCTGCTGGCAGGCAGATCATGAAACTGGCAGGTGAAGGTGCTCTTAGAGTCCAAGGAGAATCTTGGAAAATATAGAAAGTGCAGTAGAAGAAAAAGGGACTGCCTTTAAGATGTACTAAAGCTACAGCTCATGGAACAAATAAGTTTTCTGTACTAGCAGGGCCCAGTGGAAACAGCAAAATCTCATTTGAAGAATATAATTTCTTCATCTCCTGATTGAAGACTGGTTCTTTCTCTATAATCCTTGATGGCAAAGTGCAGATAGCTCTCATTTTCAGAATATTATTGCAGTGCCAGGTCAGGAACTCTGTCTTCATTGTCTTAATTAGAGCTTTACTTATGCATGCCTTTTAGATTTTGTCAGTCTCTGGCTAACATAGCTTTTAACCTCCTTTCAATGTCAGATCCTACTGAGCCATTTCACTTTACTCTACATCAATTTTTCCACCATTACAGCCTTCACTTCAACTAACTGCATTTAGTTAATTTGATGCCATTTATTTGTACAATGCCATTTATAGTCAAAGTATTGCAAGTTTTTTTTTCCCCTGAAACTACTGTACTTGTCTTAAGATTCAATTGAAAGTGTCTCAGAATTTAAAAAGTCCAATTTTGTCTAATTTCCTTGTCATTCTCATTAAGCAAAGGGTAGCAGAAGTGGGAAGGGGGATTCATCTCAACCCATTTGATTAATCTGCACGTATGCAAGCGTGAACACTAAAGTAAGAGGCTGTGCAGGTCGCACAGTGCCCTCCCTTCTTCACTAGCCTGCAGCAAATTTATTGCCTAATTATGCTGAGCTATGAGTTAGTTACTGCAAAACAAACCAATCAATTCCCCAGCGAGATATTTCTTGAAAAACTGTTTGTGAGCAGAGGATGGCTATAATCTCCAACTCCTGCTGGAAAGGAGAGGGGCGTGGTAACACACCCATCTGGGAAGTTTCGCTTACATACAACACTTTCTTGCAGTGGATAGTCCCTGTAACTACAAACAGGAATAATGTGAGGTCATTAACTGACTGACTGTATTACTTGGTCAGCGATATTTGCAAAATATTTGGCGATTCAGATTTTTTCCTACCCCAGGTGATGATTACCCAAAGGCAAGTCAGGGGAAGGGAATATCTTCAGTTCCTGACAAGAAACAATCTTTATTCCTCAACAGAAAGGACAGTTACAGTCAGTTGTGATTACCGGTAATGGATTAGGTTTACTAGAGAACCATCTTTGCGACTTTATGTATTTTAGGTATAATTCACTCGCCTGTGATTTTGGAAAACATTGGCATTAAAAAGAACAATCTCATCCCAATGTAAAGCAGCTACATCATGAACTCATGATTACCTGAGTGGTCTTGAATCGGCCCAGTTTTGCTGGTCAGGATTGCCCATCTTAAATCCACCTGGTTGTCATGCTCCCAGTGGCACAAAGTCTTTTGGGATCCCCAGCCAAAGGCACAGTTGTATAGTGGTGGCTCTGCAAGGAAAGATGGAAAATGGGGGATGAAATGTGAATATTAATTACATAATTCAGATTTTGTACTTCAAAACAAATGCATACATTTGACCATTAACAGAACCATTCCCTCCTGAGACTCTGAGAAGCCATAGCAAGAACAGCCCTCCTGGGAAACAGATGAAAAATCACTATTTTTTGTAAAAGATGTGGTTGCTTCTTGTCTCTTTATGACCCATATGATGAGATTTTTTTTTTCTGTGGTTAGATTAATTCTTCTGATTCACCCGCATTATCTGATAACTGTGTTGCAGCACAGAAGACTCATAAAGAAAACTCTGGCTTACTTATCAGATGTATTTTCTGGTTGTCAATATCTCTGCACCATAATGGTGCCACAATTTGCAACTCTCAATAAGATTTGGACAAAAATAAGTACAACCAGAAACATTAATGGAATATCCTTGGCAGGAAAGGATTTCTGCTGAAGTCTACAGTTCTTGGCTTCAATAAGGAACTTTTTTCAGCATCTTCCAGACAGTTAAGTAGGCCCACAAGATGGCAGCACTGAAATGGACAAATTGAGAGGGAAAAGGGACAAATGTGGCTGATTGCCAAATGAACTCAAAATAAGCTTCAAAACAAGCTCTGCATAAAATAAGGGAAGTCTGGTATTATGGTCAGGATGAGATCACATCTTGTTTTCAGCTTCTTTTCAATTCTGCCCAAAGGTTTAATACATAGTAGCTTATTTTCTTCAATAGAACTAGGAATTTCAATGGAAAGATTATACAAAGATAGCATATAAATCCTTTGCAGTTCTTATTTTCAGAAGCAGTTTGAAATCTTTTGAGCATTTGGTTCCTACCCCATTGGCATGAACTTTTATCTCACCTTGAGCAGTGACAACTCCCAGTAGAGCAAAACCCTCCCAACAGCAATGTGACCAAATCTTGGAGTATTTTCTCAGGCATGACTCATTTCTTATTAAAGGAATAACTTAGGTTAATTTTAATGAGATGCTTTGTGCAAGTATGAACTAAGAACAAAGGACTCTATGCTTCCATCAATATCAGCTCTGGGGGAAGAATTGTGTTTCTTGCCCATTATTAATAAAAAAAGCCAGAAAAGATAATGCAACTCTTAGAACATGCTTGCTTATTGTGGGAAAATAATGAGAAATATGGGAAGTGTGTTGAGACCTGCAGTTGGCCAGACCTTTGAGGTGGAGCTCTTCCAGTCTGAAGAGGCAAAGACCTCCTGCATGTACTGAGCTGCCAGGGAAGACTGGTAAAGCTTTTGAACTCACAACCCAGATTTTAATGGAAGGTAAACTAGAATAATAATTTCAACAACACAAAACCTCAGGTGAGTAGGTTGAGACAGAATTGATATAAAAATGGTTCATCTATCATTCTTTCCTTGCCTGCTGTGTCCTTGTTTGGCAGGCCCTTGCTCCCAGACACAGTTTTTTCTCAACTCACTGGATTCCTGCATTGTGGCCACTCTGCCCTCTCCCCTCTGGCCCCTAGAAAATTTCAATCTGTCAGCAGAGACATCTGAGCCTATGGCAGCTCCTGCCCCTCTGCTCTTCCTGTCAGTGCCTTGGCTGTGCTGTGGTATCTCTCTGCACTGAGCCCTCATTCTTCACTCCTTTCTTTCATCCTCCCCATCTCGTCTGCCTCCCCCCCTCTCTCCTGCTGGCCTCCAGAGGGGTCTATTCCACATTGTCACGAATGCAGCATCCTAGTTGGGAACAAATGAATTCAACAGATAATGTCTGGCACAAGAACTCAATGTGGAGGAAAGATGTTTCCTGGAGCACCCTAGCCCTTTCTAGGAAAAAAGCAGATTGTGGTGAATAATTTCTCCTTGGGCTCAAAACGTTGAAGAAACAGAACTGAGTCTATGCACTCATGAGTGCAGAAAGGCAATCCTGGAATTATGTCTCTTCCATCAGTGTATTAGGTATTTTTTTCTATACAATGGGGCTATGATCAAAGACATCTTACCCAAAAGGGGACATCTGAAAATCAAGGGGGGTTTTAAAAGAAACAGAGTGACATTGCAATGAATTAAAGAGTTTTAAGATTGTGACAAATAGCCTTTCATTGTCAAGCCTAGGGAGAGCTATATTGCATGGCTTTGACATCAGAGCCATGAGACAGAACTTTAGAAAAGGTTTTAGAAAATGTAGAACAAAATTAATCTTATTAATCCCAAAGGATTATATCAGTCAAAGTACTGATAGCCTGTGTGGTATTCAAACCACAAGAAAGGAGAACAGTGGTAGATAGATCACATCCATCTGAAGATACCACACAGCAGAAATGAGCACATAGCACAAAGACAGGACTGGTATTGTTCAACTGTGAATAAAAATAAATAGCAGAATACATAGGAGAAGTATGTAAATGAATGATGAATCCAGAGACTCAGAACAGAACAATATTCTGGTTTCTCCATTTCACAGCCTAAGTAATGTGAGCTCAATGTGGATCAAAGGAGAAAAATTCTCATATGATGTGAGTGGTACTTGCTCCCCTGAATGCTGCTAAGATTGAACACAATTCAAAGAGAACTGGACACTGACACAGACAAGGAAAACATCCAGAATTTAGTTGTTAATTCTAAAGTGCAGGAAGTGACAAAAGCCTTTTACTTCATGCTCTGATGACAGTTCTGAACACTGGGATCAGAAGGAGAGTTTCAAAACAGGGCTAAATTTCACAGCTCCATCTAATAAATACTTTCTTACACTTTCATTTGAAATATATAGTCCAGGAAATTGGCAAAGAGCCTAAGTCTGATATGCTTTGGCCATGCCTGTGTTCCTTGGCTTCAGACTCAGAGACAGCATGGTGTAGCATAAAAATGAACTTGTTTTCCACGCAGGAGTAGAATCCACTGAAACTGAGGAGAATTTGACCAGTAACCTGCACGCAGTTAGCTGTTTCTTGCTAGGTTCCTATTGTTTTCTCAGAAGTTATTGTGTTACTATATTCCTTAGGCAATCACAGCAATGGGATTGAAGGTCAAAGGCAAGGCATTTCAGAGTGCTCTTATTTTATGAGCTTCTTAAACATGCCATCTCTTATTGCCTATTCTTATGTCTCTTCCAGAGCTTCTCCCAGGGACTCATAAAAAAGGAAAAATAGGCCTGCTAGCCAATTAATAATGGACACTTGTAGCATCAGGATAGGTTCATTATGGCTCAGTATGGACAATGGATCTGCCCCAGAAAAGACAGGCTAGTTCAGCCCTTCTATTACAGGTCCCAGGGGGCTGATACAGTAGCTCACAGCAAGCTACAGGCAGTCTGTCTGTCCCCTTCTTTGTCCTTGAACTATAGCCTGGCAGCTCTGGTGGAAGGAAGGAAACTAGGGACGAGTAGCAATTGTTGGGCTCCCTCTGCATTGCTGGCCCATTCCCATGTTAGGATCATTCTCCTGCCAATAGGTGATTGATCTCTGGGTTTGTGTGTATTGAGAGGACAAAGAAAACCAGCTATTATGTAATCAAATAGCAGCAGCTCAGATGAGAATCTGAGAGGGAGGTGTGACGAAATCCCATGTGCCTTTTTCAAAATGTAGGGTACGTGATACTGAATTAAAACAGATTTATCCTCTCAAAGAATAACCAACAGCTGTACTTTTTGACCACATCTTGCTCACAGCTGGGACCATTACTGCACATGAACAAGAAAGTAATTTGAAAATCTAGTTGAGTGAGTTTCTTGCGAGTCCATTAATCTTTCGTGGCCCACAGACTTTGACATATTTTTATAACTCCTCCAACAAGAGGCAAGAAGAAGCAATAATGGCATTAAAGATGATATGAAAATATTCTCTAAGATGCTCTTGCCAAAGGGTAAATCAACATTAAAATGGGAAATTACAAACATAATTTTGACCACTTCAAAGTAATATTTGGTCTGATTTATATTTGCATTTCACCTTTTTATACCATTTATGCTGGCAGCACAGAATTACCTTAAATGATAGTAAATGATAATTTAACAGCCTTAATATCCCTTTACTGATACAAAGTTGCTCCAGCATAAATGAGAATCAGACTTATTCTACCTTTAAATTATTTCTTAGCAGAGCTTTTAACTTCAGGATTTTTTAGTTATATTCTTCTGACATAGCTATTACGTGTGTGAAAAACAAGGTACTTCTCAGAACTGTCTGCTTTACAAAGGACTCAGATTACACACTGAGAGCATGTAATGTAAATGAACAGCTTGCCCTGTATGTAAATAGCTAAGAGACAAGCATTTCAAATAGTCCTTTAGAATTGAAAAAAATGTGTTCAAAAATGACTAGATGTTAGAAAGTCTTAGGGCTGAGAACTGAGGTATTTACCTTGACAGATGGATTTGTAAAAGGCATCTTTTTAAGTTTGAGGAGAAAAGTAGATCCTCTCTTAAAAAAAAAGTCCAAACCTTTAAACATTTTTAGCATTTTGAAATCATGATTCTTTTTATTTTCTTTCAATTCAGTCCTCTTGAAACGAAATGTAAATGAGTCCTTGATGGAACAGCTTGTTTATACACAGAGGCTTTCCAGCTATTTGCTCTTAACTGTTTCCATAGTGTATGAAAGCTGGTTGGAATAGGATAATCTCAGGCTTTGACACATACAAGCATGTTAGTCTGGGATAACAAGATTAGGGATATTTGCAGGCTGGAATGCAGGCAGAAGGACAGTAGTACATGGCACTGGCACCTACTGCAGGGTACCTGTGCCATGGCACGTGCTGCTGCTGCGAGGGCTGGTCAATCTCTGTCCCCATCACTGTGGCACAAGCTGCTGTGGCCACCATTGGCACCATGTTCCTGCTGCAAGGTCACCCGCTGGAGCCTGCAAACTGCAACTGATCTGGAATAGCTCCTTGGCTTGGAGCTCATCATTTACCTCATGGTGCATTAGCATCTTAAGGTAAACCAGGCCTTAAAGGGAATTAAAGCCAAAGCTGAAGGCTCAGTCCTTGATGTGTTAAATTCCTACCTTGTTCAGCTTGAGAAGAGCTGAAAGAGTGCACTTATCCTTAGGCAGCAGAGGGCCAGGGGCCCCCAAGCAGCCCTGGAACTTCAAGGACAGTTTATTTGTGGCTGACGGAACAGACTCTCCCGGCTGCACAGCTCCTGCTCCGTGCGTTTCACTGTGGCACTCGGGTCCAGCCATGTCCCATCAGCAGAGGGAAATGTTTATACCACCTCCAGGCCAGGAGGGGTTTCCTCATGCTGAGGGAAATTTCTGTCTGCCCGTTTTTGGGAGTTTTTGGCTGGTTTTCAGTGAGGGATTATGAGGCAGCTGGAAACCTTTATGTCTTTAACTGGAAATTCTGGAAACCTTATTCTTATTTATTAGCGTCTGGCTGATCTCTATCTATGATCTTTGTAATGTGCTGCCATGTGGGAGCCTGGAGTTTGGGATGTGAACTCGTCCCTTATTCCCCGGAAGGAAATGGTTCCTACAAGCACAATGCAGGGAAGTAACATTGGCATGCTCTGAACAGAGCCTCAGAAAGTCTTTTAATAGAGAAAAAACTTGGCACATCGCAGAGTAAGCAAAGGTGGTGCAGGAGGGAAGTAAGGAGAGAAAATGAGGATATCTTAATCTCTGGTAGTAACAGTCAATCTGTTACTGGAGAGTCCCACCCAAGCCAAGGGGATTGAACACAACCTGCAAAGCAGCTGGCACTGCTTGGGAGGGAGTGAAACTGTACTGCACAGAGGCACTTTCTAAATTTGCAATTTGTTTAAATGCAAGAAGATAGTTTAAAAAAACTATAAAAAATCCTTAATCTCATCAAAATAGAAACCTAACAGATAATTTCAGACATAAAAATTAAAATGCCGTGCTCTAAATCTACCACATAGAATCTTTTCTTCCTCTGCATCCCCAACCCCTTTGCAGAACTGTGAGACCAGCAGCAGCCGTCCAGCCCTTCAGCAGCACTGACTGTGAAGAGGAGGGTGGAGAGGTGTCCCAGTAGGGGGGACTGGCTCACTGTTGTGTTTCTTATTGCACTGGTGCTCCACAATTTGCCTTTGCTCATAAAGCAGGGCAGAGGTAAAAATAGTGTATGCTGACTTAGGCAATTGGGTGACCCTGGAGACAAATTTTGAGGAGAGTAAAAGCATTGGCCTCTGCAATATTTGAATGCAGAGGCTGAGAGTGGGTACAGCGTCTGAGCTAAGTCAGCTCTATCTCTTAATCAGATCAACACCATAAGTGTCCTTTAGGAATTTTTTTACATTATTAGTCCCTTTCATTTGAAGCAAGACTGGATTGTGTCACATGGTTGAGGAAACAATGATAAACATTTACCCACCCTGTTAATAAATCACTTGCAAGACTGTGCCTGACTGTGCTTTAATGGAGGAAATGGGAGTAACTGAAAACTGACCTCTTTACCGCTCCACAATTATTGATGCAAAGGATTTTTAACCAGTGCTTATAGTTTTTGGAGTTCAGGTTTTCTGCCCAAATTCATCCTCTCCCCCACTCCCAGTAAATTGTACAGGATATTAAAAAAGGGTATGAAAGCTGAGGAAGCAGCAAACTAAGGAATTTAAAAGCTTCTAGCTATTGTATTACGTAACAAGGACCTGCTGCCACTGACAACTTGGTTTTCACTTTTCAAGTACATGGTAGCAGTTTATGTAACCCCATTTCAAGAAAACTTGCTAGAAAACAATACTGTAGAACTGCCAGCTCCCTGGTGGAAAAAACTGGCAAATTTTGCTTGTCTTAGTTTTGTAAAACCCTGGATATAAATAGTGAGTGGGCCTGTGTGGCTGTTTTTGTTTTCCTGGAGTTTGCAAACACACTTCGTGTCACTGACATGCCACATTTAAACAGTGCACTGTGTGATTAAGTTAGTTTAATTTTGTCAGCACTTGGCATTTGCTGATGCAGAAGGAAATCTTGTTCTCTGCTGTATCTACATGTGGATGAAAGGAATAAAATATTTACTGTACAGAGCTAAGAGACCAGATGCTTCTTTACTTCAGAGACTTCAAGGAATGGTAAGTCAGGAAGTGCTGCAATTCATTATTTTGTCTCTGGCATGAAATTTGGGTATGGAATTTATTGTGGTTTTAATAAGAATTTTTTTACCTGGTTGTAATGTATTGTCAATTACTGTTGGCTTTTCTGTATTCAGCACTGTAGTCCCACCTGGAAAAGAAATTATGCGTATCATGATACATGTGACACAACAAAGGACACAGCAGTCATTAGGAATAACCTATATATAAACCTGAAATATTACTGTCTTTGTTAGACATGTAGGTAACTGAGTATGCGAGCTTAAGCATAAAAATATGACATTAAAAGTCTGGTTTCCTTTATCAAAAAAGCCTCACAAGAACTCATCATTAAATAAAGCTGTGTATCTTTGGATTCCTTGCAAACACCAACTAAATCATCCTCACCATGTCCCTGTGACCGTCCTTGATTTATAGACACTAATTTGCTCCAAATCACATGGGAAGTGAGCAGCTGGTCTTCATGACACCACCTAAGAGTCACTATTTTGTTCATTTACCCATGACCTGCTGTTTTTATACCAGGGATATGAGGTAAAACTGGGGCTCCCTGTAAGTTTTTTTCACAGCTGTGTTGTGAGACCAGCTCACAGGAGAGGTGCATGGGAATTGCCAGACTTTAGGATCTAGTCTAAGGTAGTTTTCACTTACGTCTCAAAGTGAAGGAAGAATTAAGGACTTCCCCTTTGTCCTTTTCTTCATGCAGATAAACAAGAGGTGAGTGGGGTCATGGCCCTCTCCTAGGCTTACTAATTGATATTTTTAAAATACTTGACTTTTTAAAGCAAGCCTCATATTCATAAGGAAACAAAAAGGAAATTAGTACAATTATAAATGCACGGTGGGGTGCTGATTGCCAGTCAATGACTCCTGTTTTTCTTTTCTCCAGCAAGCAAGTGCTTAAAGTGTTATGGAAAGGATGACTATGATGACTTCCAATGAGAAAGAATGCCCTAGCTGTATCAGCTTTATGTTTGTGAGAATGATCTGATGGGAAATGCTATAAACCACGCAAACAGAGTAGCTCTGTATGGGGTCCAAATAGAGCAGGAAGGAATTTGGCCTACAGCACAATTATAGTTAATTGCAAGGGAGGCTTCACTGTGGTACTCATATATGTGCAAGTGCTGTCAGGGAAGCGACTCTGCAGTGGCGCCCACAAGAGCACGCACGCCACGCTTGCACTGGGAACGGGTAAGAGGGGGTAAGGCACTCATGAAATCCCCTCTGCACTGCCCTGCTTAATGGACCACATGACTTACACACTTGCCTTCTATGCAGTTTGGAGGAAGAAAAGAATGTTTACAATTAATTTATTGGTCGAATCAGTTCTGTGCATTTTGCTGTTATAAGTAAAACCATACGTACAATGGAGCATTTCTCCAATGTCCAGAAGAACTGGGCATGCACTGCCTAGGGTTTCTAGGTGTTGTAAAAATAAATTGTACTTAAACATCTGCACTTTTGTAGGAGGGCTATGCAGTATTTTTCAGTATTAATACTGAGAAACATTCAGTTCCCTAGAAGAGATGGTGCTCAGGAAGGTTGGCAGCTGTTCCCTTGTCTTAGAGATTATAAATTGCCCCCTAAGCACAACCTGCAGAAGCTGAATGAAGGTTTTTCTTCTGCTCAATAAACGTTCCCTAAGGGACATGTGGGATGGAGTCCTGAGCTCCTTGAAGTGCAGAGACTATGAACATGGATGGTGCTTGCATAGATCTGTCTGCTTTCCTTGACAGAGCCTCCTCTATGTGCAGTATGTCTCTACCTATTGGGCTTTGCAGGACACTGTAGGGCTCTGCCGGAAGCTCTAGTGTTTCCTGACCTGCCTCTTTCTTTTCTGAATAATAAATAAATAAATTACATTGTTTAGTAACATTGAAAGCTTTCCGAGCTACCTTAACAAAATACAGACTACTTTATCAGACTCCCTTCATGGCTGTTTTCAAAAAGAATAAGGTTGATCTGAGACACTGATTTGAAAAGCAGTGACAGTGACGGTGCACTGTCTTTTCCACTCAAGAATTGTTTTTTTCAATTTATGATTTGCAACATGCAATTCCAGGAGATATTGGCAAAGCTCAGAAAGGGTTTGATATTGAAATTTCACTTTCATTTGTTTCTGTTGCCTGATGTTCTACTTGGCTTATTCTAAAAAGCCAATCTCTTACCTAAGCTCACCCAATGACCTCTTGGACAGCTATTGCCAGATTTTAACGATATTTTATGTCATGGATATAAGAAGCAATAAACATTTATTAGATAAGCACATCAGGGAGCAGTGATGAAATAACTTGTGTTGCTGCATCTAAAACCAAGCTCAATTACTGCAGATATATAGACCTAATCAAACAGACACAGAGATTTGTGGAACAAGTGACCTCCAAGAAGAGATCAAAAACATAGAGGTGCAGTGTCAGCTGTCTTAGAAGGGCTAATGATTCTGTGCAGAAGTGTGAGGATATGAAACCTAGCATTCTTCCTCTATTTCAGATCCAGTCTATGTTACATGTCCCCCTCTTACTTTTCTGCTGCTGATGGCAGCTTGGAGAACATCAGCCCCTCTGTGGCTGTAACACTGTGTAGGCAGGGAAGCTCATGGAAATATTTCTGTCAGTGTGAGTATGTGGCAGTGCACTTTGCTGAAACAAGTCTGTTTTGTCTCTATCTGGGAAAGGTTTAGGGATGAGATTTGAGTCCTATACTAAGTTTTAGGTAGGAAGCCTATAACTATATAGCCTATAATGTAAACCAAGCAATATTTCAAGTTCTTCAATCTCAGACAATGAATCTCAAGATTATTGTCCAGCTTTTCTTCTTAGTAAGAGAAAGTTTGATTAGAAGATTTGATTAGACACAATTACCACTCAAAAAATTTCCCTCTCTTCCATCTAGTCACTATTATTTTCTTCAAAAATTACATAGCCGAGAAAACAATCAAAAGTATTGTCATGTATAAAAGGCAGATGCCCATGTTTTGACAGCACTAACAATACAAACTGCATACTAATGTCCATTAGTATTGAGTGGTTAAATCAGTGCAAACATTAAGCTGGTGATGGATATGAGCTACAACGAAGCTGCAATGGAATGAGGATGGTTTCTGCACCTGTCAGTTGGTAGTCATCACCTGTGCCACTGTGACAGTTTGCCTGGTCGTCATCACACTCATCCACGGGCTTGCCTTCAGAAACAGTGGGGACAGCAGTTGGAGCTGAAACAAAATCCAGTTGTTCAGTTAAAACACGAGCTGGAGAAGCAGCATGCAGCTGGGAGTAACATCTTGATGAGCACATGTGTTGTGTCTGAGGATTGAAGCAACTCTACTTTGCAGGTTGCTTAGTACTTCTTTGGAATGGAGAGTATCTGTTCTGCCTCCTGCACTGAGGCATATCTGACCTGAAGGGCCGAGCACAGCTGGGCAGCAAAGCCCCAGGCTGTCTATTCACTGGCTGACGGCTGTTTGTTGTTCCTATCAAGGAATAGTGAAAGCCTGGCTAGGCAGAATGAGAGTCCTGGAGGGTTGTGTGTGGGGTAGAGATCTCATAATTTTATTGCTCTCCGAAGTCCCGGTGAGTGAGCCTGTGCAGAAGAACAGGGGGGGATGCATGCTCAAGGTGGTAATTCTCTAGCACCCAATGAGCTGCTGAAGAAACCTCTCTGCAGAGCCCATATAAGAGAGGAAATGTCTGAGCACGGTTCTGGTAACAGCAGCAGGAAGGCAGTGTGATGTGGAATCACTTTGTGCTTAATGAGGACACATGGAAAGTGCTTCTTGATTTTTGTTGAAGTTATAAATAAATAAGACATCAGTGATGTCAGTCATCCCTCCCGGCCACCTGCCTGCTTCTCGCTGGTGGTAACTTTCCGGTAGCTGCTGCCTAACCAGTAAAAGTCTGAACCTTGTCATTACAGTTAAAAGCTTCAGGTTTGTGTAAGATGCCAGGAAACACACAGCCCAGAATCTGCAAAGCACGCCACATCTGGAAAACCAGAACACAGAGACTCGGTGCTACGTTTGTGTTTCATGCCGCACGTTTAGTTCCCTGGCTTAAGATAAGCACTCCTGGAATGTGATCCAGGCTTTTGTCTCTTCTCACTTACTGTTATTTTCATCAACAATCTTTTTCACTCATTGTAGGCTATGCAATAATGTATGACTTTTGCAGATTCTTCTTTCCCCTTCTACTGCCCTCAGAAGATCACATACGCTGACTTCTTGGCTTGAAAATGTCAGGAGAGGTGGTACTTTTTGAAGTAGCTATATTATGGGATAAAACATGCCTCTTTAGGACCCTGACCTAAGCTTTACAGGTTCAAGCTATCCCTAGTTAAAGAAAGAGTTCTGTACCTATTATGAATTATGCAGAACATTTGTTACCCACATTGCTATAAAAAACCCTCTGGGGGATCCCTCTAGATTTCTACATCCAGTTAAGTTTCTTATCTTGATCTTTGTGTCCCTGTATAGCCTCAAGCTTGCCTACATCTCTGCCATCATTTCATATATGCCCCCCTGAGGTGCTTCAAGCACACAAAAGTTGCCCTCGCTCATTACTGCTGGAGAGCTGATTTCTACTCCTCTCTGTGCCAACCTCCACACTTCTTTTCTCATCTCAACTCTTTTCTTGCTCAGTAAATCTCAAGTGACTTCATTCAACTCCCTTCTTAAAACACAATTATACAACATTAAGCATTATTGTGCTTCTCCCACAGGCAAATGAGAATTGACCTCACCTATCCATCGATGACCTACAGGTGAGCATACATCAAAAGTATACCACAGCAGAAGGAAAACATGTGAAAAGATGTGTCCCAGTGGAAAAACAAAAATGTACTTGCTGTTTCAGTTTGCCTAAAAGCAAAGGGTCCTCCATCTCACTGAGCAATATATTCCTGGGAGGTGGTGCACAGACTCACTCTTGGATGGCTGGGTGGCTACAGGAGCCCTGTGGCTGAAGGGCTTTGCCCAGAGATTGTGAGTTTACATAAGGCAGGTGCTGGGTTTTCTTTTTTTTCTGAGCAAGTAGCACAATAGTCTGCAGGAACCAAGTATTCCCACAGGAAATGAGGACTTCCTGCGGGAACTAAGAAGTATTTCCAACCTCCCCACTTTCCGGGCCAAGTAAAATCATACTAATTCAATCACTGAACTAAAAAAAACAACACAGAACTCATCAGTTCTCACAGCAAATGCCTCCCACACTTCCCTCTTGAGGGAGAAATGGTGAGAAAGAAATGGAGGTAGAGTTGTTTCCATTCATCATGGGAGCCTGTTCAGCTGCTTCTATAAGAGATGTCATATGAAACCCCAAATAATATGGTTTGTTATTCTGTATTTTTAAACTGTGTGGTTTATAAGCCTCACCACTGTACCATCATCCACCAGATAAAATTGTTAAATTCACATAGTGTTATCTGTAGTTATCTATGAAGTTAAATAATTATGTTTATATAACAAAAATCAAAGCAGGCTTTATGTCACAGTCCAAGGACAAATGCCTAAACTTTGCTTTTCCTGGTCTTTCATCTCCTACATATTCTTGCAAAATTAAAGCTAGTAAAGAACAAAGAGGCCCCCTTTACCCCCCAAAAGTAACACCACAGACACTGTCCAGTCAAGTGATCTTTGTCTACCATAGTTTGTGGTGTGACTTTCAGGCCCTTTGAAGGATAGAGGGACGTAATTACTATATATAGTGCAAAACTCCTTCTGCATTCTTGGAAAACATCTCCAGGGTTGTATCATGGTAACATAAAATTTAAGTTCCTGTCTTTATTCTCTGCTAATAGCTCTATGATTCTCAAAAGTATAATCATAAGGCTGCTTAAGGGAATGGAAAACCATGTGGAGAGTATCACTGTGATTCAACAAAGGAATGGGAAAAAGAATAATAATTGTGCCTTGGGCAAATTCAAATGTTGCAGAGAGGAACTGATCAGGCCAAGAATCACTAATGGCAGTCATGGAAGTGAGAGTCGATGTGCTGCCTGTGCAGACACAACAGTCTTCAGCAGCAGACCAGATAGAGAATGTATTTATAAAAAAAATAAAGTACATTCATTTCTAGCAGAGCAATTACCTTCAAGTTCACAGCCCAGCAGCTCCATTCGCAGCCCCAGTCCCCCGTGTGTGGCTCTCTCAGGGTAGACACGTATGAATCGTGTCGATACAGGTTCAAAAGTCCGCAGCTCAGGCGTGTCGTAGTTGGTGTTGCCTTCAAAAGTCTGCAAAACATGACAAATGCTACTTGTTAAAAAAGAAAGAGAAGTCTATTTTTTCACACTCATCTTTTTTCCTTCATTCTCCAGCCTTTGAATTAGGTGAGCTGTAGGCCATATTCTAACAGCTTAGTAAGTGTCAGGCATTCCTATCCTAAATGAGAATGGAAAATACATTGTTAATGCTTCTCGGAAAAGTAATGCATTTCATTTTTCATAAACTCAGTAGCAACTAATCCATCAGGGTCATAACAAGAGCTGAGTGTTTAATGAGACATGTTTTTAAATGGTGCTCTGATCTGAGGTTTAACTGGGTGACATTTCCAACACTTCTCAGGGAAAAAAAATGGCTGAGGTGAAGATCCTGTCACCTTTTAAGTGGTTACAATAATAATCCAACTATTCAAGAGAAAATTTCAATCTGATTTCCCCCAGTGACAGAGCTTCACAAGTTGTAGCTATTTCAAAAGGTATAAATTAAACTTCAGGAGCAGTAGCTGCAAGAGTTTTTCCAGTGAGTCTGCTATTGAAGAAGAATTAGAAGAAAGAGAAAAAAGCTGCTTCCTGACAAAACTGCAATATAATCCAACAGGCAAGGCAGGTCAGTAAATGTACATTTCAGACAAAAAAAATCTCTTCTCTGAATTGCACTTTGGGCTCTTCAGACATAATAAAACTCTCAATGGCATTTGTTTGATACCTTCAGTTTCTCATTTTCACTAATCTTTTGCATATAGAGCACTGTATAATTTTTACTTATAGCAACACCTCAAGTACCTCCATGTAGATGATCAGTCCTTAGAAGGAATCAACTGAACAAAGAAACGGTTCTTGGCATGAAAGCTTTATAGCCCAAGATAGGCAAAAGCAGTTATTTTTACCCTATTTTATAACAAAAAATGCCTTCAGAATATAATGTACAGAAGTCTTTAAAGTACAAAATATGAAAATGCATATAACAATGAAGTAAAACTATTTTCACATTTCCCATGAATTAGTGATATGGCAAAACTCTAAAAAACATCTTTGAACTGCAGGTCAAATTTAAGATTAGAAGTGCTACCCTAAGATAGTTCTAAGATATTGCTGTGAAACTGGAATCATTCTTCAGGAAGAAACCATCAGATGTCCTTCATTTTGGATGAGAACAAAACCCAACCTGCAATGAACTCCTTATATTCATCTGTAGCAGAGAAAACAGAGGCCATGGGAAAAGCTGTCAGAATTCCTAAGGCAGAAAACCAGCACAGGTAATCCTGATGGCTTCTTGTATTTTCAGTGCAGTTCTAAAAGCCTTCCTTGTTTTTACTGTACACCTCTGCATTATGATCACAATCCTTCCAGCCACTGCTTACAGAGTGCCAGTAGCAAAAGCCAATGATGATGAGACACTGTGAAGAACTAAACAAAAAAAAAATTTTGACATCAATGCCGCTTCTTCTACTTCCTAGGGAAATTACACCTCCAAGGTGGCTTCAAGGGGCACTGGCTGACCCAGTGTACTGCCAGTGCTTGGAAGACAGTTGTCACAAATTCATGTGTAGAGGGCCTGTCAGATCTAATTGACATGGAATTACATATTATTATATTTGAATAACAATATAGTGCAAATGATCAGAAAAGCTACCTACTATATGAAAAAGAATGAATGCCATTTTGTCTGTAAAAAGTAGACAGACACATGTATCTGAGGAATCCTTGCTCCCTTTTTTAATAGTAGTCTTAATAGCAACATATAATAATGAAAACTGATTTATAAAAGACATCACTATGGAGTACTGACACATAGACATTAGGATTCAATAGGCATCTAGAATTACATTGAATCACTGTCCTTTGTAGAGCAGAGCTGCCTGTGATTGAATTTTGACTGTTAATTTAAAACACATACTGATATTCTTTGTGGGAGAGGAGAGAGGAGTGTACAGTAAAACTTCACGTTGTGAGTGTCCTTTATACAATTTATGTCACAAATTGCTTTACTCCACTACAAAGAGAAGGTATAATAAATAGTAGTTAAACAAAAGAGGAGCTAAGATGGTGAGCAGAACAAAATCTGCCTAACTTATTTTAAAATCAAAATAAACATTGCAGAAAATTTTTAAAAGGATGTTCCAAATGGCAGGATGTTCTGAAGTTTCTTGTACCAGAAATTATGAGAGGAACTGTAAAAAAACCAGCAAAAAACTCCCACAAAACAACTCATCTCACCCCCATAAAAAGTAGAAGGATGAAAGAAGTATGAAAGAGAAAGATGACTTTACGGAGTAAGCTTGAGTAAGCAAGCCCATGGACAAGAAATACAAATTGGATCTTGAAATGGAGTTCTGCATCGTTATTTGATGATTTGTGATTCTCACTCCTTTGAGTGCTTGAGCTAAAGCACTCAAAGGGGGAAACATTTTGCACACTCAAAAATAGCTGAAATTGGGTCAGTCGAAGAGGAAGGAGTTATGGTAGTCTTTGTGAAAGCAGCTGCAGGCATGAATGACAAGATCATGTTAAGAAACAAGGTGATGTTTCACCCTTTGGACACATTCTGTTGTTATGTTTAGCCTGTCACTGCTCTTTCTTCTCTGAAACGCAGTTGTTTGTTTATTGAAAGTCACGACTTTAACCAAATGAAACGATGTGTTTCATTTCATATAACAGGGCTGTTTCTAATCCACGTTCCTGCTGTGACTCATTATAGCATCCTGTCCCATCCAGCTCTACTTACAGTTAAAAACACTACATTCCAGCATTAACATTTTCAATTCCTCAGGCTCCAAAATCATGGGATTTATCCTATTCTTTTTAAAGAAGACTTCTGCTTTGGAATAAAGTTTATTAAATATATTGAGTTTTTAGGAAGGATTATAATTATGCCACAAGAGATTTGAATTCTAGCCCTCTCCATTCCATTAATCTTGAAAGTTAATTTCTGGTGGTGATGAAAACTGAGGATGGGCTCAGTGCATTAGTTAGCACACTAGTTTTCTTGTCAAACTGCTAACTTCTGACAATGATGGCAAGTGCCTGTATTAGAAAACAGAAAGCCATGCAGCAGACGGCGCGCTGCTTTGAAAGCATATGGCATTATTTTTTCCCTCGTTGAGCCACAGTGTAGAAGTACATGTCAAAACAACATCTATTTTAAAAAGAAAATGGTAAGATCCCATTGTTGATTTACACTCCCTTCACACTTTATGATGAAGTCAAAACTCATGGTAACAAGAGAAAGGAGATGACTGCAAAGGCTGAATCCATTTAGTTTTAATCCCCCAAACAAATGATGAAAAGTGAGAAAATGCAGACATATTCAGTGAGATTAAAACAGGAGAGAATGAAGTCCAATATTTACCAAATGCACTTGGAAAAGCTGCATCCATGGGCCCACTCAGCTTTTCCTTTAAGGAAACACAGGCTCCTCCAATGGATGAGTCTATACAGCAAAACAGCTTTTACATCTAATTTTCAAACTAACACAGATGATATATGGAGCAACTCCCAGGATTCCCATCTGCCAAGCACCACAACAATTTGCCTTTTGAGGGCACGTTTTGATACATGATTCCCTGGTCATCTCAGTACTACAACACCAATTTGTGAACAGGGCTGCATGCCTACTCATTTCCTCAAGGAACTGGGTAGCAGGACTAAGAAAGTGTTGTGCCTTTTGAGGCAAAAATGCATTTTGTGAGCAGAGATAACAAAATGGGATGGAAGAATTCAGTGGGATCTGGTGTAAATAAGCTAAACCCCCAGTATAATTTAGGTCCTGAAATGCATACATCCAAAACCAAATCAAAACAGATACATTCCCAGAAACTCTTCTGGGCCACAATTATTTTCTTCTCCTTGTAATCTAACCCAACAATTCATTTGGCCCTCCTCTGGAAATGTCTTCCCAAGCAACCTCCAAGATTCTTCCCTTGTGAGAGTACAATAGTACTTCTCACTTGGGATGGGATAAGGTGACCAAAACTTCATCCCTTTCTTTTGGAGAGACTTGGATCAGATCATTACAGAAAGCCTGTGAAACTCTCAAAGCAATCAACAGGCAGTTGAGAAACACAACAGAAACCCCATTGAGCTGAGTAACACCATTCTCATTCTATAGCTCTGACAGAAAGAAACAAAACAAAAGTAATTCAAATAAATTTGTCTCAAATAAGTTTGTTCACTCTCAGTTTTACAGTTTGGCTTTTTAGAGTAGATTTTAAAATCCCATTGCATGGGATTTTGCAGTAAGTTGTGGGCCACAGATGCACCAATGTTGCCAGGAGTCAAGCCTGAGCTAACTGTTGAATATGCAAACCTTGCTGCCAGAGAGGCAAATGTCCTAAGGCCAGCTCTTGCCGTCAGGCAAGACAGCTCCCACAGCATTCCTTCAGGGCTGCTACCCTTGGAGTCCTCCTACTTGGCTTCACCCCAGCTGCGTGCCTTTTCTAGGGTCAGATAGAGATGTGTAGAAATGTAATGCAAACTTTTTTTTTTTTACTCAACTTTTCTTTAGTGCAGTTTTCGCACTTACCTTTATCTTTTTCTTGCTGGAATCCATGATCATTTTCCAATCGGATCCATTGTTGCTGTAGCCAATTTTGAATTTTTTCATGAACACTTTGTTTTCTCGGTGCTTGCCTCCTTGGACAATTATGCCCCTCACTATTTTTTCCTCACCGAGGTCTATTTGAAGCCATTCATTTGTGTATGGATGAGTAGTTGGTGGCAGAGCCCAGCCGGAACGGCTCGTTATGAGACGAGCATTTTCTGGGATCCAGTTTCGATCTACTTGAGTAGATGCAGTAATCTGAGAGTCAGGAATAAGGCCAGACACCATACCCAGCATCCCAGAACAAGGATAATCTACAGAGAAAAAACATCCACATAAATTAAATAGGTATTCTGAACAAGCACCAAAACAGAAACAGGACACATCAGTCAATTCAACTATCACAACTGATTACTTATCTATTTCTTATATTCAAATAATCTATTGGATTTGTATATAATTTTCATTTGTTCAAACTTGCACATCTTAGTTTTAGCAGGAAGTACCAAAATACCACAAGTATTTTTGGCTTGGTGGGAACCAAAAGGATCAGAAAATCCTATTCTATTCTTGTTTTCTATTCTTCTTGCTAAGGCAAAGAGTGTAGGGCCATCTGAATTTGTGAATATTTCCTCAGAGAAAACTTCCAAAACCAGCCAAAACCTGGTTGCAGATTACTTAATTTTGGTGAAATTGGAAATGGAAATCTTCATACATTAAAATATAATTTACTGTTGCACTTGAGATTTTCCTAATGCATTTTTTTTTTGTCTCTCAGACTTTTTCAGGTGACACAGAAACTAAATAGTTGCTTCTTTTATGATCCTAGATAAAAATAAATTAGAAGTACCTGGTAACAAGAAATTAAGAATTCTAATATACAATGAAACAGTAGATCTGATTACTTACATCTAATCTCAAAAGATTTCATAGAATGACTTGGAATTCTCTAACAAAGTTATCAGTAATCTTATTTTCTTTCTGTATGGAAACCAGTTCTAAGAAACATTTTCAAGACTAAAGAAACACCTTAAAAGAAAAAAAAATATCCCTAAGTATTAAAAATGAGTGCCATTGAACTGTATTAAGTACTAAAAAATGTGCTAGAAAAAATAGCTTTCTAAAGTCTAATAAATCATTATAATTTTCTTTCAACTGTAAGTTGTATTTCTGCTTTAAAGATCAAGGCACTTCCACTGCAGAGAAATTATAGAAAACTTAAAACTGTAAAAAAGATATTTCTAAAAAACTTTTGACAGGTAACTGTGTGATATAAAGAAATTGTATTACAATACTGATCATGGCTGGGAACTTGACTAGAAACATCATTATTTGCACAGACTTCAGATCTAAGTGTTTGTACCTTGCAATCCTTTTAAACTTAGTCACGTGTGTTTGTTCCTTGAGAAACCTGCTGAGAGCTACCTATGAATAGCAGACATAAGAGAGAGGGACTGGAGTGTTAGAAGGGAAAAAAATGAGATGGGTATTTACAAAATATCTGTGTATTTCAGGAATTTTGCATGAAGCTGTAAAGTGACTGCAATAAAAGTAATTAAAGCTAAAATATAGTGTCATAAAAATATTTAGATAACACTGGATGTTTTGATTGTGGTGTTTTATTGTCTTTTTTTTTAACATTTCTACATTCAGATCATGGTGGAAATCATAATCATGAATTTTACTCATAAAAATAAATCCCACAGCATAGGCACAATAAATCCCCCTGTTTTTATAATCTTTCCCAACACCTACCTGTTATCTTGCAGCCATACACTTCAAATCTCAGTGAAACTCCATTTTCCCAAGACACAGGTCTAATTCTCACAAACCGTGTTAAAACTGGTTTGGCAAAAGCTCTGTAAACAACATCAGTGGGATTGCTATTCCCTTGAAACACCTTTGTGTGGAAAGAAAAAGTATATATTTGTTAAGCTTTCACTTAACTGGTGTTTACAGTTCTGTGTTTTACAGACAGTTTTGATATGAGGTCTAACCAGGGTTGGCTGTGGTGGTTAAGACAAAAGACTTGCATGGGAAACTATTTCATTAATCTCCTTACACAACTTTTGCAGACAGATTTGCTTTCCTTGGGGAGGAAAGAAGATGTAAGGTGTTCAATGATACTAGAAAAGTTGTTCCTAATGCCCAGATTTATATGCAGGAATGACAAACACTGGTCTTCGTCACCCAGCAACTTCTGTGTTCTGCAAGAACCCCCCCAATGCCCCACTAAAGCAGTTTTATTTCTTGTACACTCATAGAATGATGCAGAAAGCTAAAGAATCTCAGGCTCAAATTAAAGATCTGGATTTCAATTAGACCATGTAAAAATCCTATATGGTGTTATGATAAAAATATATATTATTTTGCTGACCTTGGGCTTAAGATTTTTTAAGGTGTATTGAGCAAACCTGGCTTTGTTAACACCCTGTTTTCAAATCCCTTTCAACAAGGTCTCAGAATTTCTTTCTCCTTGCATACTGAGATTGAAGTCTATTTAAAATCTGTGTAGCAGGCTCCAAGATTTTCCCTGCATCCCCCGAGGCTGGCAGTCAAATTAGATGAACAATGAGACTTCCACCAGAAGCACATGACTGTGCTGTGCTTTCATGTTGAGGATCCTGCAGACACACTTCTTCCTAGCCCAGCCAAAACCTTGCAATGTTCCAGTCCAAAGAAGGTGATTCAGCTTCCTGCTTCTTCCTCCCATAGAGGGGACCAATTTCCTGTTGTTTTCCATGGATGCAGACCCCTCTCCTTTTATGGGAGATTCTCCCATTTCTTACACACACTGTCCTGCTTTCCTGTTTGTTCCTTACAGTAGCTGCATTAATTTGGAGCGGAGGCCAACAGCACACAGCTGTCAACTCATAAGGATCAGTTACAGCTCAAGTAATTTAACATCAGAGTTTCATATCTAGTAAGAGATTTTTAATGGAACTGCATTTCTTTCCAGCAACTTTTTTTTTTTTCCTGTGAGGACCTGCTGTAGTTTTCTCAAAGTTTGCATCTGACAGAGAAAAGAAGTCTTTTCTCAAAAGTACACAGATTCTTATATGTAGTTAGTGCAACACTGGTGTATGGCTGCCTTGAGACCTGCAGCTGCAAACTTTTAATTTGAATTAAAATATCTGGGAGGGAGACTGGTGCATATGTTTTTCTTGTCTTGATCAACAGCAAAATACTGCCATTTTAGAAAACTTATTTTTTTAATGAACCCTTTGTACAAGTGACACAGGTTTAGGAAATGTTCTCACTAATTAAAGACAGCATGTGCAAGAGAAACTCATGTAAAATACACTTTTGGAGAGTTTACAAATTGAAGCTGGTAATGAAAATCAGGCATGGTCTGATTTTGAAAGAAGCATTTGTTCAGATTACAGAATCCAGAGTCAGGAAACCCTGTGTCTCATACCAGCCACTGTGCTGGCCCCTCTTGTGACTTCGGGCAAGTCAATTATTGTATCTTTATATATATCACTGTACAGTGCCCACATTGTGTCATCTGAGTTTCAGAACTTCCAGTAAAACCAGGATAATACCTGTCAGAGAGAAGCTTTCAGTACTCATTTTTTATTGTTTTCCAAAGTGCTTCAAAAAAGCAAGATGTATTTGTTAAACACTGCTACCACATTGATTAGATAAATGTAGTGGACTTGGCATAGCACTTGCAGATGAGTCAGGGACAAACCAGTAACCAAATATTTAGAGCTAGATAGGGTTACACCGATAGAGTTTGATATTGTACAGCTCCTCTGTGTCTTTACAGAAGGGTCACAAAAAAGCTGTTTTGAAGGGAGGTACCACAGAACTTTCCCAATTGCATCAGCCCCTGGCAGCCTCTGGGGATGCTGCTTTCAGGCACATCCTGAGCGAGGTGGGAAGGGAGGCACAGCCTCACTGAGGCTATTCATGTGTGAGCTGGAGCAGAACTGACTTCTCAGTAATGAGCTTTATGCTCATGGTAGCAGATAATGACAATTTTTCTTATGAGTGTCTAAAGCTGTTTCATAGGGAGGTCACAGAGAGCAAATCTGCTGATAAATGGAAAGGTGATAAAAATCTATAAGGATGGAAAGATGTGCCTAATCATCTGTCTGCATGACCCCTATCACTGAGGTACTTGGAAGTCTAACAAACCACTAATCACCTGCTAGCAGTCCTGCATAGCCATGCACAGGGAGCTGAGGCACTGACACATTGCATATCCAGAGCTGCACTGCATACGGAGGACAGACACAGTTTTTGAAAATTCTGCATAATGTTTTTCTCAAGGTCACATAGAAAATCTCTGAGAAACAGGGAAACAGCAGAACAATCCAGGAAAAAGACACAAAATGCCTCAAATTATGGTGAGTTCAATACATCACCTTACACCATTTTCAGCTGCTCTAGGCTTTGCATAAACAATTTCTATGTCCCATTACTACTGAGACACAAGATGGCTTTTGGATTTGGGAAACTGTGCTGATCAACCTGACTAAACCTTATTCCTCTTTTTTAAATAGGTAATAACAACTAAACAGTTCAACAGACTATTCTTCAGCTGAAGAGAGATAAAAAAAAGAAAAAAAAATACTTACAACAGGCTTGTTTCCCTCTTTCAGTGTAATCCAGTCCTCTCCATTGGAGCTGACATCTACACGATACGTTTTCAGGTAATACTCTTTCTTTGTTTCTTTTGAGATGGCTCCTTGGGTCCCAATTCCAGAAACAAAGCGGAGAAGGCCCAGGTCTACCTGTGGAAGAGAGTAATTTGGAATGTGAGGACAACCAGTTCAGAGCATAACAACATTGCAGCAGTGGCACCCTCTCTACCTCACCCTGTTTTACAAAAACAACAAGGATTTTATAAAGAGCAAACTGCCAAATATTGTTGACAATAACATAGACATAACTCCTCTTTTGTAAATAGTGTTATCACTGTTTACAAAAGATGGGAAAATTTGCCTAATTAGCCAGGAATGTTATTCACACACCAGAGAATTCTGTTTCCTCTGTGAGGGAGGAACCAGAGACACCATCAGTGCAAGTGGGAACCACCAGACTGTAGAGGAGTTACTAGAGAAATTCCTCAAGGACCAGTCTGCTGAACAACCTTACTTAATACTTTCATTAAACACTTGCATAGATGCTAATGAAATTCTCTAAGGACACTCAGCTGCAAGGTGTTGCCAACACAGAGGAGACTCATGCAGTGAGACCTGAGTGACCCAGAGGACATGGCAGTAGAAATGGGGTGGAATTTACTAGGATAATGTCAAAGTTGTGCACTTATGGAATGATGACAGAAATTCTGCTAAAACCCAGAAGATCATCACTTGCAAATAGAAGAGAAGAATCCTAATGTATATTAGTTGTCACAAGATAATTACAAATCACTGTGTGATTTTGTGGGGAAAAAGGCAAATTAGTTGCTAATACTGTATGATGTATTTGAGGAAAACAGAAAGATGCATTAACACAAGTGTAGTAATTCTGTTCCAACTGTCAAATGCCATGAACTTCTATCATTAGAAAACAATGTCATTTTGAACTTGCTGGAGAAATGCACATGAATGTGCATTAGAGGTCATCTCACTTCTTCACTCCTCTCTCTCTCTTTCTCCTTCTCCTTTGGAAGTACATTGTCCATTACAAATGGACAAGTGATTTAGGTTAACCTTGCTCTCCCCCATTATTTATTTTTCATCCAGGTATTTTCCTTATCTAGTTCATCATGTGGCATCGAAGAAGTATCAACATATTTGGGAGGATGACATGGTGTGCAGGAATACAGCTATTCAAGTAGCTGGCTACTCAGTTCTGCTGGCAAAAGAAACCCTTATCCCAGTGCACAAGTCCAGTTGCCAAATAGCTGAAACCAGGCACAAAACTTTCTTACAGTCAGGTTGGTGACCACAGTTTTGAAACTTCTGCCGTTTCCTTACAGCTTTTTTAGCCATAATGACAGACCAAACAAAATCAAATTCTTCACCCTTTTTCTCTGCAGCTAGAACCTTCTCTTTGTTTCCTAAAGCAGGTAATTTAATTTCAGTGTAAAATGACCCTATTCACAAAATATTAATCAGTGTAATTTATTCCCCTAACTTCAGTTGTCCAGAGTTTAGTAGGGTAATAATAGGTTGAATTAACCTTCTCAAGCGAATGGCCCCATGAATGTCCCAGTCTTTTTCATTATTTCCAAAGTACGTAGGATGCAGAATATATGTGTCTTGTGTCCCACAGGCATCCTTTTTCCTGGATGTATGTCATATATCCAAAGGCACTGGAGCAGTTAAATCACCATGCTGTGCATTCTCTTTCAAAAGGCTGAAGGAAGTGCTATTGAGGACAGAGTGTCTGCTCTCTCAGTGCCCATGTCATATGCAAGGCATTTTGGAGTCCTCCAACACAAGAATAGCAGCCTTGTGTGTGACAGATAGAACTGGCTTTCAGGGCAAAGCCCCTGCCCCAGTTTGTAAGGCTCATAAAGTCTATATGTAACATTTTAGCCTTTGTCTGTAGGGATGAAATACTGCAACATTTTGTTTTTGTGTGATAAAAAAATTTCAGTCTTAAAAAAAAATAAATAAAATCCCAGCACCACCTCACAAAAACAATCAAGTGATTTAAAGTAACTGGAGAGTCTCAGATGTTAGATTGTTGCAATCTGAAAGTTAATGGGGGAATCTGGGCATCGTTGCTCTGAGCAATCTCAGCTTAACTTCAAATGCTCTCCAAGCTGTACTCTGCTGATTGTAAAGTGTGCTGCACTGAGTTATGTCCAATACCACATTCACTTCCAGGCTGAAGTGCACTTGAAAATCTGGAAGTCTGAGGGAGCACAGAGCTAAGTTATTTAAATGATCTGCCTCTCTTACAATTTGAAACAGCTCTTCAGTTTTGAAATGATTAGGGTCCCAAGACTGTACCATTCCAACTGATTTGAAATTATTCTAGTAGAGGCTTTTTAATATACAGTAAGTACTTCATTGTGAATAAAGTCAAGCAATGGCCTTTTACAAGAGTTCTGAGTATTTGAAGCCAAGTTAAAATTTAACATTGGTGGCTTAGGAAGATTTGATTATTTGATGCCTGACTTATCAATTGCTACCAGTCACTGACAATTCAGGCCTCAGGCTTGTCCTGTCAGAAAACTTCAGGCCCCCAAATTTTGCTTGGTCCTGAAATCTGGGATTCAATACACCTTCTTAACTCCAGAGCACTGAATATCCTACAGCATCTATCTTCTATCTTACTGCCCAGGATTAAGTCCCAAACACACAACGGATATAGACATGGACTTTCATGCCTAGAACCTGGCAGAACTCTCTCACTGGGAGAGAGGGAGACTCTGAGAGGACTTCTGATTTATTGCCTATAAGTAAGGAAGGGAAGGCAACCTCATTAGCACTCCTGGCTCCAGTAACTGAGAAGACATTAGTGGAGGAAGGAGAGCTCTCCTTGTTAGGGAGCACATCTCTTCACATGGGTGTTCTTTCTCTCCAGGTCAGCAAATCTTTATGTGCTCTTGAAAACTGGAACTATGTCAACAGTGGTCCTCTCCTGGAGTGCCTGGAGTCTGACAGCTCGAGTGCTCAGCACAGCTTTAAACCCCTTGCAAAAGCAAGCTGTGACCCCAGACCTGCTGCGTGCCAGGGGCTGTTTGCTCACAAGCTGATAAAAGAAAGAAGAATAACATTTCTCCATTGGTGTTTTGTGAGAAAGAAGCAGTGCAAACAAGAAAGGTGAGATTAAACAAAAGAGAAGCAGAAGGACCTCTTGGAATTTTGAGTACTAACTCTGTGTCAGTGAAAAAGTCCAGGAGAGAGGTAGGGCTTAAGGCATTTACTTCCCTTTGACAGTTCTTTGCAGTAGCCCCCGGAGGGGAGCTGCCCCTCTCCAGGTTCATGCAAACAGAATTACAACTGTGCACCCCTCCGTGGTGCCTAAGTATGTTTGCAAATTAAGCTCTAAATGTAGCAATCTTCTCTAAGTAAGGTGATAGAAATGAATTATGTAGAAGACTACCTCGGAAACTGCATGACACATTTTAATGGGCTGTTAAGCTCCCCCTCATTAATCACTTTGTGATGCATTTTGTTTTTGTTCCAATGGTTTTTGAAAGTTTGCTTTCTATAAAATGCAAAAAGTTGTCCAAAACACAGATTCTAAATGTCACTGGGACTGTACAGAACTGAGGTTCAACCTCATCAATTGCTAGTAACAACTGGATCCTGAAGGTACCAGAGTGTAGCTGTGATAAGACACAGGTCTTCTCTATTTTTCCCAGAGGAGTCAGTGCAGAGGAATAGCTCTGGAACAGCTGTGTCACCAGACAGGAAGTCTTTTGCATCTTGAAGGCTTCTATCTAGAGAGTCCACCTCTCTGTATAAGTTCCAGTCCACACAGTATGTCCTCTCCAAAGAAGTCTCCAAGTGTTAACGTGACCAAAGGTAACCCATTTTTCTCAGATGCAGGCTACTCCAGCTATGATTGTAATATAAGTCTTTAATAACTAGGTTTTTGTTTTTTCCTTCTTGTCCTTTTTGTTTCAAGAACTTGTGTTTCATGTTAGAGTGACTGTGAAGAGATGTGGTGTTGAAATACAGTACTTTTGAAGATGAACATCAAATGCATTTCCCCGTAATTATTTGACATTTAACGTTCTGCACATATGATAAACAAACATCTGGTATTTATTCTAGAAAATGCAAGTGGTTTTGTAAGTTATTGCAAGCCTTATGGCTGTGATCTGAGATAGGCAGCTGTCTCCAAACCTGAAATCTTCACATTTCGTTTCCATGACCAGACTTTCAGCTTTAACTAACAGCAGCATGTTTCAAGTTGTTTTTTTTTTTTTTAATTTTCACTTTCATTCAGATTAAGAAGCATATCTGTCTTGAAAAATGATGCCTAAGGGCCTTATCCAAAAACACAGCCTTTGATAGTTGCCTGTGCTGCAATGTGAACATTATTTGAAAGTGCAAGTCTGGGAGCAGACTTTCCTACAGGAAATACTACCAACTTAAAAAAAAAATTAGGAGCATCTCGAGTGTTTTTTTTTTCCAGGAGAGAAATGTTCATGTTTTTTTTTTTTTTTTCAAAAAAGCCTCACTTGTTCCCATTTCTAAAATCAATTTATTTCCTACAGAAGCATATTACAAGGCACTAGCTGTTTCTACATATGAATTACTTCCTCTGTATTTTTTCTACAATATCTCCTAGCATCCAGGAGAAATATTCTTATTGCTGTATTCCTATCTCCAAAAAATGCAGGTGGGTGACACATTTTTAAGACAAAGATATGCAAGGGGTGGCATATGCATTTTACTTGAGACCAGTTAAGGAGAAGGAAAAAATAACATTTAGCTCTGCACCGTGCATCATGTAGCAAATCTGAGCAAACTGCTGGATAAAGAATGAGACACAACATACACTGCTTGAAATTAATAATGCTTCTTCCTGTTGTCATACATAACTAGGTTGTAGTATGGAAGACCTTATCTTCAGAATGAAAATCTGCCTTGTTAAATAAAATACAGTCATTGACAGAGCTGTAGCAAGGGAACAGTTGTGCCAGCTTTTAACACTCCTACTGTAGGTCTGTTCAACAGCCTGAGAAAATAAAGTACTGAGTGCTGGAGTTTGATTAACAACAGGAAGCTTTTTGTTGTGGGCATCTCTTGTGGCTTGAAAAGCTGTACAATCCATCACTTGACACAACATACCAAAGCAAATATTTTTAGAGAACCGTGTCATTTCCCTAGATAGCATACAGTGCTCTGAGTCAGATTAACTGTTGTGATGCTTCACTGTTCTTTCAAATATTTAATTAAACAAGAGTTGATCTACTTTCTTAACACTGCTGTTGATTTGGCCAATCATGCTTTCTCATGAGGTATATACAACTATGACTTAATTCCTTAATTTCTTAGATTGTAATGCTAAATAAAAATGGGGCAGGCTCCAGTAGAAATTCTGAAAATAGTCTAATTAGTTTGGTTGGAAAATTACTTCCAAAAGTCTTCGTTCTTGACATGAGTAGTCATTACAAGAACACAACTCCTTGATTAATGACAGGTTGTAAATATTCATCCTAGATTTAAGTGAAAATAGTTAAGCCTATAAACTACCTCAAATCTTTGTGCAAAACTCTCAGTGATACTTGCAGCAGCTCCATAAAGAAGGTGGGGAGAAAATATTGCTCTTATTAAGATCTCTCCTGAAGAGACTTTCTTATTGACCTTGACAGCAACATCCTGAAATCCCCAAAAGGGAAAGCAGCTAATCACATGCTCAACTTGTAGTCTGTGCCTAACAACTGTCCCCAGTCAGCATGTTTTACTAAACTGATGCTTATGTGACTTGGCAAAATGGGGAAGCATGGAAGAAGAGATGAGAAAACATTCAAGCCAAAGACATAGGAATTTTTGGCAGCAAAAGGGAAATGAACCTTTATTTAGCAGTTGAAATATATATTTCTCACAATCTTCAAATCTTCTGCGCAAATCCCTTTCTGCAGAAGAAAAAAATCTAAGTGTAAAGATTCCCCCAACTGAAAACAAAGAATAGAGTCAAAAGATGCTATCAAGTTGAGCTACTGATGCTGTGGTCACAGAATTAAGTACAGCAACTTTTCTCAGAAGCAGATCATCCAGTTTCTATTGGAGAAAATTTAGGATAATGGTGAAAAACTATGACTGATAAACATAAGAGAACCTCAGTCATCATTATGAAGCTGATTCAAGAAGGAAAAGATGCAGAAGGCCTAAGAAAAATGAAATCCAGAAACATAAAGGAAAAAAGAAAAGACAAGAAAAGAATAAAAGAAAAAGCTTCTGTGTCTCTGACAGAGAAAAGATAATGCTTGTGTGGGCTGTGTTGCATCTGGATTCATGGCACATTCTCCCACTCTTATGTTAATTTTTTTTTTTTTTTGCATAAATCAGAAGCAACTAATTAAAAAAGAAATATTTAATTCTGACATGTTCTTTGAACTGGTGTTCCATCTGGTTCTGTTTGAATAGTAAAATCTGCTGTAGTCATAAAAATTGGCAAGCAGCACTCTGGTAAAGAGAAACAAAAGAGACTCAGTACAGCAGGTTAATACACTAGCATTTTAACTGGAGACATTTGCAGAATTCAGCAAACCAAATCGCTCCAGTATGGAAACTATAAAGATCAAATGGGAAAGAGAAATGCAGTGAGGGGGCCGGGAGCAGCGCTGCCAGCGGCACTGGAGCCTGGTGTGACAGTGGCACCGCAGCCCCGTGTGACAGTGGCACCAGAGCCCTGTGTGACAGTGGCACCAGAGCCCCGTGTGACAGCGGCACCGGAGCCCTGTGTGAGAGTGGCACCGCAGCCACATGTGACATGGCACCGGAGCCCTGTGTGACAGCGGCACCATAGCCCCGTGTGATAGCGGGGCCTGAGCCCTGTGTGACAGTGGGGCTGGAGCCCTGTGTGACAGCGTCACCGGAGCCCCGTGTGACAGCGGGGCCGGAGCCCTGTGTGACAGTGGGGCCTGAGCCCTGTGTGACAGTGGCATCGGAGCCCCGTGTGACAGTGACATCGGAGCCCTGTGTGACAGCGGGGCCGGAGCCCTGTGTGACAGCGTCACCGGAGCCCCGTGTGACAGCGGGGCCGGAGCCCTGTGTGACAGTGACATCGGAGCCCTGTGTGACAGCGGGGCCGGAGCCCTGTGTGACAGCGTCACCGGAGCCCCGTGTGACAGCGGGGCCGGAGCCCTGTGTGACAGTGACATCGGAGCCCTGTGTGACAGCAGGGCCAGAGCCCTGTGTGACAGTGGGGCCTGAGCCCTGTGTGACAGAGGCACCGGAGCCCTGTGTGACAGTGGGGCTGGAGCCCTGTGTGACAGCGTCACCGGAGCCCCGTGTGACAGCGGGGCCGGAGCCCTGTGTGACAGCGGCACCATAGCCCCGTGTGATAGCGGGGCCTGAGCCCTGTGTGACAGAGGCACTGGAGCCCTGTGTGACAGCGTCACCAGAGCCCTGTGTGACAGTGGGGCCGGAGCCCTGTGTGACAGTGGGGCCTGAGCCCTGTGTGACAGTGGCATCGGAGCCCCGTGTGACAGTGGGGCCGCAGTGCTCACCGGGCCAGGCGCTGCTCCCGAGAGAGACGGGCTCGCTGCGAGCGTGAAACGCGCCCAGGGCACACGCAGGGGCTCGGAACCATCCCCCTGCCACTCATTTGCAAGCTCCATCTCACGCATTCATGTGGGGCTTTGATGCAACGCCATCGTTATTCAGAAGACTCAGAAAATACCTTTTTCCTAATTTATTTTTCTTACTTGAACACTATTTAAAACCTGAACACCAAGATACAATAAACTCTGATAACAAAGGGAGGAAAATGTAATCGTATTGGGTTTTCTATAGACTCTGGGATCTAAGCAATCAGCATCTTATGCCATTCAAATCCTCTCTGTAGCAATGGAGAGAAAGGTTGATTAACTCCCAGTGCTTTAGAAAAAGATTGTTTTACATCTTGCAGGAACATATCTTGCTGTGAAATATTACTTCTTTAAAATGAAAACCTTTGCTTCAGCACTACATTAACTTGCAAATGGATAACCTAAGACATATACAATGACTTGGTCAAAAAAAAGGAGGAATGTGAATGGCCCCTTTCTCCAGCTAAGATACTTAGGAACCCTTGCTGAGCAATAAATGAGTCAGGAACGTAATACTTTTAATTAACGTTTTCTGAATACTTATTTGTAATTTACATTTAATTTTAAACCTGAGCTTAATCCTCTGATCTGGAATGAAGGCAACTATTTAGTGCAGTTTGAATGTGACCTTCTCTGGTTTGTGTTAGAAACTATAGAAAAGAGAAACTCTATAGCAATACTTGCAGAACCACTCTTTTCTGAGAGAAGGACATAATTGTAGGACTTTCTTTCCCCTAAGTGTACTGAGCAACTAATGCACAAATGGGAAACAAGTAATCCAAAGCTTCTCATTCAGCCTTCTTCACATATGAATAACCAGATTTTGGGCAGAAAAAATTGAATTTTGCCTATTAAGTTCTTTTGGTTTTTTGTGCCAGCTGCTGTCCTGTCAAAATCAGGAGGAACAGGCAGAAGGGCTTGATTTATAATTGTGGTATTTTGAGTATAAGTACAATGCTACATGGGTAAACACACAGTAATAACTTCTGCTTCCTGTTTCACAGCATACCTATGCTAATGGCAGGAAGATGCTAAGCAAGGGATGATATGCTGTGTAAAATTAAACCTCTCCTGTCTCAGACAGCACACCTTGACTGCATAGATAGATCTGACTGTGCAATCACTGTGTTCAGTGTCAGTTCCACTGAAATAACTGGAATTTACTACACTATTTTTGAGAGTTCAGGCTTTGGGTTTTCTATAAAAAATCACAGCAAAATGAGGACAAAGTGCCAGTGTCTGTGATATAATACTTTTTAAGCCTAATTTCACTGGAATAGGTGTACAACCTGTGTCACATGGAAATACATGTATTTTCTTTTGATCAGCTTTCTCATCTTGGAAAATCAGCACAGTCTCTTTAAATCAGTCATTCATCCACAGGAGTCTGCATTCATTTATTCTCTGTTAAATGGAACTGTCAGTTTTGTTGCATCAAAATTCGATTTTCTATTTCATACACATTGTATATGATGATTTTAATTTACTGCTGGGTCACCAAGCAAGTCACTGCTTTTTTAAAATACGAGTTTCTGCTACCTTCTAGAAAAATGTCAGGTAGCTACAGTTAGACAGTGTGGTGAGGGTGCTGTAAATGTGCAGTGAAAAATGAGAGACAGACTGCACATGCAAAGGTTATTTCACTTTTTCTGGTATGTTCCTCACAGCTCTGAGGAAATGAACACATGTAGATTAAATACTTGTGAAGCTGTGACTTGGAAAACCCACTGCTGAGAGTGGTGCTCTTGTCCTGTGCCAGAGAAGGAAGTGGGACAGCAGAAGGGATGCACAGGTCACTGACTACCAGGATAACTTCCCCCAGGTGCTAAAGCAAACCTGGGAGACTGGCTGCCCCCAGCTCTGTCCTTCCCTCAGCAAAGCACGCTCAAAATTCAGGCAGGAAGATTTTATTTACAGGGTTTCTTTGGCCAGATAATGGTGCCTGGTTTTTGTATCCCCACTCTACCTATCTAAAAGTTACTCTATCTGCAGTTATGTAAAGAGAAAAGCTATTGATTTTTAAGTGCTGTGGCTTTTGAAAATAAACACAGGATGTATTTTCTTAGTTAAGCATATCATGAAAAGGGGGAACCCTCCTATGGAGTCCTAATTTTAAAGGCCTGGTAAGAACATTAAAAATTATTCTGTGCTATGTTAACCCTTCAGTTCATTGCCTGAAGTCAACAGTATTTGCACTGGAGAAGAACCAGCTCCTGTGTCTGTTACGGCTGAAAGACACTTTAGTCTTTAGTACAATAATCTATAACCTAAATGCAACCAGTTAAAATATACCCTGGTCTGATATGTGATGGGACAGATTGATCCTCTCATCATCTTCAAGAGGATCAACACCAGAAATGAGTTTAGCCTGAAGTGTTCAACACAGAATGCTGCAATGAAGAGAAAGACCAGACTACACAGGTACAGCTGGTTGGTGAAGTTATGTGTAAACAGTACTTCCCTGGTGAGAAGCCAGTTGTGCCTGAAAACAGGGGAACTGAATCTCAGATTAATGTTTGGTAAACTGTATTTTCTCTGCTAGCAGCTTTTGTTTACCAGTCAGCTTTGGAGGTTATTCTGATACCTTTTAAAATACTTTTTTTGAAACCTTAAATGAAAACATTAGAAGCAAAGACAAAATGAAATTAAGTGTTCCTTTTTTGAAATACATTTTTTTTTCTTTTTTTCTGTGGGGGCAAGAAGACAAATTGCTTTCTGAAGGGCAGGTATTTACCACTTGGGAGAAATCTCATTTATCCTTCCACTCTACCTATTTTGCTACTGCTGTGAAAATGTCACCTAATGGGCAGAACAGAATTGAACTGGGACAGAAAAGCAGGATGACACAAGGACAGGAGAGGTAAATAATAGCTCAGCAACAGAAAATCTGGAGCCTGGATGCTGGGATGGGGAAGGGCCCATAGGACTCATCAACTCTACAGCTTCATACTACTGTGCAGATGTGGAAAGAGTGAATAAAAAAATGCACAATCGTCTCTGCCAAGCACTCAGCAGCACACCTCTCATCTCCAGCCCAGGGTTGGCCCCATGAGAACAGAGACCTTTAGCTCAGTAATAACTCTGCTTATTATAACACACCTCAGCTGTGTGTTCTTACCCAAGGCTCTGTTTCTAGCCACTGCCCTTAGTCACTTAACTTCTAGCCTTGAGCTTTACCTCACCCTAGTCTGACACCTGCCTAGTCTCGTAGATTAATTTATTTCTGCCAGACTCAGAAAAATCTCCCTCTGAGATACCTTCCTTCACATCTGCACAAGGTCCTGGCTGTGGTGTTTCTTAAGATGTGTTGTTTGGTACTGAGTGGGCAAAGCCGCCTCAGCCCCCACAGGGTCTGCAAACTGTCTGGGAGAGAGCTCCCCTACCCAGCAGAATGGTAAAAACAACTGATTTCTTGGCACGATGGCAGCTTAAAACCCAGCAAACGATAACAAATATTTTGAGCCAAGCCAAATATCTGAACCTGGTGAGTGGGAAAAATAAAAACAAAAACAAAAGAGAGAGAGAAGAACCACTTTGTACAGAGTAAGTGGATTTAATTTCTGTGAAATAAAGAAGAACAAGATGTGATGTAAAAAAAGCCAAAAATAAAATGAAACAAGCCAGTGGTGGTTAGTTTAAAACTAGTTTTAGTTTAGATTTAAAGATTTTAATTTCTTTGCCTCATGGAATGAAGTAGTGAAAGTGAGATAAATTTACAAAATTATTTTAGTAGCTGCTGAATCAGTGCTTTTGGTGGACACATTTTTAATTCACTATCTCAGCTCTAAAGGGCCATCTGTCTCACAGCCATTGAGGGGATGTAGGGCTGGACTGGGAAGTAGATGCATAGGTAATTACAGAGCTACATACAAACTACTCAGATCTCTGCACAGTGGATCCCCTGAAAAAAACTGAAACTGTTATAATGATTAGGCTGGCAGTGGAGGCTCAGAGGGGCTCTGCTTCTGCTGCTCCTCCATATGCTGCACTCAGGATTGCTTGAAGCCACACAGGACTCCCCTCTGTATTAGGCCTGATGTTGAAACATTTCAGAGGGAGGTAGAGAGGATTTTCTTCTAAACTGCATTTTGCACCTGCACTTCCAGAGCAATAAGCCTGCCAATGGTTTTGCACAGTTCTCTGAGCATCTCTTCAGCCACCCCAGAGTGATAAATCTATGGCTGGGAACTTTCTGGTACTAAAATAGCTCTGAAAGCACTTTGAATAATCAAAAAACCTTCATACTTTGTAGGGCCCTTTTATTTCTCCCTCTCCCTCTAGTTTAATTTCAGTACTTGCCTTTGTGAAACTCTACCATTTATTCCCATGTCACAGTAAATAAAGGTATGAATGTATCCTGCTGGGTCAATTAACCCTGGTTCTGTGCTGTGTCACAGTCTGTGCTGGCTGTGATTTCCAGAAAGGAATATTCTTTTGTCATTCTTTGCCCATGTGCAAAGCATGTTAAGACCGCTAAGATAACTGTAACACTTTTCTACACAAAGCTAACTCTGCTTTTTGTGATTTCTGGAGTGCAGTTATGAACTGTAAAATGACATGAACTAAATTCATGACTTGTAATCTAAAATGGTAGAGAAGACAAAGGACTGACAGTTTTTGTGCTTTAATGTCAGTGTGCTCCCTAATGATGCGCAAACCCCACCACAAAGCCTTGAACTCCAGCTCTCAGACTGTCCTTCAAAGGCCAGGAAAACTGGGAGGCTGAGATTTCCCAGTTTCCACGGGAAATTACTATATTATATAATATATATTACTATACGGTAATATGCTGCACTTCACTTCCCTACCAAACTCCAAAAGAAACAGAAATAATAATAAAAATAACAGGCACTGTTGACAAGCACATCCATGACTTTTTATGTGAAGTATTTAGATAAGCTTGCTGGGTAAAGTCAGCCTAAACATCTGCCTGACATAAGAATAAACCTGTTAATAAAATGAATCTTCTGTGTAGCAGCAAATAAAAATACTGACTATGTTTTTAAGTGAATACCTGATAAGGAAATCAGCTATGACACAGATGAAAGGTCAAGACACCAAATGATGAACTGCAATTATTTTCAGAAGTGATATGGAAATAAATCAGTATTAATCTATATACCAGTTCACATCAGTGATGCATGCTCCTGGGTTATGCTTACAAAGGAGCAAATAATGAAGAATGTAGGTTAAGAACTAAAGGAATGAAGACAAATGTGGAAGGCAAATTCCATCTCAGAGTTCCCTCTCAATTCTGGTGAAGTAGTGTATAGAGAGAAATGCTTTAAATCAATGGGAGTATATTTTCCTTGCACAGCAGAGTTAGTGTTAAATAAACAACTGATATTTCAATCAGTGAAGGAAAGGGGGATCTCCCAGGTTGTTTTTTGAGGAGACCTATTGTTACCTCTCTGGCCTTTCTCCAGACTCCTGAATGCTGAAAGATGCAGAGGGAGAATTTTGCACCAGATCAGCTGGCACTCCTAGGGCTCACTGCTCTAGATGTCTTGAATTACTGCAGGGGTTGTAGGTGCCAAAGGGATGGGCGGGCAGTGAGATAGGGACTGGCAGACAGAGGCCAGAGGGAGCCTGGTGCTCCCTGTGCCAACCCCCGAGTCTGGAGATTCACACCTGGTATCAGGTCTGTGTCCTGCTGAAAAACCCAGCAGTATAAATTTGGGCTGGATTGGCTGGATTTATGTCTTATTAGCCAGAACACACAATAAGGAGTTCCTCTTAGTGTATGGCCCTATGACAGCTGCAGAAAGACAGATAATGCTCAATCCAGAGCAAAATGTCTACTTATGTTAACCCCCTGTTAATGTTTTTGAACAAATTTGACCAGGCAGAGTGTATTTATACCAGACTAGTGCTTTTTGGTTCATGGCTGCAAAGTTTTGATACTAGGATTCTTAAAGCTGGATATATGGTTTTGTCCTACCCCAGACATAATGTGAACTGAACATCTTGTGTTATTAACAAACACATTTTGGTCTCTGGGCAAGCTGGAGGTCTCATTCACTGTTACAGGATGAGAGAAAAATGGTGCCACCCAGAAACTGTCATCCAGCTTGGTGGGAATGCAAAGATTTGTGTTATATGCATTAGAAGAAACATTTTGATAGAAAACATAAAGATCCTGCAGTAAAAGTGCCCAGAAGGTGTTGCTCCTTGTGGGTTTGAAAACCCACCCCATGATGAGGATTGATGGCAGCCGAGGTTCCCAGTGACCCTGGTAATAGGCAATCAGTCTCCCCTCAAAGCCACACACGTGGGTTTCAAGTGTCCCTGTGGGGGCTCCTCTGGAGCTCCCCCTGCTCCTGCCCTGGGGCTGCTGGCCACAAACCATCGGGGCATCCCTGAGCCAGAAGGTCTTGCCATGCACAATGGCCCATGGCTCCTTCTCAAAGGACTGAGAAACAAGATGCAAGAAGACCCCTAAGTATAAAGATTTTGCATGTTATTTTTTCAGATAAGTGTAAATGTAACTGCTTTCTTAAATGTGAACATTAAATCTACTCTGTAAAAACACAATTACTGCTGCCATGGCAGGCATCAGTTGTCCCTTTTGAAGGAATGCCTTGAAAACGCAATCATAAAATCCTTGTGCATTATGGATTTCATTAACATTGTACTCCCCTAGGATTCCCAATTGCACAATAACAGGAGTTCTTTAAATTTTAAATACCACAGACAGGAACAATTTCACTAAAACCAGATGTGAAACCCTTGCATGGGCCTTCTTACTGGTTCTAAGTACTGAAACTGGCTGGTAATTGATACCTATTAACATGTTTGTTGTTCACATTACAGAAATGGAAACACTATACTATTTTTCCTGTGAAAGGATCCATTAATGAGGGACAATGACTTACATTGCAATGGCAGTTCCCTGCTCTTGATTAAATTAAAGGTCTGGTTTTATTTTTTTTTTTTAAATTATGCTGTTTCAAACTCAAGGGCAGTCAAGTGTGTGAAACATAAGTGCAATAAACAAGTAGGCTGAGCTTAAGGTTGAGATGCTAATAACATCCCATATAACAATAAACTACCTTCACACATATTTTTGGCAGCCCTTGTTCCCTCATGCATATCTTTATTCCATTCATATTGGAAAATTCACAGACTTATTAATGTGTTTTTAAAGAAGAAATTCAATCTACAACTCTGTTTCTGATTAAGAAATCACTCCAAAGCTCATGTTAGTTGAGCAATTTTCAAAGTGTGTTTGAGGGTAAAAATAAAATGGAGAAAGTGCCGACTTACAGTGCGACTGTACTATGGTTATTTTGAATCTAAGCTTTGAAATTGATTTTCAAACAACTAAGGAAATGAAGAAAATGGCAACTTTCACTTAACAGAGCCCTGTAAGCAGGTGGAACTCAGATGGACTCGGGGGTTCATACCTTCAGCCACAAAGGAGCAATCTAGTTTTTCCACAAATGAATAGGATTCAGGTCCACAGATGGAACTCATGCAAATCCATTACTAATAACGAGCCAACACTATTTCCCTAATTATTTTCATCAAAATGGTCCAAAAGACTTCAACAGCTCAAAGGATACAATAATATCTCACGCCCTCTAGATGTCCTCTATAGATACCAATCTCCTCTAGCTGATACTCAACAAGGTTTTCTGTTTCTTTTGTCTTAACAAAAACATTAACCTTAAAGGGAGAGGCAAAAGGAAGAGAAAGGAGAACTATAATATTTCTCCTATTAAAAAAAAATCCAACACTGAGAAAATTGATATTTAGAGCTGCATTTTCAAGCTGTTCTGCCCACGTATGACTACACAGCTCATATAAATGCCCTAGTTGACTGTGCACATGAGCAGCTCAAAGACAGATATCACTATTTAACCAGCTGCAGTGTTTGTGTACGTATGGAAACCTGCAATTATGAAAAAATTAATGATTAACTGATATACACAAAACTTCTGTCTCTCTCTGACAAGGGCATATAGGCAGAAATTTTCACTTTGAAAGTTTTAAGTTCAGCATTGCTGTATCCTTCACCTTTGTTTTTTGCTGTTGAATATCTTCTAGAGTTCTGCACTGTGCAGCAAAAATTCATTTATGCTGCACTGCACAAAAGCAAATACTTCACATAAATGACTAGTTTACAATAGCATGCACAACAAAGCAGAACAAAGTGACCTCAGTCCTTCACATACAAGTGCCTTCCTCCTTTTTATAAAATAATGAATTTTTTTTCCTATGGTAATTTCAGAGTACTTTATCAGTTACATGTCCTTGGTTGTTTGTCTGTAAGCTCTTATGGAGATGAACATCTGTTCCCAGGGATATTTGTACAGAGGAAATATGGGACTTCGATATTTTATCCAGACACAAATTCACAACATGCACTTACTGCCAGTGGCATCAAGACTTTGTAGAAGATGAAGGTTCATATGCACAAGGACCCTCTTATTGAGGTTTCTGGGGGTCCGAAGCCCTTAGCACTCATCACAAGATTGTCAATTAACAGGAAAGCAGTTAGAACACAGTTGGAAGTTTGAATTATCAGTGTCAGTGTAGAACTAAACCACAATAAAATAAGCACAATCAGAGCCAAATAAGAATTATCAGAGCCAAAGATGAGTTAAGTTGTTGTACCTTGTGAAAGGGGATGATATACTGAATCTCTGAATTAGCTCAGTTCCTTGTGCTGCACAGGTTGTGTTCCGTAGCATGTGTAAAGCATCTTAACACAGTGAATCCTCAAGCAAGAACTTGCAGGCTCACTCCTGCCAACAGGACACGGCTACAGCCCAATTGCTCCGTTATGAAATCTGCCTTGGGAATGCTGGTCCCTCCACAAGGGGTCCAGGCAGCGAGTGAGGTGTCCAAGGGACTGCTCAGGGAAATGGTTTGTGTTGCTTTTTCCAGACCAGGAGCTGGGTGAAGAAAATGAGAGCTGTGGCATGAGCAGCACAGCATGCAAATAACCACCAACTTCTGGATGGATGTGGTAGCTGAAGGCAGCAAAAAGCTGCTAAAAATTATACTCAGTGGGTTTTTCAGCCCCTGAGCACCCTGGTTTATGGCAGGAGGAAAAAGAGGCTGAGAAATTCATGTGCAAGAGGCCTGAGGTACCCTGAGCTGTTCTAAACATAAAACCTGGAGTAGTTTGAATTCTGTTATGTGTCTGTTATTAAAGAAGTTTATGGCAAAAGAAATCCTTTGAAACTTTTTTTCAGAAAGATCTAGTTCTAAGTGAAAGGATTAAGATATATATATATAGGTAATATATAGGTACATAGTTATCATAACTTAATAAAGTTAATAAGCACACAGAACACATGAATGAGATTTGACTAACTCTCTTGTTTTGATTATCTGGTCATAAATGTGCAAGTGACAGCAGAAAAGAAGGAAACAAAGGAAAGTGGCAGCCCTGTGACCAGATGAAACACATGGAATTTGATTCTGACGCATTCCATACTTTTTCCATGTGCATTCCATGGATTGCAAGTGGCAATGATTAATAACAAGCCTTGCACTTAGATACGGTCGAGGAGATTTTAGTGTTTATTCCTAAGTAATGAAAAAGGATCAACAGATTTTTTTTTTGCCACTCTGAACTTTGATTAGGTCCATTGTACTCGATTGCCAAGAGCTCAGGATGCACAGGGGCCCCCAAGCACGACACCTGAGAGTCCCGTTGTGTGCCAGGGATCAGAAATGAAAGATTTCCCCCTCTTTCTTCCCTTTAGTAACTACTACTCAACATGTTTTTGAGCTTTCTTGCAGACATCAAACCTCACAGGAAACATCAGTGTGAACACTTGTATGAAAGGCTAATAAGGCATTGTTTTTATATGTCAGTTAGTAATTTCCTATAGAAAATAACAGAAGTAGGAGGAATGTTTCAAATCTATGAACAAGTTTTCAATATTAGTATTTAGATATAATATGCTTAAGCATTTCTCTTAGCTTTTGCCAACAGAAATAGATTCTAGGTTTCAGGTAAGTAATGTAGAGACAACTTAAAATTGAGAATGATCAGTGGTTTTTCATATGATGATATTAATACTTGCCTGCTAGTATCGCTTTTTTGTACATGGTAATTGATATGAATAATCTGAACCTTTTAAGGGTTATGTGCCATTCAGCTATGGACCTGATAACGTATAGCAAACAACAAGTACAAAGAGACTGACTGAACTCAAGGAGGCTCTTCATGGTAACAAATGTTTGCAGGATTTCTCCTGTGCTAACAGAGAAAGCCGAGGCAGCCCATCTCGGTAATGAACGTTGTGTTTAAGGATGTGGAAGAACAGCCACCAGACAGAGACCATCGAGCTCATTCTGTGAGTAACACATTCTAGAAGGGACATAGGTCTTCTGAGGTGAAATCTGAGTGCATGAAAACACCACATTGTATTAATGCTTAACTGTAATCAGCTAGAGACATAGCACATGCTCAGTATACTGGGACATTCCACTTTAAGTGCATGTTAGACTAATATTGACTTTTCCACTAAACCAAAATCTCTGTTATTTGTGCCCAGAAGACTGCAATAACAATAGATGTGGGAAGTAGAAGAATTAATCTTCCTGACCTTTTCTTTTTCTATGCCTTTGGGAGTAAGTCTTTTTTTGTCTGTCTAATGTGGAATAGGAGTGATTCACTTGCAATGATTCTTAAATTATGTAGAAGTACTTCACTGTGTTATTTTTTTTTCTTTCTTTTGCATTCTTCACATTCAATAAACTCCACAGAGTATTATTAATAACATCTTTAAAATGTTATCTTTTTACCTGTATCCATTCTCTGATTGAATCTTCCCCTGGGGTCCATCCATTCTCAGGGTAATTTAGCCGGGACCTTTCTGAAGACCACATAGCGCTGTACTGGGAGGAGACAGTGATTTGATCAGAGTGAATTTCTCCTGACTCCATGCCTAGCGGTTCCATGCACTGGAAATCTGAAGAAAAATAAATTACCATCATTATTATGGTCGGCTTTTTGATTTAGACTTTGAATAAGAACATTTACCTGCTTTGAATATGAATATCTAAAGAATTTATTTTTATGTGACTTTGAATACTTTAGCAACTTTAAGTGAGACAGTGTTGGGCTTATGGTGTCATTCTTAATACTGCCATTTCAGTTGCCATGGCAATTCCTGCAACAATAATGCTATACAAATATTTTAGCCCAGTATTGTGGCCATTTCAATATAGGACAATAGAAGTGTCTATCCTAGGCTAGCACAGACACTCCTATAGATTCATAATATAGAACAATCTATGTTCACCTCAAAATTATGCAAAAACCCAGAAAAGAAAAATTAGATGACTTTATGAAATAATTTGATTTTAAAACTATTTACTTCAGTACAAAAAATATAAAATGCTCTTTGGATTCTGTACACTGGAATGAAGTAAATCAAAATTTTAATTCAGGCCACAGAATTATTGACCTAAGGAAATTACTAGCTCTTCTGTAATGTGGTGTATTGTAAATGAGTTGATCATCTCCATTCAATCTCTTTTTGTTTACACAAAAATGATCTAGCTAATTTAGAATCAATTGACTTCCTAATCATTATAGTGAGTTCAAAGGTTGATAGGGCAGAGTGACTCAATTCTTCTCTCAGTCTTTAAAAATAAAGACTCCAGCCCCTACTAAGGCAAGAGAAGCCACTAGCTTCAGACAGATCCTCACACCCAGGTGCTCCTAGGCCTTCATGTCAGTACAAGGGCACCCCAGTACAAAGGCAGGAGAAAAAAAACCCATGTGCCTATGCTTCTGTTCAAGGACTTAACACTATAAAAATAGAATTCATTCCTTTATTAGAATTTAAGCTAAAATACCTCCAAAATGGATTTGTATATATGTTGGATATATGCTCCTTTTTATTGCACCTTCTCTGGAACTGATGTTTCTCTAATGGGCGTGGGTGCTGAGCTGAAAGTTTCAATAACCATGAGTTGGAAAAATGAGCTTTAAATAAACAAAGTTTTGGGTTTTCAATGAAAATTAAAGTATTGTGGAAAAAAAGCTTAAATCTTTTATCAGGGATGCAAAAATTTACATTCAGAAATGTTATCAGGGTATTATATAGGAACCGTAGTTGGGGCTTCCCACAACTCAGTCATACCAACATCATTTCCTGTGGAATAGAGGAACTCCCCCAGTTCTGTGCTGCTTCAATGTATTAGGTACATGGTGAAGTACTGAAGCTGAACTACAGTAGGGTAAGACTCAAAGGAAAGTAACTTTAGCTTGAAACCTAAAGGAAAGCCATAAGCCACTATGGAGAATGCAAAACATGATAGGTGGGAGTAATATCAAAGTACCTAAAAAGTGTCTACTTTGATCTAGATGCATTGGCTTTCCCTGTAGTTTACTGAGAGGGACAAGTAACTCCTGGGACACCTCCCATGTCTGAGATAAGTAGATTGGGCTGTCCTCTGGAGGTGACCAGACAACACAAAGAGTAAGGGTGGCTGAAATTAAATGAGAGAATTCACTTCTCTATCTAAGTCTGCAGCATATAAAATGCTTCCTCTTGCCATCCAGAAGGGTTTTCATACACACCAACTTCTGTTCTGCTGTCCTGTGTTTAAGAGCTGAAGGCATCTCGGCATAGCAGATATTACTAATTCTGACTTCAGTGCGATGGTGCATCTACAACCTAGGGAGGGTGACTGTGGAGGAGGTAAACATGGGGACACAAGTTACTTGTGCTAGTTATGAAGGGATGGAAGCAGCACCCACATAAGGAGAAACCAAACTAGCTGAAGGTACAATGCTTCCCATCCACAGAGGCTGTGTGTCCCCCATTCCCTCTTCCTGCCTACATGTGTGTAAGAAAGCTGTTAAAAAGGCATGGAGCAGAGGAGAGATGGGGAGTTACAGTTAAATTTTCAGTTTACTAGTTTTCCTTTTGTCCCTTTTTTGATTAAACAAGTACATCAAATCTGTGTGAATCTGCTCGAAACTCCATGAAGATGCAAAAAGGAGAGGGAGTTTGATATAAAGTGTGTGTTTTATCATTGAGGAAAGCAATGAAATCTGCAAGGACATGGTGTAACACAGCATGTTATTTTCCTGTTTCCCTCACTTCATTTCATTCTCTGTCCAAAGGGTAAGCATGAAAATGAGTCAACTGAGAAAAAATACGAGACAGAGAACAAAGCTTAGATAGCTTATGAAATGGTTTAACAAGAGCATATATATTAAATGTATTCTTTTTATTCACTAAATCGATCATCAAAGCTTATTCCATGTAATAAAAGAAGACTTTGGATAGTGTGTTCATTGTTCACGTTTCATTGTTTTAATGCAAGTGTTCAATTACTCCGCATTCCTGTGTTTCCTTGGTCAGCACAGTTTTTCACAATAATTATCCCAACTTCCTGGCAATACAGTGGAATAAAACTGTAAGGAGAATTCTGCTTCTTGCATTTCTTTTCAAAGGGCAGCTGTACTTAAAAAAAAAAAAAAAAAGAAAAAAAAGAAAAAAAGGAAAACAGAACCAATCTTTCTCTACCCTCTTATTTATTTAAGGTTTCTTTAAAGCTTCAGACAACACCTGGTGTGCAAGAAGACATAACAGAGAGTATTTTCCAAGAAGCTCTGTGGGATAGATTAATACTGACCTTCTGAGACACTGCTCTGTGACACGCTGTAGTTTGCTGAGAAGCCCTCCTTTGCTATTGCACTGTCAGTGTAAAATACCATTGAAAGAATCCCTGTTGAAGACCGGACACGTCCTGGGTTGTTTTGCCCACAATAACGTCCGATGTGTGGGCCAACTGCAAAGAAACAGGATACAATAGTAAACTACCAGTGCTGCTGTAACAATAGGTGCCACTACAATATCCTCCCAAAGACAGTCCCTCAGCAGGAAACGCTCAACCTCTGTAACAGCTCAAAATAACAAAGCCATTCATAATTTAGTGATGAACAATAAATTGTTTATCCTACCCTAGTAATTGTACTTCTAAAATGCTCCAGATAGCACTCCATGAACCTCTGAAAATGTACAGAACCAGGATTTAGAAAAGTGTCCTTCAAAGTGTGCAGAGAGGGCAGTGATGCACAAAATTACTGATACAAAGCACCACAAGTATTTTCCAAAGTGTGATTGAAGCACCAATTTATGACAAGAGAAACTGAATGGCCTGATTTGCCAACCTAGTACACAAGATGCTGTGAGGAGTTCAAACAGTGCCTTCCAGGTTTTATGCTTAATACTGCAGATGATCTGTTAATTTAATCTCAAACTTTGAAAAACATTTTTTACTCATATTGAGGTTATGAACAATGGCTCTTCATTCCCCTTTATTTTGGCTTTCAGACTTCCATAGTTCTTTTGCCCATATGGTCAATATTAAAAAATATTGTTAAAGAATTTGAGAGTGAAATCTTAATCCTTTCAAAAGAGCAAGAATTTCTTAAATATTTCTCCATATCACAGAATACACACACATACACAGTTACATGATCTCTCTTCATGTTAATATTGTATTAACCTGATTTTAGTATTTTTCAGTATTTCCTGTGCAGTGAGACAACCTTTTTCCTTAATTAAGCTACTCAATTCACAACCAACATATGTGGCCTTCTAGCACTTGAGCATTCCCTACAGATAGGTCCTTAGGCTGTGGAATGTTGGTACATCTGTGCTTACAAACAATAAGAGAAGATAATGCTAAAATCCACCCATGGAGTCAATCATGAAAATAATCATGAGGCGTCATTCTAATGTTTACACCACTGGCTTTCCAGGCTTAAATTAACACCTTGTCATTTCTCTAGGAAGTCCATTACACTTTCAGTTTAAAATATAAAATGTTTAGATATCCTAATTATTCACAGTTCAAAGAAAATCTACAGCTAACATAATTTCCTAGTCCTTTATTGGCATTTTCCAACAAGTAAAACAGTTCCAGCTTGGAATAGCTTAATACTTACTTATGTAAGCTACACATTTCTGTAAGGCCCTAGAATTGCCAGAAAGAAGGGAGCTCAGATGTTATAGCTCTTGCTGCCAGCATGTGCTTTTCTATCCATACTCTGGCCACAGTTACTCTTCAGTTGCCTTGGCAATCCCATGGCATTTGAAATACCTGCCAATTCAGACTTTTCCCACTAAGGTTGTTCAATGCAGCATTGATAGAATGAAACATCCTATAGAGGATATGAGTTGAAGTCTTCCTCATCCTAGAAATCATTAAAGCTTCACGGTTTTATTTTTCAAAGAGAGAAATTTGTTTAGACTGTTACCATTAGCGGCTTTTTAAAAACACAAAATAATGCCCCCACATTCCAGTTGCTGCAGGTTTTTTGTTTTGTATTTGTTTTTGTTTTCTTTTGTATTTTCTGTGTGCAAACAGCTCTGATCCTACTCCTTCTCAGAATGACTTTCAAGATTATAGCTGCTGATGGTGCTCTGAACTGCAAGAAAATAAGGGGAATAAGGCTACCATGTTATGGTACTCTGAGCCTCCCTCCTCCCATTTCCTGTAGGGAAGCCTCTTTGAAAGGACAAACAGAAGAGAACTTTGTTTAAAGCAGACAGGCTTTAAGATTCCCCATGACTCACTGGTATATAATTTTTAAGACATATTTAGTGATTATGCATTTGAGTCTTCAACAGATTGGCCCTGCCATCACAGTACCATTCCTTTTGCCAGCTATGTGCATGCAAGTGCCAAAAATGTGCAGAATATGACACAAAGAGGTATTGAATTTTTTTGTGCAACATGTAAACCTTAGCCTGCTGAGCTAATATGATATTGATCTGAGCACAACTGGATGAAATAGAAATTCTCCTTCTTCTATAAACAGCTAACACAAAGTTCCTCCCTTCTGTTCTTTTTTTCCATTCAAGTCTTGAAAACTTTTGAATGACAGTAAATTATCAAATATTTAGTGAGTCACCACATCAAATAAATGCTGGGCAGGAAACACATCTGAGGAGTCATTCAGGGGGTGAGACTGTTTGTTCAGGTAGGCTATGCCACTGGTTATTGTTTACCATCTTCCTGACAATTCCTTAGGAAATGAGATGAAATTTCATATTAGACTGTGTAGAGTCTAATAGATGTAGATGGCAATTTTGGGGCAGAAGGTGCTGAAAAGTCATTAGGTCAGCCTCTAACTGTGGACCATCATGTTGCTATGACAGCATGCCTCAGGAAGGGCTACTCCAAATGTGAGTCACTTGGATTATGTCCTAACTCAAGGATGCTTCTACATCACCTGCAGAACAAAGGCATTCCAGTGAGCCACCTACCTCATCTGACTGCCCATGCTGTAGCAATTTCTGAGACCTTGGCTCTTCTTTTCACTGACACAGTATTATATAGTGGAAAACTGAGTAACTTTCTGGTTGAAAGATGGAGGGACAACAAAAAAACCTATTTTGCATGCATTTCCCAAAATGCAGAATCTAATTCTACAGCTTGAATAAATCCTTTATTAGCCTTAATAAGTATTTCTGAAGGTTTACAGATCAGAGTGCAGAATATATAGTAAGTGGCTGTTGGTTCAAGACTAAATAGAAACCTTATTCTTACTGCTTCTTCTTTTCTTTACTATTGTTTGCCCTTCTGCACAAAGAATATTGATATGAGGAAATTCTGAATATTACTGAAATACACTTTTACCCATCTAGCTAAAATATTAGCTTTTGGAATTAGGTTAAGAACCCCCCCCCCCCAACAACCAAAAGTAAGGAAAAAAAGGTATATCAGACTTCTAAAATATTAAAACAAATGTTATGCTAACTAGCCATATATTTAATTTTAAAGCTGCTTTTCTAAATATGCACTTATGTTGTAGACAGTATTTTCACATCACTATGATTTTTATTGAAAAAATACTTGCACCCAATTTAGGATGCTGAAGAAGAAACAAACAAACAATTAATTCCATCCTCACATTCCAGTAGTCAACTACACTGAGCTTCTGTATGCTCTTAGATCTTAATGGCTTCTCACAAGAGTGTAGAAAGCAACCACAACAGGAGAAACATGCTCAGATTAATAGCAACCTTCATTTGCACTGATGTTAATGACTGCAGTAAAGCATTCTGCTTCGCTCTGTAATTCAGTGGAAGCTCTTGTGGTATTGAAGCAGCAATGCTTAGGCTGTGGTTCTCAAACCATATGTAAACTTCTTTAAATTACGTTTGAGCCCTAGTAGACAGCCTATAGAGCTTCAAAGAGAGCTGCATGATGAATATGTGCAATTCATCACTAGAGCTAGTCTTCCTTTTGAGTGGGCTATTTTTCTTCAAAGTCATCAATGGAGTGTTCTCAGCAGATGCTGGTTGAGATATATCTGTGCCTTGGGCAAAGATATTTTTGGTATCTAGTTTATTCATGCAAAATCATATCTTTCTATTCTGAGATCTACTCACTCTCCTGCTTTAAATCCACCTGTTATCTCTTTCAAACCATGGTCCCTTTTCTGTACAATATTTGCAACAAGCACCTGTAGTTCTCAGATATTCCTCAACAGGGCTTTTTTCACGAAACAAAATGCCAGGTTTGAGATATTCCTGAATGCCTACCATTCCCCTCTCAAAACAGCAGAACACTTACACCACTGTTTAACTTCAGCCCTGTAAGTGTCCTTGGTGAATTCCTTTTGAAGGCAATCTAACTGCTCACATGCTTCAAAGATAAGCACATATTTTGTAGAATCAAGTAGCAAATACTCAGCACTTGTCAGCTTCAATCCACTGAAAGGACAACCAGGGAGGCTGAGGACTCCATGACTGTGACAGAGTCTTTCAGGATTAACATCTTTTTGAATGACTTACAGTTGCTGTCAAATTCTCTAACAGAAAATTGTTTTCCATCAGTGAAATGGAAATTATGTAGAAATAAAATATAAATGGAAGCTTACTGACTTTGACATATCCTTTTAAACATCATTGTGAAAATTTGTTAAAAAGAACATTTCTCTTCTTTATTTTTTGCTTTTTTGGGAGAGAAGGAAGGAAAAAAAATAACCACAACTGTATAAAACAGCAAATTTATTTCCTGCTGATCTCTAGTGACTGTAGCTTATCAAATTCTATAGTGAAAATATTTTCCACTTATGTTGGGTTTCATCTACCCCAACTTAGGCATCTGAAGTTTACATCTGACTTAGGGATTCATAGCTTTCATGACAGTCAATGAGACAAGACATTCCAGAGGTCCATTAACTGTGTCCTAAAGCAGATGTTGAGACAGGTCAGAGTGGGATGCTGTTCTCTGCTGGGAACAGAGGGACTAGCTGTGCCTGGCTCAAATGCTCATGCCTATTTTCCAGAGATGCATGTTCAGGGGGCTGTCCACCTAATTCTGCTCTAGTTGAGACCACAACTATTCTCCAAAAAACTGTTCTCTCTCTCCTATTACTGTTCTCTCTTTAAACTGTTATCTTTCTCTCACTCTTTCTCTGCCATCATCTCAGGAAACCACGAACTGAGGGATAAACATTTTTTTCCACATATTAAAAAAACCCTTTTCCACATATTAAAAAAACCTCACATTTATATAAATGCAATAGCAGCTTTAACACAACTGGGCATGTGAGCAGCATTACAACAAAGAAAAATAACTTCCTTTTCTATGGATATATCACTAAACAGAGCAGGCCAGGGGACACCCTCTAGACCTGCAGCCAGTAGGCAGGGACTGCTCCTGGGACCAAACTAAGACAGTGACACAGCTTGCCCCTATGGGGCTCTTCCCTCCGAAACTGGCTGGCCATGTCCAACTTGCCTGCTGAGAATGATCCCTGGATTTCACTGTCCTCCAAATCACGCTTAGGAATTTCTTGGGAAAGTGCAAATTGATGTGTGCTAAAACTGTGCAAGGGTGTACGCCAGCAAATTAGAAGTGCACACAACCACACCTGTGTTTCAGTAAATAGTGCACAATATTTTTGCACAGACTAAAGGGAAATGGACAAATGGCTCAAGGACTCACTCTGGGTGAGTCTTCCTCCATCAAAGGGAATCATATTGTCTAATTTACCACTGTGTAGAAATTTACTATTTCCATGTGGGTACAAATTAGATTTTTTTTCCCCCAGATACTCTCTCTATATATATTCTCCAGTATCCAGACATTCTCTATCTTCAGTTCATGGCCAGGTTGTACCAGTGTTTTCCCATGACAGCTTTGCTCTTCAGTTGAAATAGTTCTCCCTCCCAGGGATTCATCCTGCAATGCATTTATAAGCAATCACATTCCCTCTTTCTTTGTAGTGTTAAGTTAAACAAGAGAGACTGACTGCTGGCTGAGGATCATCCTACAGTGAAATGATGCAGCAAACATTTTTCCTACAACTGCTGCAACCTCCAACAGTTTATATCAAAGAAAACATTTTTCCGGCTTACAAATTCTGCCGAATATTTACAAGTAAACATGCAAGTACCCTTAGTGGATGCCAGGATCATTTTGAGTGTAGAGAGTTTGTGAGACAGTTTGCAGAAGGCTGATAATGCCTGTTGATAATTGGTCTTCAGTATGGCTCAGCCACTTTCTTGAACCAGGAAATGACTGCTTTGAAACCCTCTACACTGACAATAATGCATTTCTTTTTGGTTATATTACACATAAACTGATTTACTGGATCATCTTTTCAAATATCAGTTTAAATGTAAGCTCTACAGGACAGATTCAGCCTATATACAAATAAACCTATTATTAAATGTTCCAGACAACATTATTGTACTATTAAAATATTGTTTTTCTAATTGAGGCATTAAATACTAAATAGTCTTTTAGCTACTGTTATGGGTCTTTCTTCACTCTCTATCAAAATGGATTGAAAAGAGCCATGATAAACCCATTAAGCATAAAATATGAACAAAAACGCGCAAATATATGTTAAAAGACATATATTTCCTGCAGCATCAAGGGAAGCTTTAAGCAAAATTATATCAGGGATTTATTTAGGAAAACACTCAAGTTTTAATGTGTTATTAAAGTATATTCCTTAAGTTATATATTTTAATTTAAATCAAATATTAATGTAGGATTAGCAGTTTGCAGAAACTGCCACTGCTGTTCATAAAACAAACAAAAAAATCTATTAATATGGGTTATTCACTAGTGGAAAACTCAAATAGTTGTAATTAGTGCCCAACACAAACAACATAAATCTTCAGTCACTGAATTTTGCTACAAATTAAAAATTAGGAAGAAAAAGGACAGTTTCAAGATGCTTCTCTTTATCGGCTTATGCCAAACACAGAAACAGTGAAAAAGGCATCACTAATAATCAGCTTTACATAGCTGTTTCCACACAGCTCATGTAGGCATTTGGGCAGCCTAAAGGTTGGGCATTCAGCTTGAACAATCCCTTTTAGGCTGGAGCTGCAGCTTTTGGCTCTGGGTCCTTGGAGAATTGATACATGGCTGCCCTGCCTAGGGGAGACTTGAATCTTGCAGACCCAAGATTGTACATGAAAAACATATAGAAATCATGTAGCTATTTTATTTGTCAGACTCAGTGTAAAACAGGGATATGGGCAGAGGATGAAATGAGGGCTCTCTGGCTCTATAGGGTTAGCTAATATCTAGCTATGCACTTAGTGAATGTGCACAAGGTCAAGTGTGGTCAACAACTAAGTGGAAAATTACTGAGATGGCAGAGACATTCCAGAAGGGTACCCAACACACCCACCCTGACACATGAGGCCATCTAATCAGAGATTATAAATTAACAAATTAAGATAAAACCTTTGGATTTGCTTAAACTGTTGGAAGAGAGAGCACTATAATGGAGGAACCCTACAGTGCCCAGTCACTGAAGTCACCTGAATGAATAAGTCAGTGACTGTTTACTGACCTGTGTAATTGTTTAGTCACTATGATTTCAACTGCATGGACACCACATTTTCTCTAGCAAAGAAATTCTCTGCTTTGGCAGCTGGTCTGTAACACAATTCCTCTGCAAGTCAGAGGGTCAGTACCTGAAGTCCAGTTTCTGCAATTTGTTGGGAATGTCTGGACTATACTCTTGGGTTAGCTGTGAAAATTTGAGGACTCATTATAAGACTGCACATTTAATTTATTTTAGTGTAGGAGATTCATCACATATTACCACTGAACACAGAGGTTTCTGCTAAGCCAACTGTTAAAACTGAACATATTTCATAAAAAAAAAAATCATTCACACTATTATATGCCTTATTGAATGAATTTACAGAGCATTTTCTCCATTTCTTTTTAATTCAACTCACTTCACATAAATCAAGCAAGGATCTCTCTAGCATGACAGTTTAAAAAATGGGACTATGCCTTCTGCAGGCCACTACATAGTAATGGTTATGCATATTACAGTCCATTTTTCTCTTACCATCGGGGAACCCATCCCAGATTTCCAATCGGTCATAGCGACAGAATGTTCCCCCTGGAGTATTTGAATCAGGTTCTAGCTCAAAGCTTTCAAATTCCAGTATAATCTCTGACATCTTTGGTGCAAAGATAATGTAAGTGCATTCAAGGCTATTGGGATATTTTTCAGGGAATCCAGGGGACTTTATCACTCCACTTGATGAAGTAAAGTTTCTGGAACATTCAGGTCCTGTAGGAGAAGGAGAAAAATCAACTGGGTTAACACTGTGCTACTAAGCAAAGCAGTTAGCTGGAAAACAAATTAGGTTGTATTGTCTCTCCAGCAGCAAAGGTGGCTTTTCAATGAAACACCTCATTTTAATCACTGCATTAATCATCCAGCCAGCTTGTTCCTATTATTGATAGTCAGTCATTTAAAGCCCAATCCACATATACTGTCTGATCTTCAATTTTCAATTTGTATGGAACAATATGAAAACTTGTAGCAGCTCTAGAAAAAATTGTGACAAATACAAAGTCATGTGGGAACAATGAAAGTGTAAGCTGCAGAAATCTCGACAGAGCCCTAGAGAAATAATTATAGCCCCTTCAAGCTCAGATCTTTAAATCTTATGGCTGACAGGTTTTTATTGGTGAAATAGAACTTTTTACAAAAGCGGGTGAGTGAATTCAGTAGAGGGAGTAGTGGTTTCAGATTCCTGGAGCACTGACTCAGTAACTCTGCCAGATGTGACCTATGCCTCCTTGACAAACTAAATGTGAAAGGTAATTCGTACATGTACTGAGGGTGAGTGACTCATTCTGAGTGGTGTTGACACAGGTGCACCAGTAAAATGTTGCTGTTAGTGTGGGCATGATAAACTGTGTGATTACAGGCAGTGTTGCTAGAAGTCACCTAATGTCAGTGTTGACAAACCGGCTTTCCCTGATGTTCCCACCATGGCATAATGGGATGCTCCAAACAGTGCTCTTGGTGGAGCAGGAAACTGGCAGTAAAGATGTAAGGGTATAAAAGGCCAGGCCACTGAATTTGCCTTTGTGAATACAGGGGACAAACTGGAATCCCTCTCTTGTTGACAGATCTCATTTCTCCTTTATTCAGGTCCCTCAGGAATCCTCTCTGTGGATCCCACACCTGCAGGTGTGCTCAGAAGTCAGCTGCAGGCACTGCCCACACATCTTCCCACAAGATCTGCCTTTTGACACTCCAAATTTAATAGAGTGATTTACAGGACTTGGGACATTGGTGGATATCAGCTGGCCTGGGGATTTGGGGTAGGATGACTCAAATGAAGGTCCTTAGACATGGAGGAGAGGAAGGACACAGAGAGCCCAGCTTGGTTGCAACAGGCAGGTCCGTGCAGGAGGATGATGAGTGTGAGGCCCCAATCATGGATGAGGATGCCCAGCATCCTTAGAGACTGTAGTCAAGAGCCTTAGAGAATTTCCAATGCCTAACACAGATCATTGAAGGAAAACAGTCTGGCTTGTTGCATATATGAATACTCTTATTTTACTATAGAAAATGTTTTCATTGTGAATGTGCCAAACATATTACCCCCCACAGATCTGGCCACCTCCCAGCTAAATTCAGCACGCAAGAGAGAGGTCTGAATGAATTTGCTCAGTTCAGGTTTTCTTGCCCTTCAACAGACACTGAGAGGAAATTCTTGAACTATCACATCAATATTCAGAACACCTCATGGCATATTTTGGAAGATGTGGATATCGATGCTCATGTAACCTGACCCATTCCAATTTGGGAAATTACATTTTGCCTATAATTAAATCACCCCCTTACACATTAGTTGAATATTCCTCTTCTCTCCCTGTCATTCCCTTGTCTCCTTGTCATGTAGGGGAGGGCTGTATTCTGGTTTTTGCTCTTCACTCCCACCAGTAGCTGCTGTTCCAGGATAAAATAGCTTTGCTATGCCATTCATAGTATAAAGTGCTCTGTGCTCCTCTTGGAATCCAATAAAAGATGCAATATAAAATGTAAGCCAGGATCATTATTGCTTTATTAAATACAGCCAGATCCTGGCTCCGAGTGTGCGCAATTGTCAGGCTCTTACACTCACACATGGTATCTCGGCTTGCTTTATTTTAAACATCTTTGAATCAATCTGCTGCAAGAAACAGAAACTGTTTTCAGGGGAGCTGTCTTGCTAAAATGCCCTCCAAAGATTTTGACCCTTTACTGACACTGTGAAGCAGCTGCAGGAATTATATCAATACTGAGGCTATGAGGAACTCCATGGGGCAATGTGCATGGAAAACTGGCAGAAAAGGTTCCAGCAGAGATACCAAAAAGTAGATACTTCTGAGATGGAGAAACTACATGTGTACATGTGTATGAAACAAAGGAAGAGATGTGAACTGAAGGAAATACAGAGAGGAGGCAACAGAGAGAGAGAGCAAAGAAAAAGAGATGACATTGGGGATTATTTAATCTGCTATCTGTAGGTGTCACTGAGCCAAAAAAACATTTGGCTTCTTGGTTGACACTTTCTTTTCTTTCAGTTTACACTATAAATTTAGTTGACTAAAGTTAGGAATCTTGAATGTGAACTGTGTAGATCCTTTCCTAGTGAATACGTCACTCATGCACCCTAAAATAGAATGTCTGCCCAAGCCAAAATGATGAACATTTCATGTGGGCTAAGTGTTGGGCAAAATGTGTTTCATGTTTTAGTCCTGTTTTAGTTTTACAACTTCTTCAGTGTCTTTCTGGCTACAGATCTGAATGAGAACTAAAGAGTAATGGGCAAAAATATACTGTGTGCTGGAATGAAGCTTGGCCTTCAGCTCAGCACCACAGGACCTTGGGTTTGGGATCATTCTTCCCATACCTGGGAAATTATGAACTAAGTTGTGAATATGCTAAATCAGACATACTTGTCTGGTGTGAGCAGCTGAGCTTCACCTGTGCAAAAGGGTGAACTGCTTTATTTGACACAGATATTAAAATGCAAAACTGGTACAGCATATATGCATTTTTTCAGAAGTTAAATAGGGCTGTGTTCCCACAGCAATGATAATTTGCATCCTTTGTGTACACATGGCATTTTCTAACACCGCATGGTGATAACTGTCCTGCCTTTAATATACAGTTTATGTGGAATGAACTGGAGTTAAAGTTGCTCTGGGAGCCATAATTTTGCATTTTCTGACTTCCATGTGTGTAAAATCACATTCATAATGCCATCTTAACATGGTAAATGTGTATCTTTGAGGCATGTAAATGACCACACAAGGAAATAAACACAATGTTCCTGTCAGAGTTCTGAGTTGTCACTAAACTGTCAGGAAATAAATAAAACCTTTTTCTTGAAAGGGTTCAGTTACTAAAATAGATTGTTTCACAGATCATTCTTTCACTTCATCTTGTGTTTCAGCCTTGTTCTTTATGAAAGATGGTACTGCACATATAAGCACTGGGAAACGTCAGAACACATTTTCAAGGGTTTAGGCTCCAAAGGATATCAAAATAAATAGAGATATTTTTTCAGGAAAGCTTGGTGTCATTTGGATGCTGAATTCTTTCAAAAAATGTGACCCTGAAGGTCAGTAAAAGAATTTCTGGGAGTCAAGAGTGGATTTACAGACAGGGAAGATGGTGAACAAGAGGTCTGTGGCCCCAATTAGCACTGTGCAGAGCTGCAATAGCAATAGAAAAGAGACTTCACTACTGTGCTTCTCCTCATTAACAGTACAGCTGCCACCAAGAGTGTGTGCTGAACACAGCTGAAAATCTGGCTCTGGTTTAGATGCATAAAAGGGACTTGGACTGGTTCTGAAAAAGGGGCACTGACTGGGGGTGGTGTGCTTTGGAAATTTGAAGTTTTGAGCTGCTTTTGTGAATATGACCCTAAACATTGATATTGAAGTCAATTTTTTTTCCTATAAAATGAATGTTATTGTCTTTTCATATATGATCAGTTTTAGTCCTGTATTCTCCAAGAAAGGAATATATTAATTATTTATCTCCATCCAGCTATAGGGAAAAAGTATGCCAAAAATAGTGACCTTACAGCCCTTCTAGCTATTGACTTGGGAAGAGTGTTATAAAAGAGGGAGTGTCTCTCTGTCTGGTTGATCCTGCACTCTCTGTTTCTCTGGGCTTTCTCTGTGCCCCGTAAAGCTGATTGTGCTCACTGGCACTAACTCCTGGCACGAGCATCCAGCCTGTGATCAGTGTGAGCTGCTTTTCTCCTTTACCTCCCAAAAATGATTTGTGAAAGCAACAGCAACATCATCTGCTGCCCACGTGTACTCGGGTCCTTTCCGAGCCCGCAGCCATCCCTTGGGAGTGTAGAGCAAAACGCTAACCAAAATAACCCAGGGACTCAGAAGGTTTCAGTGCTGTTGAGGCAGTAACATTGTAAATCATACAGTAATTATTATTTTTAAAAAAGGAAAGCAGTAAAGCTAATGGTTTTAAGATGGTTGAAACAAACAGCTGACAAAAACTACCATATTTCATACGGAGGAGTCAACCCTTCAGACTGCAGCTGACCCACTGAATTCATGATGATTTACACCCACTGAACACACACCCCACCTTGGAATGACTAGAGTAATAAGATTGTATCTTTCAAGCATTTTTATTCATTTTCCCCATTCCAAAGAATTAAGGTGAACTTTCTGATGCAAGTAAAAATCACAATGCACATTGTAACAATGAATTGTTTCTTACCTCTTTTGAAAACTTCATAACGGATAGAAAATCCTGCTCCATGTGTCTCATAGTCAGAAACAAATTTAATAAAAAGATATGGTCCTGAAGACACTACAGGAGGGGGAGCAATTTTTCCACAGTACTTTCCCCATAAGCGTCCTTCAGCATTATCTCCATCAATCACTTCAACATAATCATACCTGGTAGATAAATGGAAGGAAGAAACTTTTAACTTCCAGGAAAGAAGGAGACCTAATTAATTTAGAAACCATAACACAACATAGATAATCAAGAAAAATGCTAGCTTGCTTGGAAAATGCATTATGCTGAAAGATGTAAGCAAAATGAAATAATTAAAATGGACTACATTATGTCTGTAGACATCATCTGGCAACATGGAACTATTAGGAAGAATGGTGTCCATTATGCTTGCAGACAATGTCAGCTAAAGTAACCAATTAACAAAAAAAAAAAAAAAGGAAATCTCACGAGCACAATTCTGCATTATTAAATTGTGTTCCTTTGTCTGTGTAGTGTTGTTATCAATACATAATGCACAGCATTCTTTTCAAACTGTGAAGTTCTGTTATGAATTCAAAAATGTCTTCTTGGCTGTAGCTCTTTATGAACAATACTTTGATTTCCATATGCTGTCCTCCAAACATATGTCCACAGAATAATAAATAAATCCCTAAACATTAGATTTTGTTCAAAACTCCATGATGCTGCAGATCAGTGGTAGAAAAATCTGTTCTTTTCCTTATTATCTGGACAAATAGTTTGGAGCACGTCACAAAATCCACAAGTCAGTCACAGCACTTGGTTTTTCTCAGACAAAAATTGTTTCAATACAAATCACCTTCGCTTAGGTATTTGAATCAAGAAGTGCATGTTACAACATTCATATTTGTACAGCATGTGATTACTAGACAGACTGGGCTAAAACCTCTGTGATTATTCACATCAAACCTAAGACTGTATAAAGAAAAGCATATAATAAGCAAATAATGATTGGTAGTAAAAGTTTGCCTGTGAGCAGCACTTTAGGGATCCTCAGCCCTGTCACCAGAGATGCCAACGTGTAGTGTCTGATCTGACAGATTTGGTGTTCAAGGGCTGAGGAGAGCAAGCCCAGCAGGCTGGTGGTGCTAAACCAGCCCAGGGAATACAAACGAGAATGAAAGTCATGGGAGGGAGAAGCTGCAGGTGCAGAGACAGGCCTGTTCTTAAGTTTTATTAGCAGATGATTTCACTTGACCTCAGACAGGAAGGAGGATCAGACCAAATCTGTAGAATCAGCTTAATCTTCTCCTAAAAGGTGGTGGCATTTGGAGCTTGGGTTGTGTCCCGTGACTCTTTCAGACAGCAGCAAAAGGCTTTTCCCTGCCACTGTGTCTCTGTGTCTCAGCCACGCTGCCCTTTCATTTAACAAGTTGCTGTTAGCCAGACAATCTCATTTACTTTTCATTATCTTACTATGACTGACATTAAAATGTTGCCATTAATTTGTTTAGACCTTTATACTCTACTGTTATGCTTACTGAAATGTTCCAAGCATATTAATATACAAGGAAGAGCTAAAAATGACAGGACAATAAAGTGTGTCTGGCATTTTTAAAGAGATCAAAGGAAAAAAAATGTCTTCAGGATGACCAATGTCATTTTTAACAACTCTGCTCCAAACCATGCAGGGCACATTACTTATGTTTACATGAACTCCTGTGAGACAGCTGCAAAGATGATATCACTAGTTAAAGTGGACAGCTTAAGGCTCCTTAAATTAAAAATGACATTACCTCATCAGTTAAAATTGTGTGCCAGCTTTGGTGTATATCAAATAGAAAATAAAGCTGACACTGATGGAACTGTAAGCATTAACATATGTGAAATATTGTGTTAACTGCATTTCTTCTTATGTATTTGGTTTTTCTAGTAGCAATTGCTCAGCTCATTAGCTTCACTGTCCCAGTGCAGACTGGTGGAAATACAAAGCGGAAATATGCATTTCTGAGATAATTTTACAGATACTTAAGTAGCCTGTAGTTTTTAAAATTAGACTTCTGTTGTTTCTATAATGTTTTTATGATATGTGTATAACAGGATTTGTAAGTCAGGAGAAGAGTTGTAAAGAGACTTCAGAATTGTTGGGGTTTTGTCTAGTTTGTTTTTATTTTCCCTTCTCAGAAATATCCTTAAAAATTCCAGCTCTATGTTCCCTGAAAAACCTATTGAAAGTACTCAGGAAAACATGCTATTAGCTTCTATATTTTAGGAAAAAAAGGTATGCTGAGAATTTTTAACAAGACAACCTTTCTCCAAATAATCATCTGCTTGTTAAAAAGAAAGAGTAACCACATACACCCACAGCATCGCAGTGACAGTCTTTGCTCCATTTACCCCACTGGTGACATTATTTCACCAGTTTCCCAGGCACCATTCTTTGCTCAAGCTTCAACAGTAGAAAAAATTTCAAATGGTATGAAAGAAAATTAACTAAATATGCTAAGCAAATTTTACATTCTTTTTTCTTTCATATATAAAGGAGATAAAAAATTCAAAAGGCTTAAGCGGATTACATGTTTTTATTCTGCTATGCCTTAAAAATAAATAATGTTATATAGTCTTGCTAAGTTTTCCATATACAGACAAAAAATAACTAACCTGTAAGTACCAATTTTGCTATTATATGAAGTAAATTAGGCAAAATCCCCCTCCATTTTAATTAAATTCTATCACTCTCCTAGGTTTTCTCCTTTATAGCAATAGCATGCCCACACTTTCCATTGTCTGCTTTAGTGACAGAATTGTAATTTATGGTACTCTTCCTGGCTGCTGTGCAGTTGTAAATGACACAATTTGGTTACTAAAAGGCTTTCTTCTAATGGATTTTTGTAAGTTAGAGGTCATGCAGCCCCATGGAAGATTGGGGGATTTTTCAAATTTTTTTTCTTTCATTTTGAAAAATTACTGACAGACAGAGAATAAGTTTAGCTGTGAGACAATGGGTAAGAAGAACAATTTGGAAAGAGAAAGCTTTAGAGATCAGCCTCACAACCTTCTTATTCTAATGATCATGTTTTACATTTGGCAGCTAACAAATGGATTTGGATTCTCCCACACTGGTGGCAACATATGATATCTGGGCTGCAGTAAATGAGTAGCTATATTATTTTTTCTTAGAGAAATAAAATTACTCTGGATTTCACTAGTTTATTCTTGGAAACCAACATCCTGCTGTCATTTTTGCACTTTTCAAAAACCTACCAGAGTCCGCAGCATATCACAAACAACTGGTCTTGTAAATAGGAGAAAGTACAGTCACAACTTGGAAATGGAGTTACTGCCAAGGAAGCTCAGAAAGCAGCTTGCATGTCCCTCTGGACTTGGTAGCAGTTCTTTTTCATAAGTTTGTCAGAAGATGCTGTGCCAGGGATACAGTTGGCACGTTGGCATCCCTGTGAGAAGACTGAATGTGTCACCTCCGCAGCACCCAGACAGACTTGGCACACAGCCCAGAATACTGAGTTTGCAAATTTGGATTTCCCATTTGGCAATTCTTCACTCAGTTACTGCTGTCAATGGTGTGGCAAATATTTCTTGTAATTTTATAGTCCTTTAGGGCTTATGGCAGAGAGATGTAAATATAAACATGGTGCTGGCCACTGAGTGTAGTTTTGGGTGAAAAACTAGAGCATGAGTTCAGGTATGAAAACAGCAGATGCCTGCCCAGAAGAGAGGACAATCAGTGAATATGTTCATGGAGCTGCTTTGCCACGATGCAAAAAGCATTCCATTTTTGCTTGCCTGGGTCTTTCCAGATATCCCAGTTCTGTGTGGACCCTCTGTAGTGTGCAAGGCTTTTGGGTGGGAGACTGATGAACAGCAGTGCAAGAGCTCACACACACTTCCTGCTCCTCCCAGCTGCTGCCTGAACAGGCCATATTAGTTAACCCTAATTTTATGGTTTAGTAAAGCCGTGTCTGGGAGAGATTCCCTGTGGAAATATAAGGGAATCTAGAATTCCTTTACAAAATCTTTAAGGAATTGCAAAGAATTTATTCCTTTTTAGGAAAGGGTAAATTATGGTTTTAGGGAAAAGGACAAACAATACCTATAAAATGAGACCTGGGCAGTGAAAAACATAAAGACCTGCAGAATTCAAATTTTGGTGAATTTTCTAATACCAGTTTCTAGTAAGTGGTAACAGTGGTTACATAAGGGTTCAGTTTTGAACATGCCAGAGATCCCTGAAATGCACCATTGCATGTTGTACTGCAGAAAATGAGGTGCAAGTGCTGGAAAGTCCTGCCTGCTCCTGAAACCAGACATTCTGCCAAGCTACACCCTGCTTCTACACATTTGCCTATTACCAGGGCAGTGAGATCTTCCTCCTTTTTCCTTAAAAAATTCCTTTTCAAGAAATAGGCAGAAGTCAGCTGAAATCTAAATATCTGCCATTTAATCTTACAAAACACTCAGTGAAATATATAAAACTATAATTTACATCCAAGTATACCATATTTTTTCTGCAGCCTACTGTGATCTATATGGTTGTTATGAATACTTTGGCTATTCACCTGTTAGGATGAAAAAATTTCCCAAGTGTTTCTTTATTTTATCACTCTTATTCTACATCCAACCAAGCTGCTAAATTTCTCCCTGACATGAATTTACCTACCCTGGTCAAACTAGCTTTGATTCTGAAAATTTTCTTCTTAGTATGTATCTTTCTTTTGCCTTTATTTTATAAAGATTTTTTTTTTATTCCTCACAAGTCTCCACTTTAGTTGAACAGAAGGCATCGCAAGAAAAAATCTAAATAAAGAGCTTCAAGTTGTTCTGCACTGTGGCTTTGTGCCCCATTAGTTACTGAGGGTTAGAGGTGTGGGATTTACTGCAGTGCTTGTGGCACAAGGCAATCTGTATCCCAGAGCTAAAAGCTTAAAAGCTGCAGGCACTCGAGGGACACCAACCTTAATCCCAGTTTATTAGCAACAAGAAAAAGAAGCACATGCTATAAAAAATAAAAAATTAGGCATAGCCCTGAATGGGCTGATTTTATGCCTGTAACTTCAGCATCTGTTGTATTTCTCTTCATCTGAGCCTCCTCTGTGCAGCCTGAGCAGTCTCCAGGGTCTCCTGTAAGGTAACCCATCTCATGGGCACTGGGGGACTGACCCATTGTGTGAAGACACACCAGCCTTCCCTGTAGCTGGAACTGTCAGTGGAGGTGTCTACACCAAGGGGATAGAATTCCTCACACGTGGGGCTCACAAGACATCTTGATGGAGGTGAAAGCAGCATGCTTTCTGAGGATCCTGGGTGACTGCTGTGTTCTCAACAAGTCTAAGCAGGGCACAGGTGCTCCCTGATCAACCGGTGGCACAGGAACTGCAGGGTTTTTTCCCTTTTTAAGCCCCTTCCCAGTGCGTTTAGTGCCATGGGATCCTGCATGGTGTGTTCCTACCAGACTGCTTGCTCTGGCACACACTGCAGTCTTAATGGAGAGGCCCTTCTCCATCTTTACAAATCACCTGTTGGTGTGGGCATGTCTTTGCTGACCTTCCTCCCTCCCTCCCTCCCTCCCTCCCTTTTTTCTTCAAGTCTACTAAAATGCCCAGTAGATCATTTCTCCAAGGATGGACATGCACACAGCTGAATTAGGATGAGCCAGGCAGTGCAAACTCTGTGAGACGGGAAGGTGGGAGTCAGTGCCCACGGCAGGAGGCTTTTAATCTGGTTTTGCTTGTACTGGATTCATGGTGCAGATGCAGCCCCCTGAGGGAGACAACAGATCATCTAAATCCCAGAGTTCTTTAAAGTGCTAGATATTTAAATGCACTATTTGCAATCGATTAACAATTTGTAATTTACTGTCAGTCTGGGGGGCCTTTGTTTCCATTGGTCTTTTGTGAGCTGGTGTTTTTATGGTGTTCACCCAGGGCCAAAATTCACTGGAGTTATTCATACAAAGGTCCTGTCAGCCTAAGAGATTTCTGGGAATAAGGCCATTGGGATTTGGCCACTGTTCAGTAATTTACTAATGCCATTAACTGACGGTGGGTCTCCATTAAGAATGAACTACTGAGGGTCTATTTTAGCACAAGACAATGCCATAGTGAGAAAGAGAAAAGATGTAACAAAGACATCAATGAAGATCTACAGTTACCCACTGCAACAGTTAAATTCCAACTAATGTTAGCAGCAGTCTTGTTATTACACTGGTTTCTGGAATAATTGAATGCATTGGGATTTGCACTTTCGTTTAAAATTAAGCTTTTAATTCTCTGCTGAACAAAGGAATCTGAAATGCATCATATCTTAACCAATAATATTTCAAATCCCAGAAGTAACAAAAACCATCATTACTATTTTAAAATCTGAGTATACTTCATCTTATCACATGCTCCTTGTATTTTGGCTCATGTTTTTTGAGTACCTGGGACTGGCAGAACTGAAGATCTGAACCAAATAAGCAAGATTGTATCTGCACTTTTATCTGTACAGCTCCACTGAGAACAATAGCCAGATCTTTATCTGCTGCAAATGAGATTAGGCCCTTTCTACCAATGGATCTAAGTCAGTTTACACTGACATATAGCTAAAGAGGGTGCAAGTGGTGACAGAATATTTTACCTTGTATTTACTTGGCTCTATTCTATTAATACCAAATAAAATCTGGAAAATTCTTCAACAGAAATGAGAACACCAGGATTCACTTTTGGAATGCATGTAACGTCTTGCAGAAAACGAAGAAGAACCAGAGGTTATGGGCTGGGTTTTGACATTTTACCATTACAATATTCCTAAGGGAAGTAAAAGCAAAATTCATCTGCTAAGGTCTTCAGCACATCTATTTGCAAAAAGCATTTCACCAATGAAAAGATTTGATCTTGAAGTTACAGTAAATTCCACTGATTTCACTGCTTGCCACATACTGTAATAAATTATAATATAATGATCCCAGTATATAAAAATGAAAACCTCTTATGGGAAGAAACATTCAATTTTAAACCTCTTCAGTGAGAAACTTCAGTTCATAACTTTCTGGCATAGAAAAATGCTATCTTTTCTTGGAAAAGGTTTCTGTCTGTCAAATAAGACAAATTTACAAATGCTTGACTTCCACTTTAAGTGGGGGAAAAAGAAACACTTAGCAGTTTAAAGACTTCAGAGAGGAAGGAGCTTTCTAGTGTCAAACTGGTGAAGTTTAGTATTTATAGGAATTTCACATGCCTCTAATTACTCTAAACTCAGTTCCCAAGTAAAATATGCCATCTGGAAGATATTAGAGTCATTTACAACTTGTTCACTTCCCTATTTCACTGCAAAATCTTACCTCTTGCCAACTTTCCAGTGTTCTTCACAAAATGAAATGCAGTCTAAATTTTACCGGTTGTTTAATAGTTACTTTATCTATGTTGAGACAGCTAAGGGTTTTAGAGACTGGAAAAATAGTTAGATTTTTTTAAAACTAACTTTCTTGTTACTCACTGCACCTCAAACTTGTCATGTAGATGTTTCAGGTGTGAGGTTTATGCCTAGGCTTAGTTTAGTATTTAGCCACTAATTTGACATGGTTAGATTTGGAAAGATATCCTAGGTGATAAGAAAGAGAAGAAAGATGACACAAACTGCCATCAGGCATAAGAATAGGCTCTTTAAAGAAAAAAAAATCCAAAACCTCCACTATATGGTTTTGTTTTTGTTTCTATGACCTCCCAAGAGATGCCTATCAATCAGAAAACTTCTTGTTAGTACAGCAACTTCATCCAAGTATGCCAATCTGTTTATAAGTGAAGCTTTGCGACATTCCTCTGAGGTAAAGTTGTCATTCTCATTTTACTTGTGTGGAGATGGGAGAGAGAGACTGAGTGCCAGCAGTCTTACAGAAATTTTGCAAAGAGCAAAGCTGAGATAGCCATATACTGTGTTTTAAGAATAAGAGCCCAGTCTAGCTTCTTCTGAAATAATGGAAAGATTCCTAGTGGCTTCTGTGTGTTTCAAATAAAGCTTCTTAACAGAGGCTTGACACTTGGAAGTTTTCCTAAGCTATAGAATGACTGGAAGAAGGGGCTGCAAAGTCTCACACAGAATCACAAATACATTTCTGTAGTAGAACTAGACTAAATAACTTGCATACAGAGACTCATGCATATATACACACTCACACTCACTGTACACCTCTATATCCATCAAACATTGTTTTCATGTGCCTAACAAGTTTAATGATTTGTGGTTGGATTAGTGCTCTGTGCATGTACTGCTGAATTCACTAAAAAGCCTGCCTAATTGGTAAGTTACAGAAGCCTTGGGTTTGCTTCCTCGAATGCCGAAAGAACAGAGAAAGAGCTGTATCAAATGGAGATCAGAATCGGTTGTGATTCCTTTTTCTTTTCATGAAAGGAGAAAATAAATGCTTTAAAGTTATGGCAACCTCATAGCACTCCATCTGGGAGTTTTGAACTCCTGATTAATTTGTAATTATCCTTTGGGGATCTATGTAGTATATTAATCACAACCTTAGGAACTCAACTTTTAAAAGTATAAGGTAGATGTAAGTTTTTCACAGAAACTGTGAAAGTTCAGAACATAAAATAAGTTCCACACTTTGGAAACTCAGATATTTGTCCCTTGTGGGCTGTCCACAACCTCTCTGACCAATACCTGTAATTAATGAAACTAAAAGAGGCTAAAGGAGAAAGGAAATTACAGACATACATATAAGCTTTAGATCAGAAGTTATGGCAATTCTCTTCCATAGCAATCATGTCCTGAAGCTCTGTAAATACAGTAAAATGTTGGACATTTTCATTTATTTCCAGTTAGGAAGTATATAAGGGAATATTAAGGATGCAGTGTTAGGCACTTGGACCTCAATATTTCTCAGTGTTGTTCCCTTTGTTGTGATTTCTGCATCACATGCCCTGTGGGCAGACCTTGGGCCAAGTGGAAAATCCACTGTGGGATTAGTGTCTTCACATACTTTGCAGTGAAATAAATGACTGCTGTGGGTCTTCCTTGCCTGCAAGTGTGACACATGTAAATGATTAGATTGATTTTTTGCTGAGACTGTATCTCAAACCTGTATATAGCCACACGATTAGGCATATGTACAAACAAATGGAGTTTTTGGAAAATGTCCAGCTTTGCTTTTGAAACTTTTGGCTTGTCAGTGTTTCATCATGTGCATGTATTAGTTTTTCCCATGGATTTTTACTGGGGAAAAGGGGGTCATACTCTCTTGAGCTATCACCAAGGAAAAAGAGTTTGAACTACATAAAGGAGATCTAAACTTTCAAGTCTTTTCTGTATTGAAAACAGAGTTCTTAAGCGTGTGAGGTACGTGGCATTATTAGGTAAATATTCTCATAATGCTGAGAAGACCTTTGGCAGACTATTGTAACATCTAGATGAAAACCATCTCCTTATTTCTTTTTTATAATACAAACTTGGGAAGGCAAAGTGGCTGGCCATAACATCTAGGAGTGCTCTTTGGCACAGGAGGCACACAAAGCTGAATAAGAAACATTTGTAGTTCAGAGATCAACCCACTTACAACGGCTGCATGTTTCCTGGCGAGCCGTTATCTCAGCACAAAATCATTTGGTTGTGTACATTGCCACTTTAACAAACAACCCTTGAGCACATGAGTAATGCTTAGGGTTGGCAACTTTAAAGGAGCCTTGGCTTTGTGAAATCTGAATGATATTTCCTAAGAGCAGTGCAAGGAACATTTACTCAAGGATGGTGCTTCCAAATTCCAGACTTCTGATCTGACTAAGTGTGGTTGAAGAGCTGCCTGAAAAAGTCCCATGGCTTGTCTTCTATTTTGCAACTGGGACGTGTACGCATGTATGTGTGTGTGTGTGTTTCTGTGTGTATATTTTTATATTCTTTATAAAAGAAAACACCTGAATAATTTCAGATGTTTTTTCCTAAAGTTCATTCTCAGCCAGAGAACAGCCTGGGAAACTCAGCCTGGAAGACGTTAATTTCAAAACCACTAGAGCAGATGAGAACAGGGAAGCAGACTGTCTGTGTAGATTTAAACTATAGTAATTGATACCAATGCTTTTCTATTAATTTGTTGTCTGATTTCAGTAGAGACTTTATAAATAAAAGCCCTGTTGATAACTTATGCATGTCCTTACAGGTGTAGTTTGGTTTTGCACACATCAGTGTGCCAATCCAACATGAGTGCAACTTCTCCCTGAGATTCTGCTCTTGAAATCTGCATTAGGAAATTCAGTATTACCCTCAGAATTACAGTTTTCTTATAAAGTATGATTACTTAATGCTTTTTGCAAATTGATCACTATTTAAAGTGTTTCAGAGTTACAGTACTTTGTAATAGAGCTCACAGTTAAGCTGTATTAATTTGAAACATCAGTATACAAAAGTTTGTCCCACTGAGCAGCTTTATTGCCATTTTAATCTGGGTATCCTAGAACTGAAAAGTATATATAACTTAAATAAATATATTTATCTTATGGTAAAATATACCATAGATATTTAAAGCTGCTAAGCCTGAATTTAGTTCATTTTTATCCTATATCACAGAGAATGTCACAGTTTTTATGTGTTTTTTGACCTTATGATTTATATGGGTCTTAAGAAATAACTATGTCTTTAGAAAAGAGGAAAACAGTGGCCAATAAACATTCCCAGTAGCCTAAAAACAGGAACAGCTTGTTAGCTGAGGTCAGCCATATGACCCAGTGCCCAGTGAAACTGCATTGTTATAGCTGGAATGTGGGGCAAACCAGCCATGCAAAAAAAACCAACCCCAGTGATCCACCTTTCATAAAAATGTCTTTCTTAGAAAGAGAGGCATGTGATAATGACTTACAGGAAGGAAAATGTGCACAGCAGATCAGCATCATCTCTGGTACAGATTTACAGGGTTTAGTGGCATTGCATCTGAGGTGCATTGCCCTACACTATTTAAAATGGAAAACTAAGTGGAAAACCTACCAGAATTCACAAGCGTTTGCTAAAAAAATTTGCATAGTTTTCTTCTTGTACTTAATATCTTGGAAAGCAAGCAGGGTAATGGACATACACACAACACAAACACATACACAGGCTTCAGTAATTGGGACCATACTGAATACATGCATGCCAGCTCAAATCCCCAGCGGGAGCTGCACAAATGTCAAGGAAGTATTCATTAAATGGGCCTGAGTTTGTCTTCTTTCCACTTCCTTTTCCTTCCTCATCAGTTCAACTCTCTCTCTCTTAAATCTGCTGAGCATTTGGACTCGTACTCAGTGGACACTAGATCTATTTTGGAGTGGCATGGCTGTGAGATGACCCCTGCCTTTGAAATCAGGGCAGTGTAAAACCTAAGTCAGGAGTAGCACACTCACAAAGAAATTGCTGCTTTTGAGGTCAGAAGTAATGTTCTCCTAGAACCACTCTCCCATCCTTGTACAGGCTGCTTCAACAGCTGTAATCAAGAAAAAGACACTCTTCAAGAAAAAGCTGTTACTGGGTCCAAGAAAGTATGGATTATGACGTTGATATGTTTTCTGCATTTCATGGGTCAGGCTTCTGCCCTTGCTTTCTACTTAGAGAAATGGACAATGTGACACAGAGCTATGATAATTTATTACTGACAGACCAAGGGGATCTGCAAATAACTCAATGAATTACAAACAAAAATGGCATTGTATCTTCTTGCCTTTTATAATGCATAAGGGAGTGGTGTTCTAAGTCTTCTTTAATTAATTACAATAAATAAACCTTGAAAGGCAATAAAACATTATACAATTGATGAAAACACTCTGCAATTAAATGGATAAAATCCTGTTTTGATGGCTTTTGTTTAGTTTACGCTTTCAGTAGGTATCTATAAATGCTTTTACTTTTGTTTGTCTACTTAGTGGTGATAAGCACATCCAAGAGCAACCTGTGTAAGACTCTGTGGTATTAAGCATTGATTCTTTCCTCTCCCTCACTCCTGGCAAGCAGCACACTAACTCAGACAGACAAGCCGTGAAATGTGTTTGGGCCAGATCCTCTTGTACGTGCAGAGAATCTGCGCGAGATAACGCCAGGCTTTCCTTTATGGTTTAATAATGCAAAAGACAGGCTTTCACACACTAGGGAGAACAAGGTTTGTTTGCCTTATGCATTCTTAAAGGTATAAATTGCCCAAAACAGTAGTAGGAAGTCTGGGAAGGAAATGAGATAATACACCATCCCTTTCCTCACTTTGAGCATTCTGAGCAGGCTCACAGAGATGTCTGACTTGCACAGAGGGACTCGGGGACTCCTTTTGGCAGCACAGCCTCCATCCTTCTGCTGCAAACACTCCCTGTGCTGTGTCTGAGGTGGTGCAGATCCCTGGGTGCTGTGCTGCAGGGCACACAGTGCCCCTCTGGAGCTGTCCTCCTTGGCCAGCACTACTGCCAGACGCTGCCACCTTGCAGTGTAGCAATGAAAGAGAAACCTGTGGGTTTGCTCTCTCAGCACCCAAATAACCAACAGCACACCCAGCTTTGAGCCAGGTGGTAAATGCATCCTGTTCAGCCCCTACTCTGAATGAAACTGTTGGTACCTGGCAACAGTTTCAGAGCAGAGGAGGGTCTGTAGCTGGAAAAGTCTCAACCTTTGTGTCAAAACCACATGTTTTTATCTCAGCCTGAAACATTATTTTAAACACAAACCCTTCCTGTCCAAACAGCTCATGGGTTTCATGCTGCTGAGTCTAGGTGTCCCTGCTAGTCCTCCTTTAAAATTTTACAGTGTAACATAACCTCATTTGTTACACTGTAAACATTTCCAAGATACAGGATCCTGTTTTTTATTATGGGGGGAAATGGTAATAACCCCCCCCCTTCCCTGAAACATGCAGAAAACCCTGTCAACAAATTAATTGTTCACATTCCTCATTAGCTTTAACCCGGATTTGGTCTCGCGGGCACTGTAAAGCCAGTTCCTCTTTCTCTGAACAAAGGGATGTTAGGAGACTTACAGACCACTGGAGAGGCACAATTCTACAAGGTACCAACATCTTGCGATGAACAGATTCCTGAAACAGCCCCACCGAATTGAATTTTCACATATTTGGCATATAACATCTCATTTTTCAGCTTTTCCTCAATTATCTGCACATTACTCCTCAAACAGATACCACAAAGTGTCCTCTGTTCTTACATGATTGCTGCATGGCTACTATAGGAACCACTCCAGCCAGATAACTTTGAGAAAAATTTCAAACCTTAGTCCCTTCCCCTGTAAAAATTCCACATGGGAATTAACAAAAATCAGAACTAGCAGACAGATAATAGACGAACTGATGAACGATTACCTCTTTTTTCCCCACAGGGATAAGGATCATGGAAACATGTCTCATGCCAGTAACAAAAGGATATGTCATCTGGAAAGAACCTAAAGTTTCTACACAGCATTGTGCTCTGGGAAAATCACAGTATTGCTTGTTAATGGTTCTGCTCAGAGCAGTGATAAACTCTACCAAAAACTGCAATCCTTGCATTTGGAGATGTGATTACAACACACGTCTGAACTGTTTTTATTTAACTGGCTGAGGTACTTATAATGTCATAGACTCTGCTCAGTGCTGAATGTTCCCACCAGGAGCAATAAATCCTGTGGCACCACAGCTTTGCCACTAACTGGGCAAGAATCTGGCACCGCTATGGATGCTGCAGTCACGGCTTTGACTGCAGTGCAGATGCAAATACCCAACCTGCGGCAGGTTGGAAGCTGGGAGTCATTCTGCTTTCATCACAGCCACTCTCTGGAAAGGCAGGAGGAAAGGAATTGGGCCGCCTAGGGGTTGCCTGTTCAGTCAGCTGTATGCTTTCTGGTTTGTTACAGCTCTGTTCTGTTCACACAGTAGTTAGCAGGGCCATAAAGTTCTGAGATTAGAGAGAGAGTTGGTATTTTAAGATGCAAATGTGAGCCTAGATGACCCTCAGTACAATGGGGCTTAGTTAGGTCATTTAGGGACGTAGGAGCTGATGGGTAAAAGGGGGCAGACACTGGACTGGAAGGCTGAAAACAAGCTCTTTGTATCTGCCATGGCTTTTCAGTGAAGCCAAGTGTCAGCTAACTTCCCTTTGCCACAGCCTTCTGGATTGGAAAATCAGGTATTGATATTTCCCTGAAAGAGTTTGAAGGCACAGGATGAACTGAGATGGCCACAGTACTAGTGACACTGTCATTAATTTCGTGATGCAATACATCTCTTGTAAATAGATCTATTTAGTTGACAGCTCTTCATTCTTGCTTCTAACCCTTTTTAGCTGTGATTTCAAACTTGTAGCCTTGAAGATGGACAATAATAAGAACAAAGAGACCTAAAATACTGTGTCTTTTTTGTGACTCTCCATTCCAAAACATTCATAGTGAAATACAGTGTTTTGCTACTCTTGCCACTACATCAAACCTTCTATGAAGCCCATTATAACAAGTAACAACATTTCTTTATAACCCAGAAATAATCACTGATGTAGCCTTGCCTAGATGTGCAGGGATTTAGACAATTAATACTCAGAAGTATTAATAAGCCCTCTGCATAAATCCCTAGGTGCAGAAGAGGCAACCGTGTATCCCTAAGCTCCTTAGGGTAGGTACTTACAAGGAGCCTGAAAAACAAGGGATTTGGGACACAGTCTGTACTTCAGCAGAAAATGATTGTTTGACATTTGAGGGATGCAGATTTACTTTGAGTTACCCTGAGTGACCTGTTGCTTTGGAGAACTGGTTGTCTGAGGGACATGCTCCGGCACGTCATGGTAGGATGCTCCAGCAGGTTATCCACTCTTGTTTCACTCTTCACTAAACACATTGGGCAAGTGGATTCAAAGGATTTCTGCTTTGAAGAGGAGTATTTCCAGTACCTGAGCTCAGGTGTGAGAGGTTGGCCAGCTTTCCCCCAGACTATCTAAATAAGTGATGATGATGATCATACTGCTGTCAGTAAAATAGAGTAGGAAAAAAGGAGGTATGCTACCTCCTTCATAATCCTGACAGGATCTTCCATCTGAATATCATCTTATAATGCTTTTTTACTCTTTGATAATCAGCATACAATCCAGTAATTTTTCTGTGAGGTGGAGTCTTTTCACATAAAGTTATTGCAAAAAAACCCCTCTTGTTGGATAAAAGCCTTAGCTAAATTGTATACAGGATAGATTGCATACACACCATGAAGTTGTCAAAACATTGTGATTTGATTAATGAGGCTGTTAATTTTCAGATTTGTCTCCCATACAGATCTTGAGCCTCTTCAGTCACATCAAGACTCCTGAGGTTAACGATATTCCCTGCCAGCCTTAGCATGAGTCTGTCACATTACAAATGACTCTCCCTTCATTTGCCATGTAGGAATTGTCTTAGATACCTGGGGCAACAGGAGAGGATGAGAGCACATTAGCAAACACTTTGCTGTGGTGAGGCATTCTGAATGTGACATGCCAGTATGACCAGCACCCTTTACACCCAGAAGCTTGCTCCTCCTCAACATGCATTTTGTTTCCTGATGCTTTTAATCCTTAGGGATGCAAGTCCTCTCTGTTCAATTTTGCAGTCTCCTGCCCATGTGCATTTAGCCAACGTAATTGTGAGAGAAAGTCAGGGACTTGCTACAAGGTGAGTGAACATGGTTTCGTATGAATTGAATCCTAAAAATAGCCTGTTTTGTTTTCCTAAATCTGCAATATCTGTGTTATTCTGTAAAGAATCCCAAAGGCATTACCATAAGTAAGGAACACAGAACGGTGCTGAGATCCTTTTTCCCCTTCTTTCAGCCCATCCTTCATACAAACAGACACACAGACATGCAAATCCATGATTAGGAGGCATGGTTAAAACTGCTTTTAAGTGTGATTGTTAATCATGTGTATATTGATGACCTTCTATTTGTATTTCTTTTATGTTAAGCACATAAGTCTTGACTGATTGGAGCTTTTTAAATCAGTACTATCCACTACTCATACAATTTAGAAACATGAATTACTCACTAAGCTAGAGAATTTTAATATTCAGCCAGTCTCATATTTAGGCCATATGCTGTACCATACAAAATCTGAGATAAAAACGACAGCAGCAAGAATTTATATGAATATGACTTATTTTAAGAATTAGACTGTGCAGCCCTGCTTTTGCTGACGTCAGTGAGACTATTCATGCACAAGGATTTAACAGCATAGAGGTTACACACAGAGCTTGGGAAAAAGGTTTTAATGTTCCGCAGTATGACATCAGGTTGGAACTGTATCTATCTTTTTGCAATAAAGCCAATCCAAATAACAAGAAAAAAAATCTCTGCTTATATGGTTTTAACTATTTCAATTGTTGAAAACTCAAAAAAGCCTTTTAGCATATGTATGTGAGTTAGAAATGCATAATTCTTAAAGTTGAATCACTTAACAGAATTACAGATAAGCCCTTCTGTGTTCCCCAAGTGCTTATCTGCTTCACCTAAGGCAGGTTTCTGGGTTATTTTTTGTCAAATAAGTTTTATTTCAGTCAATACAGGTTAAGAACCTGTTACAAATCCCCCAGTTTCTGCATGACTCAAATACCTTTGTATATTACACTGCTGTACAAAAACACATTTTCAAACAGTGTCCAAAGTGATTCTGGAGAGCAGAAGTACAATTTCTACATGCAATTGCAGCAGCCTGTCAAAATCAGCATAAAGGGAAAGAAGAAAACAGGCTATGTGGTATGTTTTGCTATTGTCAAACCCAAGAGGGCATCTCACCTAATAATTTAAATGAGATCCTGTTGCCTGACGTTTTTAAAGCCTTTTGATCTCTTTCTTCTGGTTGCCTGGGTTGTGGCTCTGTAGGGTGCAGTAGACAGAAAGCTATGGATTAAACACCATGTTGCCTATGCCCCCCTTCACTTTGCCAAAATCCCTGTTAGTGGACACAATGAATGTTTGCTTTTATAAAACACTACTCCACTGGAGATAGGAGAACAACATTTACTAAAGGTTTTTAGACATGGGTCAATCTATAAAACTGCCAAGTTCAGATTTTCTGTTATTATCAAGGCAATAATTCTTAGGCCCTTTGTTAAGAAGATTTGACAATTTTGTTGGCACAAATTAGGGACAGAGACTAATCTGATTTTGAAAATTAACATAATACTCACTGATTTTTGGATCCCCAAAATCATGTAGAGGGGTTTGTTTTGCAATTTGCTGCACTTGGATATAATGCTAAGAAATGACAAATTTTATCTTTCCGGAATAAAGATAGAAAGAAAGATACCTTATTATCACTGGTTCAGTGAGAGTAGATAAGCTTGAAAAATTTGAGGATAAAAAACTTAGCAGAATGTTTAGAACTTGAGCCACGCATCTAATTTATGCATTTTCTCACTGAATGCAAGGACACCACAATCATTAACTTTGATAGAGGGGAAGACATTGCTTAAAAACATAGAGATATTAAATTATAACAAGAATTTTGTGAAAAAAAAAATGAAATAGGCACGAGAAATCATACAGATTGGGAGCAGACCTTTTTCCCGTTGTAACCCAATTAGTTTCTAAAGAATTATATTAAGCATTACTACGGACCCTTATATTTCCAGTGGCTTAGATTTAGCATAGGAGATTGTAAATTGCTTTGTGGCAAACAGCTCAAAGCATTTGCATTCAATTTACATTTAGAATATGTAACACAAGCTGAGAAGAGGTTGTAAAAGTCCTTTCAGAAAGCTCCATTTTATGTGTACATAGGCATTAGCTCCAAGCATATCTGTGAGATCCGTCGGCTCCTTTGGTTTGGCAGAAGCCTCTGGGGGAGCCGGGTGCCACTCCCCCTTCACGGGGAAATGCTTATTAATTATTCTCCCAACCAGCACTGATAGAAAAGTGTCACTTCCAGCCTTGACTGTCTCCCCTGACAGCCTGCTACTTTGTTTAAGTGATCTCACAGTTACAACATTTTTCATAATATTTAACCTAAATTTTCCTTGCTGCAGATTAATCCTACTCCTTCTCTTATCAAGTAGAATAACTTCACGGCTTGCTGACAGCATTTCTAACATGAAACAGGGATCTAAGCAAGGGCTCTTTCTTAGAGTACATGATGTCAAACTGACCTTTGACTCTCACACTTTAAATACATCTCTTGGCATCCTGTGCAGAAGAAAACAGACACCACTTGTTTCCTAACGATTTTACAATTGGCTTGGGCTAATTAATCAGTCTCCAGCACACACAGCTCTGTGCTTACCTGGCTGGAGGAAGTGCAGATCACAGGAGCAAAGTGAAGCTTCTCAGATCTGTTGTTCTCCAGGTACTTCATTAGTAACCCAACAGACAAAGGGAAGTCTCCTCATGGCTGCTTCTTCCTTTCTGCTACTGTGCAGCAATCCCGTTACCCATTTGACTATTTCATTATATGCAAAAATAGATTTTGGTTCCACGGCCCATTTCGATTCCTGGTGTAGTTTAGCCAAAGCCAGTGAAATTCCAGTAGGAACAATTTGGCCCACTGTTTTTAAGCATTTAACCATCTGCACAAAAACCACAAAAGAGACGCCCAAACCAAAACCACTCATTTACATAATAAGGATGTGAACCTACTACAGCCATGTGAAACTATCATTTTTCACATGTGCTTGTGAATCTTTTCCCAGGCTTTTGCAGAGGGAGGGGCAATCTGAGGGCTGGGATGTATGAAGTGAAGAGAAATGTGTGGGTGGGAAAACCAAGAGTTTTAATTTTTTCCTTTTATTCTGTAAGAAGTATGCAGCAATTACTTCTGTATTTTAAAGAAATGGTAAAAATACCCAGAGGTTATAAAATGATGCTTTTCCTTAATGTTTATACAAATATAAACATTCATCTAACATAAATACAGAAGTAAATGGAATACACCCACATTTACAATTACAAAATCACTTTCCCATGGGTAAATTTTATTGTATCCCCATCTGTTAGAACTTGGATTGTGCCATGAACCATTATGGCTTATATCCTTTAATTATTTTGTATCACATGAAATGTAATTGTGGATATTCCATGTCTTCATTGAAAATCCCTAATTTTCTTTTGTAAAGCTACCTATATACTTGGCCTAGTTCTGTGTTGTGGAAATGAATTCCCAGGGTTAATTAAGTATAACAGAGTAAGCTGCAGTCCCAATCCCACAGTCTCTACATAAGTTAAATTCCCACAGAGAGAACAGAACTTTTCCAGGCTGAGAAGAAAATAAAAAGGAAAAACACACCTGACACTCTGCCCTGTGTCTGAGACCAGGAACCCCAAGGGAGACATGCAACCACTGTCCTGGGCAGAGGACCTTGACAGACACCTTACCCAACAGGGAACCCAAAAAATCTGCGCTTTACAACCACAATCTCCTCTCTGGCACCTACACAAACTCTTCAGACTTTGGTAGCAGAGGGTATGGCAGCACAAAGGTGATGCTGTCAGGAGGGGAAAAGATGTTACTGAGCGGAGAATCTCAGCTCCTAAAGAGCAATTTGAAATCTGCAATTGGAAAATAAGTTCAAGTCTTTCTCACAGAGCTTTTCTGGTCCTGCTTGCAGGATGTTCATCCCGTCCTGTCCCACCACTCCAGTTCCACCAAAGTTGAAAACTGACACAGCTCCATTAGTTTAAGTGGAAGCAATATAACCTGCTGAGGTCTAGCCCAAGGCAAGTCCTCCTAGTGCACCTATAAACATGTAGCAGTAGGTATATTTGATAGTTGCTTTTATACCTTGCAGCTGAATTGTGGAATTCCTTGAGTGAAAAATGTGGAATTCATAAACTGTGGCGGTTTGACAAAACTCACATAAGACCAGAAACTGCAAACCTCCCACTGCATCCTATAAGCAACCAGATATCTTGCCTCTGAAGCAGGTATGGCAGACTCCTAAGAGCAAAGGGAATCTATACTCCTGGGCTGTATTCCTAAAAGAAATAGTGCTTGTGATATTACCAGGTAGCTGATGAAAATAAGAATTTTGTGATTTTGACTTGAAGACATGGATTTTATTTTTCTAAGAACATTCTTTCATGACTTTGAACTAATGCCTGTTTTAAAGCTGTGCCAGTTTTCACATATATTTCACATGTACAGCTGCTTTGCCCCTTGGTCAACAAACAGGCTCATTATGTTAGACGTGAAAACATCATGAATGTATTTTCATGATAGTTTGCAGAAAGCCTCAGATCCTCAGATCCAGAAGGCTGATATAAAAAGGAAGATAGACAGCCTCTGTTTGAATTACAGGGCTCGCCTGACAGAAAAGAGGTAATGGATTTCTTACACATTATTTCTTACTGGATATTAGATATCCTCTAATAGACTCACAATAAACTGCTGCAGATGTTTGAAAAGCACGTAATTTGCAATTGCTTATACACATATATCACAAATCAAACATTATACAAATAATAGTTTCTCTGTAATCGTATTGCTTTTATGAATGAGAGATTCAACTATTCAAGTATCTGTTGAATTTTTATAACTGGTCTTCTACAGTGTCCCAGCTTCAACCATAATAAAGTTCATGTTCTTCCTGGTGGGTAGTACAGTGCTGTATTTTGAATTTAAGCTAAAAATTATATTGATAACAGTGATCTTTCCGTTGTTGCTGAGCAGCGTTTACACTAAGTCAAAGACTTTCCAGCTTCTCACATCACCTGACAAGGGAGTAGGCTGGGGGTACAAGAACTGGGAAGAGACACAGCTGGGACAGCTGACTAAAAGGATATTCCAGACCATGCAGTGTCATGCTCAGTTGATAAACTAGAGTGGAAGTTGGCCGGCGGCTGCATGCACTTGGCTGGATATTGGTCAGTGGATGGTGAGCAACTGCATTGTGCATCACTTGTTTTGCACATTATTATTACTGTTACTATTATTGTTATTATTATTTTCCCTTCCACTTCTCTCCTATTAAACAGTCTTTATCTCAACTCATAAACTGTACTTTTTTTCCCCCACATTCTCTCCCCCATCCCACTGGGTGTGGGGAGGACCAAACACAGCTGTGTGGTGTTTAGCTACCTGCCAGGTTAAACCAAGACATACAGGAAATATAACTTTGAGGTACTTAATACCTCCCAGCTACAGTGACTTTTAGGATATACATTAAAAAGCTGATCTGTGACTTCCCTGTGTGCAAGCATGCTTTTAACCTACAAAATGAATCAATTAGATGAGAGCAGCTGCGTTTGCATAATTTCACCTGTTTATTACTAAGCATGAAATCTATTTAGTTATATGGATAAGATACAGTAAAAAAAAGGAGAAGGTATTCTGTTCTGCTGTCAGGTAAGGAGGAAAAGGCAGTATTAGGGTTTGGCCTCCAGGCATGAATCAGCTGGAGCAGAGGGGAAGAGTCAGAGCTGGGAACCCAGAGTAGAGTGTCAGGCTGGAAGGGGTTGGAAACAAATTTCCTTCCACTGCTTGAACGGTGGAAATGGAAAGAAGGGTTTATTCCAAAGATTTTGAAAAGAAGAATAGATGCATCATGATCATTTCAGTATTATTCAGCCACTTTGACATAATCTTTGTCTCCTTGGTTTATTCCTGTCTGCTTTCACATGAACTGAGAAGTGTTGAAAATATACAGACATTTCCACACAAAAGAGCACAAATACATCATCTGAATGTGAAAGAGGTGCTAAACAGTGTTCTCATCTAAATGATGTGTAAAGCCAAGAGACATAGAATCTAAGATATATGAGAACAAGAGACAAAACCATCTCTACCATGTTTAAAAGCACATTTGTATAACTACTTCATGCTGAGATTACATTCAGCACTTTTCCCTAGGCCTGGAGTTGCTGAGACAGACCTTTGGAGCGGCATTTTTGCAAAATAAATAAACTGGATGGATGGGCATAAAAGTTACAAACCCCTTTAAAACGCCATATGTGAAAATCTTGTAAACAGTCCATAAATATCACCTGCTGGGTAAGATTTGCAGAAACTGCTGAAGAATTTGCCCATAATATCTCCTCACCAAAAACATTGAACCATCTCATAATGGCAATTTATTCTATTGCTTTCCTGGTTTTGTGTGCCTATAATTATAGAACCAGTTATTAGCAGCTTTGGTCTGGAAGCAGCACCATCCCACAGCCTGGGATCAGGAGCACTGACACTTTGACTGAAATGCTGGTAAGGCTGAGGCACCCGTGGTGACACCAGCACAGTGTTTGTCTTCCTCCCTTTGGAAGTAACTTTGCTGATATTATAGGTGACAATTTTAACAAGCATAGTGATTGTAAAACTGAGCTCTTAGTTTTTCTTCCAGATTTCAACTTCCTGAAGAGGAAGTTAGCATTGATCTAAATCTCACTGATACAAATGAGGTTTTCCCATTTGCAAGCCAGAACTGGACCAAGCTCAATAGTTTTGTGACTATCTCTGCTAGGACTGATTTTCTGAAATAAAAAAAAACACTGACTGCCTTAAGGGCTAATTTCTTATTGAGGTAATTTTTAAAGTAGATTTACTTTTCAGTCACAGACCTACAAAAATGTTTAAAGAGCTTATTCTTTCCTTACACATGAATCTTCTTACATGTAAAAATCATGCCTTTTTATTTTAATAATTTGGGTTTAAATATTCACTCATTGGTTGACTTTAATCGTGGGAGTGAATTTTTATGGCTGATATTTAAACCCTTGAAAATAGGGTCTTATAACAGAATCTCCAATGCAGTTTAAACTACTGTGCAGCAGTCCTGGATGGCTCTGCTTTAGGTAGCACTCCTTTTAATCTACTGTTTGAGTGCACAACTGAAGAAATACTTTGGATTTTAGTGGACAGAATAGTTATAGATCCTAAGTTACTTGCCATGAAAAATGGAATTAAGAACAGTATGTATGGTTTAATAGCTTTATCATTATGAACAGGCACAAAGGCTGACATTTGAAAGTCATTATCCTCTTGCACAAGCTGGTACAATTATACTTTTAATCAAGAATTTCTATTTCTTTTGTAACTTCCTGTCTTTCCAAGTTCCTGTGATATACAGTTCCCATTTTGGCCTCATCCTGTTTTGCCCTGCTTCTTGTATGTTAAGGAGTCTTGCTCTACTGTGGCTTAGCATTTTTCAAATGCAGCAGCATACAATAAACAGGAAAGATTCCCTTAGAGACACTGTTGTTTTTAGCTGATCAAAAGGCCATTCTGACATCCGCTTCTTGCTCAATAAAAATATTATTTAAGGAAAAAGAGAAACAACCCCAGATTAACATTGTGTCCCTAGCCAGACTAAAGCCTCAGCAAAAGAAACTACTGGCGTCATTACTGCTTAACCTATTGGTGTTCAAGTCCACCCTATTTTAGTTACATAAGGTAGAGACAACAAATCAGACTGTAAGTGAAAATGCAGTGTCCTCTGTTTTTCCTGAATTTTAAACAGAACCTCTTACTACAGTTTAACAAAACATCACAAACTTAAGGACACTGCCCTGACCATATGCCAGGGACCCATGAACTGCATCCAGTTTGCACGTTTCAAATCTGTGGGAGTTTTGAAAGCAACAGGAACTTGAGGATTTGGGCTTCATAAATTGGTCTAAGACAGTCATTGCTTTGACCCTGATTAAAAAAGAGTTTTGAGCTCAGACCCAAATGGATGCACATGAACAGTCTTCTGAACAGAAGCATTTCATAGTGCTTCATCGTCCATGTGGTGTGGTCTGTACTGATTACAAATCCTAGCGTGCAGTGCTCCATCTTAATGGAAACAGTCTTGTCCATGTGTTAAAGCAGGAATATTTTGGGCCTTAATTCAGGCACATTACTAAGCATGTGCTTAATTGTAAGTTGGCTATGTTATATTAAGCAGGATTCAAGCATATGTTAAACAGGACTGAGCATGTGCTGAGAGAAGAATGAGGAAGTCTAAGTGAATTAAAGACATTTGTTGAATTAGGCAGCCTGTGTTGTGTGCACTTACACACCAGTATTTTTCTTTCCATTCCCTTCCACTTCAGGGATATTGCTCATATCACTGTGTCCTACCAAGTATCTTTGCTACAGGAGATCTCTAACTGCTGGGCCCTGTGCTCAGCAGGAGTGACTGAAAGCCACAGACCAGCGAGCACAGGTCTGTCAGCCTGTCCCACCCAGACTCCCACAGGCTTTGAGCCAAGCCACGGGCGCTGCAGGCAAGACTGCCTAAGCAAACAATCTGACACATCAACGTGTGATACAGTGCAACACAACTCTTTCAGTTCTTGAAGAAAAGTTTACTTCTATAAGAGCAGAACATAAAGGTCTTGTGCTCATCTTCTGTTTTAATTTTCACTTGTAAACCAACTATGCCACTTGTTGTGCATTAAGCCTGTGACACAGCAAAAAATTTCAAAACAGTAGTAACATTTTTTTTACGTTATTGACATGGTCAATACTGTACCAACCTTGGCAATCAGCTCTGTGTCTGCCATGACTGAAATGAGTTCCAGCAGCTATCTAAGTCTGCCAGCTTTCCTGTCCACTTAGGGCAGCCATTTATGAGGATTTTGGGTGGAATTTATTTCACCTTATAAGAGTTGTCTAAAACCCAGGGAGATACTCTGAGCTAGTTATCCCTTGATAGTCTGGGGAGAGAGATAAAGGCACCTGGAAAGAATGATTTATCCTGGTGATCAGTCTTAAGGTGGGATTTATTTTTGCTCCATATGCCACAGAAAAAACCCACATACCCAGATTAGAGGAAACAAACATTTTTTTGGAAGATGAATTAGGTGAATTAGGTTTTTGATGCTTTTTCACCATTTTTCTCATTATTATTTTTAAATGACACTTGCTTATCGTTCCTGCTTATGCCTTGCACTTCCATCTACACAGCAACTCTGCAGCCAAATACCCTGTTTATTTCCTACCCATGTGCCAACACTGTTTTCTGCTATATGTTCCCTCTACAACGAAATTAATACTGGGCAGCACTCCTTTTGCCAGGAAAAAGAATCTTTGGCAGATCACTGCTTCTCAGCTGTTTTAAAGGGCCTCATTAAGAGCAGTTTTGAATTGCCAGATGAAGAGAAAAAGTTGCAAAGGAACAACAGGTAAGATAGTTTCAGACATTAGCAGTGCTCTTCTGAAATCTAAGTTGGAAATGCAATTATAAGTGTGGATGAGAAAAGTTTAACGTTGGGGAAAGACAGGAAATTTAGCTTCTAAGTTTGGCTTATGGCTCTAATTTTCATGTGTGCCTCAGACAGTTACTAGACACCTGTGCTTGGGACTTGAAACTTGGCTGGTGTTGCATCCACATGGTGTAAAATGGCATAATAGGACTTTGATCTAATGATATGACCTAATCTTGCAGGAAGGACAGCTCTGGTCCTGACACTCCAGGTCTGGGTGAGCTAGCAATTTTTGTGGATGAACGTGCAGCAAGATCGGAGAGTTCAAAAGTGAGGGTAGCTGCTCTCATGGACAGGGCCAACAAAGGCAGGCGCTTGGCAAATACAACCAATTCCTGCCTCTCTTATCTTTGACATGCTGCCACAGCTCTCCAAACACCTTTCAAAGGAAACGTGCTGCAGTCGGGCCAAAGTAGCACCGTGTGCTTCCACTGGCTGGGACTCACTAGGGTGCTGAAGTGGTTGTGCACGTAAGCAGGGAGGATGTCAGGCATTCCCAGAGGAGCACGTAGTTTGCAGGCATCAAAGGAAGCTGAAACCCAGGAGTTGGCCCACAAGCCATGTGTTCCTGCTGTTTGTGCCTGCAAAATGCAGTGAAGCACTCCCGGACAACTGAGGTACAGATGTGGGGGCTCTGGTACATGAGACAAGACTCCAGGATCAGTCTAGGAGCTACAGAAATGTTTAAAGTCTGATTTATTGCAAATTGGATGTTGCTTGGCTGTTGCGTGTGATCAAAATGGGTCATTCTTGCCAAAGAAGGCAAATGCAATTCTGTCAAATAGCATCTAAGTGCTTCCTTTGCTAAGTGGAAACAATTGCTTCTCCTCACTTTGCAGACTCCTCTTGCTATTTCCTTAGGTGGCACTGACACAGTTCACAGATCAAGCATGCCAGTGCTGCTAATATTAAAGAAATAATTGGAACAAAATGTAGGAATGCTTTTTTTTATTTCCCACAGCAAAATTTCAACTTCTTCTACAAAGAAATATGCAATAATGTTATCATCTGTGTCACTCTATTCAGGCCCTATCCACACTGCAGCTAGGAGAGTGTTCCCATGCTGAAACACTGCATCATTATTCGCAATTACCAGCATAGCTGTGTTATTAGCAATGGGACAGCTACAGCCAGTTTGCATCGTCTGTGCTGCTCTTATTTATTTTGGAGAAACAATGAACATAAAATGTCTCTGCAGGACGCTGACATGGTGTGTACAAAGGCAGATGTCTCTTGCAATCTTGGGGGTGGACAGGGAGGAGGTGTCCGAGGGAACTGCTCAGGCACTGAAAGATACTTTCATCAGTGTTTCCTTTGGAAAAGGCTGCTCAAAAAAATGCTAGGGGAAAGGTGGAAGGGAGGCAAAGAGGAGAGGGAAGGAGAGAGTCAAAAAAGCCAAAGATGAAAAGTATTTTTCTCACTGTAGTCAGCTCAGAAGCTTTTTTGACAGATAATTGCTAATTATTTGAGAGAGACGGGCACTTTTCTGCAGGTAACTGTCTCTCATGCCTTAAAACCCTGTAGAGCTAGTCTGGAATAGCCTTTAACACCTACTTTAAAAATCCTAAAGACAGCAGACAGCAAACAGTCTATTTAACACCTAGGAAAAGCAGATACACTGCAAGGAAATATTAATCTCTTTTCAAAAACAGACATTCAAGAGCATATTTTTAGAGTGTCTTTTAACTTGGACACCAATTCAGTTTTCTGGTTACTGGGTCAGGGTGCTCAATGGCTGCGTCAGACACGGGACGATGCATGAGTGAAGTTCTTGGCTCAATGGCGAGGGAATGAGATCTGCTCTAACGTCTGAGTGCACAGTTGTGACTGCTTCTCTTCAGAATTTGCCAAGAATGCACATTAAAAGAAGCTGCAGGGTAAAAAACTACAGCTGCCTGACAGACAGGCAGCAGCCTCATTTTGCACAACTCATGTCTGTACTCTGCTGAAATAAAAACAACAGGCTGATTCATAACTTCTAAATTATCCATGTGAGAAAAGTGGATTTTCCCCTGCTATAATGAGAATATAGGAGCCTCCTTCCCCAGCACCATGCTGGGGCAATGGTCCACAATCTGCCCCCTCACTGCAGCTGGTCCAGACCATAACACTACAACAGGGTTTAACAACTCATTTGCTAAAAGCTTTTCCATTGACTGTGCTTGATACAGTCCTTAAGAGAAAGCCTACTTTTGATCCTCTTCTCCAGATCTCAGTCTTGGTTCCAGATACTCTGGGAGGCTTTGCCATGGTGGCTGCAGCCGCGACTGCGTGCTCTTGCCATGGGTGGAGGTACAGCGGTGATTCCTCAGTACAGGGTGGAAATTGTCAGACAGCTGCAGCCCTGATGAGCTTTGGGAAAAGTTTGCCTCCACCTGGACCAAAGCTGGGTATTTTGGTCCTGAGTCCTGTCTGCCCTGAGCCTTAACACTGAGGTGTCCCATCTTCATGATCTTTCTTTAAAAGGAGTCTTTTCTGGGCTTAGCTGAGGGGATGGACCATGACCCAGCAGGGCCCTGCGACTGCTGTGCAGGGACGTGCTTGTGGCCCTACCCCTCAGCCCTCCTCCTAGGGAAGGCCAACCCTACATGACACTTCCATATATTTTAAAAAGAAAAAACAGAAGTGAAGCTTCTTTTCAATAAAAACATTTGATATAACATTTTAAAATTAATAACCAGAACTAGTGGAAAAACTATTATTGACTTAAGCAGAAAGGCTGGGATAGTCAGTGAAATAAAGGTTCTGAAACACCATAATTAGATCCTTTTTTATATGGAAATAAACATTTGGTTTACATGGATTGCTTCATTTTATGTTTTGCATTAACTAAAATGCAATTTCTTTGATTAGTAAGTTGAATGAGGTCACCTCCTAGTCCCTTCTAACCCAAATGTTCCTAGGATAGGGTGAAACAAATCTAATACAATATAGTAAAATTTTATTTTCATATAAGAATAATAATTAAAAAATCAAATTGTAAAGATGTTTCATCATTTTATCATCAAAATTCAAATTAAATTCATGACAAAAATTGAATCTAATGCTTCCCTTTTGCTTTGTGGGAGAAGAGAACTGGACAGTTGGAATTTAAGACATTCCAGAGTCAGACAATGGACTTTGCCAGGTTTATACAATACATGTTTACAATATAACTTCCTAATGTGATTTAAACTAGTTTTCCCATCATAAAGATATTTTCTACAAAAGTCTTCAACTGATAGCAATTGTTGCAACTGTGTTGTGTTTTTCAGTGCAGTCCCCCCCCCCCTAGTCAAAACCATCTTAATAACACTTTCTCTGATGCTGAGATGGAACTCATCTGGAAAATTCTTGTAGTGCTTTCCTGCAAAAAGCTATCTAAGATCATACCTTACTAAAAAAGCATTTTCCCTCCAGGTTCCTTAGTGGCAGTACAGCAAAAAAAAGGTGTTCCTTGGGATGCAATAAATAAGCACGTGCATGCGTAGATGTGCAGATGTGTGAGATTTCCCCAGCACAGAAACATTCAATTGAGGTTACAGCAGTGACAGTTCCATTATAAACCTATTTTCACATGTTTGGAGCTTTCTGAGCTGTATTATTTTGTCACAGAGGTTTACATTTGGCCCCTAGCTTATAGGTGATTTTTTTTTTTTTTGAAGTTTCACAAAATCTATTAATCCATTTTTGAGTTACCAGAGGGTAAAGAAATGCTTTTCCCACCTCTTAGGTTCCTGTAGCCCTGTTATGGCATTGATTTTTGCACAGAAGTCTCTGCAGAGTTTAATAGCAATCAGCAGCCTGATGTGCCTTAATGACTTCCTCTGTGCATTCAAAAAATGGCTAAACTTGACAAGTTGAAACCTTCCAAGGGGCCAGTGCTCACTGACTAATGGCTCCCAGGCCAGTTTGGGATTATTATTGTAAAGCAATAACAAAATAAAGACACTAAGATTTCCTTGAGTTTATAAAAATGTTTCAAAAATTAGTTTTGTCTTCAGAACAGCCCCTGAGCTTAGAGCTATGCATCCACTTCTCAGCTTGTGCACATCATATTAGACCCACTGCAGTTACTCTTGTAACTGCAGCAGGGAAGGATCCAAACCATTTAGGAAATTCAAAGTGGTTGGCCACAACTTCATTTACTTCAGAAACATTAGAAACATGCTGACCAAAAAAAAAAAAAAAGGTATAGTTAAGTGCAGGATGGGCCCCTTAATGTCAGTGTTAGCTGCTTTGCACCATATTTTTGTGTAATATCTGAATGAGAACAATCCCCTGCAAACAAGCCTGCACAACACATAAAAGAACATGGCACAGGCAAGTTTCTTCTGTGTCAGTGCACCTAATTTATCAAAAGCAGGACTGGCAGAGGACAGCTGTGGCACAGGGAAAGGATCCTGAAGCAGCCAGTGTGATCTTTCTACCAACCATGCCAACAATTTGCAGATCTTCCTGAGCCAAAAGTCATGTCCTGGTATTTAATGGCTTTCAATCAAATTTTTTCTCATTCCTGTAATCTGGCTTTGAAGCCAAGCAAATATGTAGCCAGCATAACAATTTGACTCCTAATGCTATTTCAGTGTTCTCAGGGAAAAGGATGGTAAAGTCAGAGGTATTTTTTTTTTCTGGGATGAATTTTGATTTCTGAAAATTTTGATCATACAGTGATCAAACATAAATCATAGGGTGAAGAAACAGACACGAAGTGAAATCAATATAAATTAACAGTTCAATTTCCTTTTGGTTCTATTTTTCTTCTGTAAATCTTCCCTTCAGTTTCAGGGCTATGACTGAGAACAGCAAAAGCATCAGAAAGTTGTGACTTTAGGAAGAATCTAACATTACCAGCTCTCATTATTTTTAGCATGAGTAGCATGAAATTTGGTTACATATTTTAAAGCATCAGCCGTTGATATCATGGTATTGCCAAACTTCTCATTTAGGCAGAGGAAAGCACCCAAAATATACTTGATAAAAAATGAAACAGGAACCAGCACTAATTTTTGAGATACAAGGGTATTTATAAAGTTTCACAATTTTTTGAGGCCTGACTTATGATGTCCAAAATTTGGAGTGGACAAAACTGATAAAGGGAGCTGCTGTGTTGTACTGAGGAGAGTCTTTTTCACATCAGCTGTAGAGAGGAGATAGGGAAGGACAAGGCATCAGGTGGAACAAGCAAATCATAAACCAGCCTAAAATGTTCTGAAAGGAGATTAAGAAACAAGGCAGATGACCAGCACAGTACCTCATGCATTACATGTACTCTAACAGAAAATGGTTGTGGGATGATTTTTGGCTTTGTTTGTGATTGGTTGTTTTTTGATTTTATTTCACTATTGTTCTAGCAGTACAAATGCCTTTGAATAGTGTGCATTGGAAGGAAAATAATGTACACACTGAGAAAAATCCTACAAGAGACACTGGCACCATTAAAGTGCTCTTCAAAAAAGGATTTTCTGGGGCCTAAAATAATTTTTTTTCAGTTCAAGCAAGACTGGGGAGAAATTTTGTCATTGACTGGGAGGAAGTCAGAATTTCACCCTGTGTGCAAAAATGGGGAATGCTCCCCCCACAGCAGACAGAACAGGTCCAAAATCTTCTGTGTCATCTGCTTCCACCCAATAACAGCTTTATAGAAGTAAGTTAAGAATGAATAACTTAACAGCTGCCCAAGGCAGCTCTAAAGTGCTGCTTTCCCCCGCTGCACATGAGAAGACAGCCATTAGTGCTGCTGCTGTGAGGTTCACTGCTCCTTGGGGGACTCTGCATTTGCAGAATGGCCTGGTTTGTACTGGCAATATGCACACATCTGAAATTGCTTGCATTTGGATGCTGTTTGCTGCACAGTTTTGACTTAGTGCCATGTCTGTTACAGATTCTCCTCATCACAGATAATGTGTCTCTTGTGAGCATGAGCCCTATGCTTTATTTTTGTTTGGTAACACTTTTCTCTGAACGTTAGATGATTGCCACATGCATTTTTACATAGCAGTGTATTGTTAAAAAAAATTAACAGCTAGAAGATGAACAACACAAAACAATGGGAAATTACTATTATACTGCTCTACATTTCCACCAGCAGTCTCTAAGGGTTTTCAAACATTAATAAGCACGTCCTCAGATATTTGAAAACCAGAGAAATATTACGCTCTCTAAGGAAACAGAAGCACAAAGATGATGATTGACTGTCCCAAGATCAAGCAGTAGGAGAGAGTTATCACTATAAAGAGTCACAGTACCACAGCATCCAATCCTGTGCATTTCTTTAAAGATGTTAATGGAAAGAGTTTTGTACACATACAGAATTACTTTTGTCTTTATTTCATCTACTTTTAAGAAGCTCCTACCCATTTGGCCTAAGTATCAAAGTGCAATCCTGATGAATGGCAAAACTTTAACTGCCTTCACTCTGAGTTAACATTTGTTCAGCTACAATACTGACCTTTCTTCTGAGAATTTCTAGGGAGCTGTGGAAGTGTAGAGTCAGCTCCTCACTCAGCTGATATAAATCACAGGGGTTCTACTAAGTTCAGTAGAATGATCTTTAAACAAATTAGGAATATAGCCAATGAAAAACAGCTTTCTTTCTTTACATATTTAAATCAAAATTACCTGGTGTCTCTCAGATGAGAAAAAGATGAAGCTGGGATGTTGAAAGGAAGGATTTATTTTCTTTTCTATGCTGAGCATATGGGGACGTGCAAAAGTTACCTGGTGATCCGGTATTTATTTTCAGAGTACTCAGAGTTTGATTTCAGATCATCAGATGAGCTGTGGTTACACCTATGAGCATGTTTTTACTTTGTAATTTCAGGTATGGGGAGGACCAACTAAGAAACTTGCATGCCATATAGAAGATCACAGGGTGAGAGTGTGCATATGGATAATTTCCATGGAGTAAGTCAGGTGCTTGAAGGTCATACTACAGTAATTTATGTAGCTGCCTAGTAACACAAGTTTAAAAAACCCTTCCTGGAAAGCATAAGTTACAGCAGGCAGAGGAACTGCTTAGCTGAGACACTTTGGCTAAGCTTTTGTTTGAAGACTAAAAGCTGGGAAAGAATGGATGTGTCAGGAAGGCCCCCAGTATGCACAGCTATGTCTACACTGCAATTTGCAACTTGCAATCAGTAAGGCAATCCAATTAACTTCTGCTGACAAATATAGCTAATACAGGATCCCAAATCTACTAGCCTTGGTGACTAGTTATGTCACACAGAAGTAGGTTTGTACATTGTTTTTACAGGCACTAGAACTTCACCAGTTGAGAAACCTTTCTGGATAAAGCAGTGCAGTCTTTGCTGCAAACTGCTGACATTAGCAAGGTTTACTCTGCGAAAATACTGACATTAGGCACCTTTATACTAGAATATATGTATCCCCCAGTGTATGCTGAATTGTTTTAACTATACACAAACAAAACCTTAATTGAAATCATTAAATTGGTCCAAAAATCAGTGCATGAAGACTAGGCTTAGAAGACAAAAATTAAAATTCCAAGGAGTACACAGGTACAATTAGTAAAAAAAGTGTAAAAATGTGCAAAGTATAAATGTAATAGCCAGTAGAAGGAGTCTAATTGGCAAATGTGAGACTGGTGCTTGGAGGTAAGTTTTAAGTTTGGGGGAGAGATATTTGTGTGGGAAAGGATGGTTTCTTGAATAATGACTTACTCTAATGAGAAGAATGAGAAGCAATTTGGGCACTATTAGCTACACTGCTCAACAGTAATAAGGAGCTTGAAAATTATGTCAGAGAAATGAGATAAAGATGATTATTATACTGTTGGAAGGCCATCATCTAGTGTAGCTGTGGAGAATAAATGAAAATGGAAACAAGTAAGGAACATAATTATGTTCCTTACTTATACTTACTTACCAAAATACTTATGGTATTTTGTGTTTGAGCTATTAGCAGGTGCAGCTCTACTAGCATCAGTGGAGCTGTCTTCACTTGCTTCACAGCTCATTGTAGTCCGTATCTATTTTATATATGTACATTTTATAGTCTTTGTGCTATAAGAATACATTGGAAAACTTTTGAAATGCATTAGCGCATTAGATTATGTGGAGTGGTTAAAATGTGTACCTGATTTAACTGCTTGCCATCTGGAACACAAGGAGATGAACCTAAACTGCCTGCTGTAATGCATGTAAAGAAGGTTTGGATTTAGGCCCAGATATGAATATACAAATAGATAAAGTTTACAGAACTGTGACACAAAGTCCCAGGGGTTTTCTGGGAATGTCAAAAAACACTCAGCAATCAGAACATATGCCTTCCATGTTAATATATCTTATGTCTCTGTCTCCAAAAGAGATTATAGAGATGACTTTGAAACATGAAAAAAAAAAAAAAAAAAAAGAGTTTTTATTTAAGAGCTACCTTTGCATATTTTTCTAGACTTAGCTAAAGCTAATCAAATGAAGCGACAGCCTAGGATTTCCTCTAAGAAGGGCTTTTAGCATGAGGGATATAAGCCTCTCATTTTGCATCTGGCAAAGTGGTGTGATCACTATGGAAATAGGCAGTGTAGCCTGCATTTCTACATGGTGATCAAACTAAACCTTTTCTAAATTGCTGATCTGCTGTCCTTGTTACAGATGAATACATCACAAGAAAGTCAGTAGAAGTTGTCTGGCTTAATGACAGATTGGCATAAGAAGGCAAACTTTGATTGTTACTCATGCACTTAGGAACTCGTTCCCCTAGTAAGTCCTAAGAGCTGGAGAAGAACTAATAACCTCTTCATGGTGATCTATGAAGTATGAGGCTGAATCTTCTACTGTACTGTAAATTACTCTGCAAACATCTGAAAACCACAGTTATAAAAAGTGATTATTAATTTGTGTAGTGCCAGAAGTGTATGTCCTACTCATTAGCCCTGCTCAAGTGAGTCTGTGGTTTTAATGGACTTCAGTGTGACTGTTTATGTGACTGAGCAAAACTTTGGCTTTGAGGGAGCATTTCTCAAAGCTTGAGGCAGAATAATCACTCTGGTTTGAACAGACCACTTGTTTTCTCCAGGTTACCAACTTTCAATTTAATACTGAGTGTTGTAAGAAAAAAAAAAAAAAATAAAGGAAAAGGACTACCAGTACATTTTTTTCAAAGAATGGCATGGCCCCAGCGCAGGGCTGAGATTTTAGCTCAGTCTTGCCCCACCTGCAGTGGGGTGCTCCACTCCCACTCCCACACCACAGCTCTGATGGGCTCTGTCTTCACATGGGGGCACAGAGCAGCCCAGAGCACAAATGTGCAACAGGGCCCCAGTGCTGGGAGCGTAGGGAAGGGATTAAGCCAGGCTCTCACTCAGCGTGAGGCTCAGCCCATCTGTATTTAGGGGAGGCATGGGACGTGTGGCCACTGCAACTCCACATCAGTGTGGAAGGCAGCAGATAACTGGCCAGTTTCTCCTGAACAACAGCTGGTTATTGTCCCAGCTTCTGGGATGTGCATAGTTTCTTCTGGATGAAATCGCCACATTAAATGGGTGTCTCTTGCACATATGGAGATATTTTCTCAATGGTCCTTTTGAGCCATCTAAATTCTTCATTTTATAGCATTACATATAATACTTGTAATGATATTAACCTTAAAGATAAGTCTAAATATGCACAAGCTGATCATGTTTAAATAAATTATTATAAAGTTCACACAGTTGCACAGTACCTTATGCATGAGAAACAATCAGAAATTCTATTTCTGAGGTTACACTTTTAAAAACCTTTGATACTGCCCATGAAAATCAATTTCCTCCATGGAAGTTTTGGACTTGGGAAGGGGGTTATTCTCACATTTTTGTGAAATCCTACAGAAAAGCAAATGACCTATGCTCCCAAAAAGTTGGCAGGTGACTTATTAAACTTCTCTCAAATCTCCTTCAGGAAGTTAATTAAAAGTCTATTTGGAAGTGGCCAGGTGCTTGCTTCCCACAGTGCAAGAGGGAAATCTGTCACCCTGTTTAAAAAATTGTTTGGTTACTCAGGATAAAGAAATAATCATTATACCAAGCTGTGTGGTTTTATGATGGAAAACTGTAGCTTGGTGAGAAAAGTACCAAGGTCAATGCAATGAAAAACCCACAGTGAACTCAGACATGATTTCCGAAGTCAGTGGTGGACTGAGGCCAGGAGAACAAAGTCTTTCCTGTGGTTCACTTGAAAACAATTTTTAAGATTATGGATAAAAATAACTCTCTAGCTTGAGAGAGTTATTAGCTTGAAAAAAATATCATTAGAAAGTATTTTTTAGATGTTTTATAAGGATTACTAAGGCTGACAATATTACCTTGTTTAACACTGGGTCCTGTCCTAAAATACTACAGCCAAGTCAACTAACAGGAGAATAGTAGGGCTAAGCCTTTTTCATTCTTTATTCTGCCAAACCACTGCCTCTTGCAATCAGGATTGATTACAAATACCCAATTAAGAGGCATTTGGAACATGATCTGAACACTAATCCTGTCTCTTTTTCTCTTTATACCTAATTATCAGCCTTAAGATGGGTATTAGCTATTTAATTAGTAGATTTACTTTAGGAACTTCTACATAAACTAAGAAATCTATAACATATACATAAATACATGCATATATGCACAGCCCTAAAGAGGTGCACATAAAATATGCCTATATCCAAGCAGTTTAGTATGATATATAAGCCTAGACATATACATATGAGTGCACGTATATCCACTTTTCAGACATAATTTCATTCTTTGGAAATACTGCAAAAGAAAATAATTTAATTTGGTTTCACATTACCTGTAAAAAGATCTCTATATCATAATTATCAAATTATGATCCAATGTTATAGCTTTCAATAAACTATAATTAAGAAACTAAGAAACTAACAGAAACAAACACATAGGTTTTTGTTTCAATTAGATTAGCACAGGAGAGGAGGGTGGAGAGAAGAGCAGTGTGAGGTTGACTGAAAACATATTGAGAGTTTCATGGGGCTAATTCCAACAACTCTGGGTTTCAATTTAGAAAGGACTTAGACCTTTGTCCTGAAATTGTTTATCTCTGTTCACAGAAAGGATGAAGGATTAAGCTTAAGGGAATCCACATTTGACCCTCAAATTTTTCCTCTCTGAAGGGCATCTGGTTCTAGTGCATCTAGACAGAATTCTCCCCACAGTTAAGTGTTCAGAGTAATAGAAACATCTGTATATGACTGGTTTTACAGTTTTAAGGTGCTGCTGTACCGAGACCCAAGTCAAGACTTTGCTGTGACAGGGGATGCACCCATACACACAGTGCAACACCAGGCTCTGCATCCCACCCCTCAGCCCTGACACAGTCCTGCACAAACTCTCTAGCTATGACCAGGCAGTTTGGATTTCCTAATGGATTTCATGGATTTCCTAATACCTTTTCCTGAGAAAACTCAAACCACTACTCTAAAAGAACGAATCGTTAAACAGTTTCACAATAGAGACTTTCACAAGAGTTAACTGCTTGGATGAAAACCAAAGGAATTGTTTCATTACAGTGTATAATCAGAAAATAATATAATTTACAACTTCTTTTAACTCTAATTTGGTCCCTACAATAAAATAACAGCATCTTTATCTTTAAATACTTGCATCTGTGTGTGCAAATACATGGCAAAGAGACATTATATATACTTTCATAATGCAAAATCTTCAAGTTAAAGAAAAACTTCTGGGGTACAAGAGTTTTCTGCTTCCTTGGTCCTGCACAGGGTCTGAGCTGATTCCTTTCCTTGACAGGAAACTTTCCTGCAGCCATATGGAGGGTACAAAACAGCAGAGGCCTCCAGAAGGGCTGTCTGGGTCTAGCTGAGTGCTCCCTGAGAAAGCTTTCCATGTGCTTAATATATATAGCAGAGAAATGCCCTCAAAGCACACCCAGAAACATGAGATACCACATGGCCCCCAATGTACTGCAACAACTCATGTCAAGCCAAAACCACTTGTTTCTTGTTTTAGGAATAGAGTGAAGGATGGCCCCCTTCATCCCTTTAGTATTTCCAATTATCTCTTGGTAACCCCAAACAGCTGTTGAGGGACAGATTTTTTGAGGGAGACCAAAAGGATCTGCCAAAGGATCTCCCTCTTCAGCCCAGGTATGGCCTTCCCAGTGTGTCAGTGCCCACATCCCACTCTGGCTTTGACAGAGACATGTCCAGGTCACTGCCCACCTCTGCCCGGGCAGTGCAGCCCATGGTGGGTGACTCCACACCTGTGGGCTGGGTGGATTAGTGAATCCAGTCCAGAGCAAGCAGGGGAGTGTGGGCATCCTTCCAGTTGCCCTCAGCAGTGAGGAGGGGGCATTCCCATGTCTCCTGGATACCTTGTCCTGCTGAAATCCACTAAAAGGCCAGTGTTGATGCTAGCTGATGGGGCCCAGCCAGTCAAGCCATATTTCTGTTGGAAAGCTCAGAGGCCTTGATTCCTTCAGACCTCTCTGCTCAGTGGTAAGCAAACACAATCCCTGCCTTCCACAGACCTGAGCAACTCTGTTCCTGTGCTGCTCACCCTGCCTTGTCAGCTGCAGGCACTCTCTGCCTGCCCAGCCCCATGGTGGCCGGGCAGAGGGAATTAGGAATCTCTGACTGACATTTGCTATCCAAAGAGCTGATACAGTCATTAACCATCCCACGGGGCCTGTGCTGAACCCTTCCCCACAGTCATCACGAATGATGGGAGGCAGCTCTGTGGGAGTGGAGGGCAAAGTTCCCACTGCTTCCATGGGCAGTGGGGCTGCACTGAGCCCAGAACGCCTTGGGGCAGTTTGTGGGAGCAGCTCAGGGTGCAGGCAGCCTGTCCAGGCTCCAGGTGCCCCTGGGGCAGTCAAGAAGCAGCTGTTGTGTGAAGCTGATGGCAGAAGCCTTCTGACATGCTCAGTGGGCAGCCCAGCAGGATGGCTCATGGGTGGTTCTGCAGTTGGGCAGCAAGGACATGGGCACCCTTACTCCATCGGCTCAGCCCAAAGGGCTTGAACCGCCCCTGCACAAAAGGAACAAACGCGAGGCACAAGGCCTGCAGAAAGCAGACCTCACTGCATGGAAGAATAGGAACCAGGATTTAGACAAAAGCAAATGAAAGCTTAAACTATGCAGAAACTAAAGGAAAAGGCTGAGCCATGACTTCGCTTGCTCCTGTTTATTTTACCAGCCTGAGTTTGTTATACCTACAGATTTGTACCATAAATCCATTGACGTTATTTAGAAGTAAAATGGATGAATGAATTTCTAACATCATTAAGGTCTATGGGAGTTATATGGAGCTATACTTTCACTCTGTAGGTCTGATACCTTTGCTTTCTTCCTTACCCAGGGATCTGGAGGAGGCATTTTCTTCTATATAAACAAACATAGGTTTTTTTTTTCTCTATATTCTATAACTGACCACAATTTCTATATAGCTCTGCTCTCATTCGTGTAACTAATCCCTAGTAAAAGCAACATGAAGAATAATTATCTCTCCTGTAACTCTCTCCTATAACTTGAATGTATCCAAAATGGGTCATTTTTCCATTCTGAGAGATTTGACAGCACTGTTGTATATAATCCACAAGTGTTAAGCAAGAATGATATTTATTTACTACATCTATAAATGATGGCCATTAAAATAATAGTGCTGTGTGGCATATCTATGAAAACCTTGTAAAACAATACAGTCAAGTCTGGCAACAAAGTTAATAATTTGTCAGTAAGAAAACCACTGTTGGGCTTTTTCTACCCAACCCTCCACCTTTCTTAAGCCCTTTTCTTCTGAAGCTTCACATTCATTTTCTTAATGTTTTTAACCTAGTGTCTGTGAAATTTTTATTGCTCCCTAGATAATGACATCTGATCTGAATGTAACCACACACCTCTTTGCTCAGCAACATTTGTCACAAACCATTATAAATTATCATGCTGATAGTGTGCATTGCTGGGAAACCGGAAAAGTTCCATAAATTCAAAGTACTGTATCAGTGACATTCTTGTTTATTATCTAGGTATAAAGTTTTACTGGATTCAAGATGGCTACATTTACACAGTAGGATACTTCAACAACACGAGACTTGTACAGCCTGCACTAAGTGCTGAAAAGCATTTGCCACATGCAACAAACACTGGAGCATTTTAACTAATATGTGGCCATATGTTTTGTCTCTTCTATTCATTTTAACCATGTTCCTGACTCCAAGAATGCATGCTTATTATTGGAACTTGCTTGAGAAAAGGCAAAATGGAAAAAAAAAAAATCTACTTTTCTCTTAAAGTACAACCATAATTTCTGTTTCTTCGCTTCCTGAAGAGGAGGCATAACACTCATTAGAGTTAAATGTTAAAAAGACACTGTTATTTTTTTCATTATCTATGTCCTTGATAACAATCTGTGGTCGACATGTTTGTGTACTTCCTGTTGAAACCCAGCATTTCCATAATGCTGGTACAGTAGTCCTGTCTAGAAGATTCTTTGTTAGATGAACCTAGCTTGTGTGAGCATAATTTAAATTATTTGCGTATCTTTATTCTTCAAAACTGCGAAAGTTGAGTTCTTTGGAATGCCTCCAGAGAAAAAGGAATTTTCACCATGTTTACTTGAAATTTAAAACAACTCAAATGGTTCTGATTGTCAGAAAAACATACATATATGAATTTTATTAGCAGTCATTTGAGAAATACTTATTCATTAAAGCATAGCATAATAAGTAGGTAAATCAAGGGCATATTCTTAAATTAATTCCAAACCCTAACATACAAAGAGACTAACTGGGAACAGCTTCAGTAACAGCTAGTGCTTAAATGTGCTGCTTTTGATTCTCCCCAGAGAATCAACCTTTCACCAGTTTTACATTTCAATACATCTAGCCCTCTATATAGAGCAATATTTTTTAAAGTTAGGTAAAGCCTCTTGATTTTCTTGTTGGTACAATGGAATAAGAAGGTAACCTTTCCAAAGTCAAAATGTTTCCCTTCCTGGGCTCAGGGGATCCCTGTTATTAAAGTTGATTTCAATGCTAACTAAGGTCCAAGTTGCAACGAACAGCATTATAAAGAGGATTTTGGGAGCTAGGCCAACAAGCTAATCTTCTCTAGTCTACTCTAATTGTATGGGACATTTTTTGTTCCCAGACATGAATTCCCTTATCTCTCATTTTCTATCTGCATTTCATATTTAAGTGGTTATTAATTTCCAGTGCTAAACCTTTCAATAAACTAGACTGTAACCTAAATTACACATTTCTAGATTGCAAACTGGGTTTCTAATAAGCTAAGCATATTAGAGAAACAAAATGTACTTAGCTGGAAAACAAAAAAATCTTGTGATACATTTATTGCATTAATCGCCTGTTGAATTCAATATTCAGTACAAGGAATGTGAATTTTATAAGTAGATGCTGAAATTTCAGACCATGGAGATTGCTGACAAATTCCTGTTGCTGAAATAATTGTTCTGCTCCTAAGGGATTTTTGTTGTTGTTATTGTTGTTGTTGTTGGGTTTTTCCCCCCACAAACACAATCGCTCTCAAGTTAAAAAGAGCAATTTTCAATATAAATGAAGTAGCAGCTGAGTAATTTAGCACAGCCTAGAAAATTAGCGTTTCAGCACAGACAAAATAATGGTAAAGTCATCACTATCATACACTGCAAACACAATGCAAACAACCCTGTTGAGAGACTTCCTTCCACCCACTACCATCTCACTACTGCTTTGGGCTCCATTTCAGGGGCAGAAATAATGCAGCAGGGAGAGTGGACAATGAACACTGAGAAGGAAGCAACAGAGGGAGGGAGTCAGTCCTTCCCCTGGACCCAGTTCAGCTCAGTCTAGCACTGTTTAGCACAACACTGTGCCACAAAGATTACTTGTTCTTCAAATAATTGTATGCTGTACACCATTTTACTGTTGCCAAAGACCATGTTGGTTTTACAGAGTTGGAAAAACATGCATTCTAGCAAGGGAGAAAAAAGATTTGATGCTGAAATATGCTTGATTTAATTTCCTAATTTCTCTCTAAGAGGCAAAGAGTGACAAATATTTTAAAGCATTAGCAGCATTCCACAGAATGAAAGCAAAACCTGTATCAAGAAGACACAGAGAAGTGAACCATTGCCTGAGTACAAGACATTAAAAATTAAAGAATGGGAAGTCAGGGTGTGAACATATGGTGTGAATATGAACTGCAGCTCCAACACCACAGTAAAAACTCATTTTCACAAAGTTTAGTTTTATGAGCACAGGGTTTTCCTGCATTATCACTCAACTATGGCACTGAAATGCTGATCTATAAGTGGTTATAAAATACCACAAAAAAGTAACTAAGTACCACAATACATCATTAAAAACTTCAAGAGAAAACAATAATTGTGATCTAAGTAATCAATTTATTAAATAATAGGACAAAGACATGCATAGTAAAAATTAAGGCTTGAATACAGTTGCTCTCTTTCCCTAAGTCCAACATTCTCATCTCATTGTCTATCACAACCACTCCTGATAAACTGAGCATCATTTTATGGGACCAAATCCTGTATGCTACCATGAAATACCAAACACCACTGGCTATTGAGTTTAATCTTTCTGACATGCAGAGAAAATCTTGACTGGTAGCATTAATCAACAGCAACTCTCTTGCAGTTATCAGTAGGGGATAAAAAATTATGATACACAAGAAATATTTAAATAACTATGATACTCCAGAAATATTTAAATAATGAATCACTAAAATATTTTCCTCGTGCAACAAGCTGGCTGAATTCAGAGGGCATGTTGAAGAGGGGAATGATCTGACCATATGTTGCCTTGTGCAAGCTGTGAGATTTACAGATTTGGGGAAAAGTGGAGAACAGCTTCTGGGAGGTTCCAATTCTCCTCGTCACTTTTGGAACGGGTGGTCAAAGGGAATGCAAGGACAGGGGACAAAGGGAGTTCAGCTCTCTCCTTTCTCCTCTCAGGGCACTACAGGAGAGCAGGAGGAGGGGAAAGAAAAGCTACTGGCTATAAATCAGCAGCAAAAGGAGAAAGAAGGCAATACGACTATCAGTTAGTTCTCCAGTCCACTGCCCCTTGAAGGGTGAGGGTAAATGCCAGACTAACTCTGCGTTAAGAAGATTTGCCAATTTATAAATGGCCTGTCTCTTCCATGGGCTGTTTGTAGTCGTGGGGGTACAAAAGGAAAAGAAGCTCCTTTTTCAAACTCAAACTCAAACAAGAGACTTACAAAAGCAAGCGGGCCAGCAAACGGTGCCTCACCACAACCGCACCCTCACTCCGCCCATCACCACCGCGCCCCGCTCGCAGCGCACCGGGCGGGCGCAGCTCAGACGCAGAGTACACATCTCAGAAAGCTGTGAAGACATTTTAAACCGCACACACACACGCATACACACGGACACACACACGAACACACACGGACACACACACGCACACACACGCAGCTCCCTCCCCCGCTCGCCCGGGCCGGAGCTGCCCGCGGAGCTGCCCGCGGCGGCCGGCAGGTGTCGCCGTGGCGCTCCGCAGCGCTCGCTCGCTCACTCACTTGCAGTCGCGGTCCTCCAGGTCGAAGTGCGGGTTGAAGTTGATCATGATGCGCTGGTAGGGCTCCGGCGCCTGGATCAGCCACTCGCACTTCTGGCTGGGGTGGTAGGACTGCGGGTAGCCGGGAGACGTCAGGTACCCGGGGCTTAAAATTTTGATCGTGTCGCCACATTTGTCTGCGGGGGAAGCGAACACATGGGCTGGTCTCAGTGCCCCCGGCAAGAATCCGGGCGCGGCCCGCGGCAGCGGACCCGGCAGACTGCCGTGGGAATGCTACGGCCCTGCAGCCTTCTTCAGGCTAACTTAGCATCCTTCTGCTTTTAAAGGCTTCTGGGCTACTTTCTACCGGAGGGAAGAGGACTCCCTCTCCATCTCCCATTCCTTAAATTCAGTGGCTGGACAGGCAGCAGATAGCAGAAGGCATCCCAATTTATAAACAGTATCCTTTTAAAAAGCCCTGCACTCCAACAGTACCCCTTACAGCGTTAAGGCCTTGCATCCTCATAACAGAGTTAATGTTGGCTGAGAAAGGTAAATGGGACAAAATTAACTCCAAAAACTATACTCTTCTTAAGTACAAAGTTCCAAGAAAAGCTGGTAGATGTTAAGAGATGCCATTTGACCCCCTGCCCAGCTATGGGATAAGTCTGGTCTGTGTCACTAACGATCAGGATTGTACTGGCGGATCCAAACTCATTTGCAGGACACCCTCCCTTTGTTTTATCAGTCCATAAATCTAGACAGGTTGAAACTATCTGTGCTCTTCAAACCCAGGATAGAAGAGAACAAAGTAGCTCTAGTGAAGCAGAAGTCATCCGCTATTTACTCTTTCAAGGACGTTTGTTCATGCTTGGAGACTGCATCAAAGTAATGGAGCAGAACAACCTCCCTTCCTCTTCCCTTCATTCCTTCCTCCCCTGAACAACAACAAAGATTTATTTCTAATAGCAAAATAGTTGCAAAAGTTCCTAGAATCACAAAGTGTGACGGTGAAATGTGGTATGCTGTGTCTTGCTCCCTTGGTCAGCATTGTCAGGGTTGCATTTTAAGGTTTATAGGAAAAAAGAGAGGGACAAAAAAAATCCAACCTACACAGTCACTCACTTCACTGTCCAGTGCAGGTTTGTGTTATCACTTTTTTTACTACTATGGATTTCTTTCTGTGGACTCTCAGGTAGGAAAAACTTTTTCCAAGTGTTGGTTGTTTAATTTTGAGCAATAAAACATGACAGTAAACTATGGAAAGGAAGAATGTCCCCACTAAAGCAAGACGATATATCATTACATCTCAATAATGGTATATACAGGCTCCAGTGCTCTATCTAATACATTCCCTGTGAAAGCAAAATGGCAATCCTTGCTCTCAGCATGAATTTATAAATGTACAGGATTTTATTGTAGGAAAAACCAGGTCAAATGGAAGTGAATGAGGAAGCGCACATCAAAAATGCATAAAGCAACACTCTTTATAGAAATTATTTGCCATAAATTAGGAGGGAAGGGATTGATAGGTACTCAGATGTATGGTCAAAACCCATATACTGCCAAGCATGTCACTGGGAAAGGCTATCTTATATTTCTGCTTTGCCTTTGCAAACAGGCTCTTTTCCCCTAACCAGAACAAAAGGCATTGGTGCTTAAAGCTCAAAAGCTGTCACTGGTGATCTTGCTAATCCGCTGTCTGGGGCTCTCAGGGAATCTTGCCTTTTCCTCCCTGTGTAAGCATACTCAGAAAGTGATCTTGTCTCATTAAGCCCACTCCAGCCCTGCAAACATCATGGCAGGGTCTGGCATCTGTTAAATGCCTGAAATAAAGCAGTGCTGCTTCCAGTCACTTGACAGAGTCACTTCAGAGGACGCTGAGGTGGACTCACTACCACCAGCGCTCCTTAATCTGCGACTTCTGGGAAAGTGACAGTGTAATAAGATAATGCGGTCTGCTAGACTCCTTGGCTCTGTGCAATCTCTCTCACACTTGATTAAGAAGAGCAGTTTCTAACTACTTTGGACCATTAGTTCCAAATAAGGTTAATGAATCAATTTAGTGGACACTAATACTGCATGTAGGTGAAGGTGGCATCAGTAGGTCTGGTGGGTTGTAGAGGAGGTTAATGGCCTTGGTGACTCCAGCAGGACCACCACATTTTGTGGTGGATGCCCAGCAACTCGCTATCCTCCTCTTCACAGGGAGAAATGATCAACAAGAGCATTTGTCCCCTTCTGTCCCTCAGAGGTACAGGGTGGCAGTATGGGTCTATGTGGGAGGCAGCTGCCCACACCCCGAGCTGGACTGGGGGGATGAGCAAAGTGCACCTCTCGGAGCATCCCCACACCAGGCTTGGTGCACTCCTCTAGCACCTTTGCTCCTGTGCCACAGCACTGGAGGAGGAAGCTCTTCCTGATTAAACTAAGCAGCCTCCTCAAAACATATTGGGAAAGAGATTAACTTCCATCATAAAACATGTGATTTTAATACTCTTGCTTGACACACCACTTGCAGTCTCTTATTAAAACAATATACCAATGTAAGTGGAGGATGCTCTCTTCTTTTAATTACTCTGATTGAAAACCCAGTCAGGCAAAAGTAAATATTTGATAATTAGTTAATAATAATTGCTCAGGATTTGTCAGGAAAGGAAGATTCACATGACCTGTTTCATGTGCAAGAGCTAAACGTCAAGCAGTCCCACAATTAGACCATCTTTAAAAATGCATAATGCAGTGGAATATTCACAGTGCCCCGGCATTGTTCGGGAAAGGAGGAGCACGCAGCTTTTAATTAGTTGTGTTTTCAAGGGTTGCCTGACAGTAAACTAGCCACACCACTCATTTGTTATGGGATTTCTCCTCTTGGAAGGGAGTCTCGAGCCTTCACAGAGCAGCTCAGCTCCTCTCTTGGCACAGTGTAAGTTGCATGTAAACTGCAGACTTGGGAAAGGGGTACTCTAGAGAGTCCTCTGTGTGAAGACTATTCGCAGGTACACACACAGATAGTAGGAGGCATGATCTAAAATTTTATGCTTTGGAAAAGAGAAAGGGCGGGCGAGGAAGAGAGCCTTCCCTTTAAAGTGTTCATTATCTTTCAGATATCGAAGGAGAGACGTTTAATTGCCTATGGAACGGGACATTATTAAGATAATTGGCTGTCCTGATCTAATGAGAATGAGCAGCCTGCTTTATACAATAACCCAAAAAACCAGAAAATAAAGTCGGAAAGCAATGTCGGGGAGGGCGACCCTCAGACGAGGACTGCGCCGTATCCCTCCTCCGGCAGAAAGTTCCCTCTAGCCGGGTTTCTGTTGGTGCCGGTCCCGCGGCCCGCCGGGCACCACCGCCCGCCCCCCGCGCCGGCAGCCCCGGAGCCCGGCCCCGCAGCTGCCCGAGCTGAGACCCGACGTCCCCCGTGACACTCACCGCTCCGCAGAGCCCTGGCGAGGGTGAAGGTGAGGGCCGCACAGTGTAGGAGAAGTCCCCAATCCATTTTCCCTTCCGACAGCAGGGAAAGGAGGAAAAAAAATAAAAATGCCTTCCACGCACAACTCTTCCTTAAATCCTCCAGCCGGAGAGAAGAGCAGAAAGCACGGTCCGCAGGGGCAGTCTCGGGGACAGAAGGAGGCTGGCTTCTCTCTGTGCCTCAAGCAGCCCGCATCCTGTCATTTAGCTCCGGCTCCCTCTCCCTTTCCCCACACTTGTTCCTTCTCCAGGCGCCGCTGCCCCTGCCATTCCCAGCGAGACTAGAAAGCCAAATAAAAACGAGGGGAAAAAAATAACAAAAACAAAACCCAACAAACATACAAACTAGACAGACAAAAAATACTGGCGGCTGCCGACACCTCGGGAGCGCTCTGCTGGGCGAGGGTGCTCTGCGGAGGGGAAATAAGGAAGGGAAAGCGGCCGTGAGCGGGGACCAGCTCGTGAGCGGGGCGCTGGAGTTTGGCAAACTGCTTCCCCCCTGCCCGCCCCGCTCTCCAGCGGCCGCGGCTCCCGCGGGGCCGGAGCCCTGGAGCCCCGGGGCGGCGGTGCCCGGCGGTGCCCGGCGGTGCCCCGCACTCACCTGCCCCGGCGGGAGGCGAGCGAGCGAGCGCGCTGCCGCAGCAGGGACTGCCGGCCGGCCGGGGAAGTGGGAAGCGCCCGGGCGGCTCCTGCTCGCAGCCTGAGGAAGAGGAGCGCAACTCAGCGGCAATAAGAGAGGCCGAGGAACCGCCGTCTCCCAAGCCCCAGTCCCCTCCCCCTCCCCGCCCTCCTCCTCCTCCTCCTCCCCCTCCTCCTCCTTCTCAGCCCCCCAAGACATCGGCAGCGCGGAAGAACGAACAAACAAACACGGCAAGCCCCAGCTCTGGCACTCAGCCGAAGCGGGGACTGGCGAGAGGGAACGCGAGGAGCAGAGAGGGGGCGAGAGGCGGCGGCCCCCGCCACGGCAGGTAGAGCCGATGCGGGCGGCGGCGCCACCTGCGCCCGCCGCCCCGCGGGCTCCTGCGCGGCCCCGCGCAGCCCTGCCCGGCCCTGCCCTGCCGTGCCCTGCCGTGTCCTGCTGTGCCCTGCCGCCCCGGCCCCACGCACAGACACGCACACACACACCCATCCCTGCCCACCTCCTGGCTCGCTCGCCTCGGGTACCCCGTGGGAACCCTGCCCCGTCCCTTCCCGGGCCATACCCTCTGCCGCCCTTCCCTCCTCCGCCACCTTCTTCCCTTTCCAACACTTTTTTTTTTTTTATTTCGTGCGACAGTACGTGTCCATCGAAGGTCCCTGCCGTTTCCCCAGTGGGACACCACCGTCCCTTCTTGTCCTAGGGGAAGTAGGCTGTGCTGATGTGGGGTGAGCTGCCAGGACCCCCCAGGTATCAGGCTCATCTGGCCACTGCATATCGGCATCTCAGGGGGAGACCTCCCTGTATGCCCCTCCCTTCCTACCCTTTTCCCACCTCCCTTCAGCAAGAGACGGGCTGTCATTCCCGTCTCTCTCAGCTCCAGTTGCAGCTTTGCCCCTCTCAGTCTGTCTGTCTCTCATGAAGCCTCTTGAGGGGCTGAGGAGCTGCTGGGGTCCCCCAGGGCCGGCTCTGCTCCCGAAGGAGGCTGTGCAGCATGAAATCCCCACTGGGGAGTGTGTGTCTCCTCCTGAGCATTCTCCCCACCAGCACCACTGGCACCAGAGGAGTGGAACAAAGCAGGGACATACCAGGCTCTGAATCCTGCTGCTTTGGCTGCACGGTTTGGTGCTCACCACCTATGGGCCCTGTCTTTTCTTGCCCTTTTGCTCTGCCTTACAAGCTGTCCCTGCACCTGGGGAATGATCACCTTGCTGAACCCAACTGCTTCTTTTATGTGGACTACTCTGCACACCCTCTATGTGAGGACAATCCAGTTGCTGGGGTAGGGGTTACAGAAAGAGCTCCAAGGCTGAAAGCTGAAACACAGTATTAAATGGTCCCCAAAGATGGGTCTGTGCTAGGAAAATTACCTGCAGCCAGTGGTGGATGTCAGCCACTGTCATGTCCCAGGGCAGTTTGAAAACAATTTGTTACTGGGGCACAGTCAAGGCAAACTCTGTTAATGCTTCATCCGGAAAAAGGCCTGATAGAAGACCTACTCCATAAGGAGTTTTTCTGAAGGATGCAGTGGGAAAAGAGCTGGACTTTACTGAGGACAGGGCCATCCTCCAAGTGTAGCCATGGCAGTAAACCCCTGTCCACTCTAAAGATATAGCCCTGCTTGAAATAGTTTTCAAACATAGTTGTCAGTCTGCAGCCACACAGATTAAATACAAACGTGTTACATCTGTGTACAGAAACCATACACAAATCCAGCCTCCTCCATCCCTTTGTCTCTAGCTCTGAGTCTGAGATTTCTACTCTCACTCTCCCTTGCTGCCCTTTTGAAGCCCTGAGTTTAAGGTCAGCTGAAGTCTGGAGATTAAGTCTGTAGGAAATCTGTCTGCTGGTTTCATACTACACACTCTCTCACCACTACTTTCTGAGTGTTTTCCAGACATTCCCCTTCTCTTCCGTGATTCCAATTCCCTAATATTGTGCACTAAAATGCAGTTTGATCCTATTATACTCTCTGTACACTTAATTCTTTCCTTTTTCAGATTCTGCTTCTGCCCCTGTCCATGCCCCTGCTTCTGCCCATGCCTGTGTCTGCAGGCAGACTAGAAACAGGCAGGCTGGAACTAGTCAGATTGAGTTATTGGGCTCAGTCTCATTTCCCCATCTTTAGGCAGTCTCTGGATCATCATTTGCAATACTTATGCATTTTCCTGATTGATTGGGATGTATATTTTATGGGTAGCACATTAAGCCCCCTTTATTTTTTCTTTTAGAGACATTCCCAGAACACGGGGGAAGGGGAGAGTTAACAGTGCTTTCTGATTATTAAAACTCATTCTGCTGGACCGTCCTTGAGATAAATGGGTTCTGAGCTGATCATAGTTTGACTGTTTGAGCAGTATAGCTTCTAAAATAAAGTAAATCTATTTTTGAAAACAGAAATTATCTGCTGATAGTTGCTTACTAAGGGTTTGCAGAAATATATACATGTTTGCTTTAAAACCTGTTTCAGAAACCAAGATTAATTCTCTAAGTGACAGATACCCAGAAAGCATGTACATCAAAAACATACACTTACTGCATGACAGTGATGGCCCTCTTGCTTTGGGATTAGCGTTGTCTGTCAGGTGATTTCTAGGAATCTGCAGAAAGGAAATAAGCATTGCCAGCTGTGTGCTGTAAAGATGCTACCAACCAACCAACCAACCAACCAACTAACCAACCAACCACTTGTTTCATCCATTTTTTTCCTATCTGATTAATAAGTTGCTTTTTGCAGATGGAGACATAGATTTTTTTTAGTAGCTAGTGAATTTTACACTCCTTTCCCTGGAAGAAAACACTTAAATGCAGACAGAACATGTACATTAGGGAAGATGGTACAATGTGATAAATTGTAAGATAATGATGAAAGTTGTTTTTATCACCTGAGCCTAGCCTGTAATCACTAATCCATATACCAAGGTTTATTTCAACATGCTAATGCTCAAATATCAGTGCTTCCTCTTCTTGCAGAAAGAGAGATGTGCAACAGGCTGCAAAGACAGCTGAACAGGAATGGCCTCTGTTGGGGCTAACATGGCCCGCAGAAGAAGATTTCTGCCCTTCCTCAGCACTGAGTTCAGGGATTTTGGATTCCACAATAGGACTTTATTTATTTATTTATTTATTTTCCTGTTGATGTTTCAAGGCCTAGCAAATATACCAGAGCCTGGTATATTAATGTCCTTCCCTATCATAACATGAATGACACTACTCTAATTTTTCCACCCATCTTTTTCTCTCTAGTTCATGGATATAAGCACAATTTTCTTCTATGTATGAATTGCCCTGGAATGACGAGTGAAGACATTCTATCCTTGGTTTACGTGTATTTACCTGAAAATGTTTAATCTTTAATAATCTTGAATATAAACTGACATCAAATGAAACATTCAGAAGTCTCTTTTTATAATCCACTTCTCATATTTTAGTCACGGAATTTTAGGTCCTGATCCTGCAACTGCTTACACATTTGTTCAGCTCTCCATTTTCACATCAGTAATGGGATTTTATAGCAATGATGAGTTAGTCTGAATCCAATGTATGTAAAAGTTAATGGAGTGGCTAGCTTTGGGGTTTGGGTTCAGGCCCATCTTTGCTTCATAATTTGACTTGGTGTTTATAATACTTTTTTGAAGATTGTCTACAGTTCTGTTATAAACCTGTTTCTCAAGAAGTTTATAATTCAGTCATAAAAAATATTTGCCTTGGGCTAAATAATGTAATATAAAACTTAGAATTCCAAAGGAAAAAAGCATTTTTCCCATTTTAACAATAGCAAAATGGAGCAACTTTGATGTTTGTTCCTTTATGTACTCACATAGCACATTTAATTAAAAACTAAGTTTGGCAAATGATTAATCAATGGCTGAAGACACCTTTCTTTGGTATTATTTTGAAAAAGAAACACAACAAATTAAACTCATCCATAATATTAAAAGCCTGAAAATGGAGACTTCCTATGAGTATTTAGTGCAGAATAAAAATATGTTTGCTTTATGACTGTGTCTACTAATATCTTTATATACAGTCTGATGCTCATTTATATCCTTTTCTCTAGTGTTCTCCTTTTTTTTTTTTTTTTTTTTTTTTTTCACTTATCTTCCCCAATAATCTGTCCAAAACTAGGCTTTTGTGTCATCTCCTGTCTGTTGTTTTGGCCATATGAATCACTACTTGACTTCCTGTTGCTTACTGTACTGAACCAAAGCTATTTACCCTTATCTTTAAGATCAGACATACATTTTACCTTGTCTATATCTCTCCTCTCTCAGCCCTTTTATCTCCTGCATCTTTTATCCTCCTACTCAGTCTCTCACACCCAATGCTTTTTTACCCTGTCCTCTCACATTACACCTCTTTTCCACACACAGCCACACACATCTAAATGATCCGACTTCTTTCACTGCACATTTTAGCTTTCTCTAAAGAACCACTGCAAATACATTTATTTTCATAAATTGTGCTATCTGATTTATACTTTATTTAAATTTGCATATGGCCATGTGTTGCAATGTACACTCATATCCTAGACTCCATTGGTTAGAGATCAGATTCATTTGCTTTTACATCATCTCCACACTGACTACATTGTTAGGGTCAGATTCATTTCACAAATATCTTACCAAACTCTTTGGAATCACAACTATGCCATGACATAAATGCCTTATCAATGTCCATCATCCTGTCTAAACACATTCTACTCCAAAAAATTAGCACAGCCCCAGGCTTTATTAGCTGATTATCTGATCATCAGAAGTCCAATGTTTTCATTTGTGTCACAGGCAAATTATCTCACATATCATTATACTCCCATTTTCAATTTGACAACAAGCTCATCAGGTCTCTCCACAGCCTAATTCTTCTATTGCTTGCATTGCTATAGCTGCCAAAATCTAGATACAGTCACCATGTTCCTCCAAATTGTCCCACTCCTCTTTTTTTTTTTTAATTTTCTTTTTTTTTTCTTCAGTAATATTTGTATATTCTCAGAGTAATCTGCTTTTATCTGAAATAGGAAGTAGACAGCATATACAACATATGATTTACAGTTATGTTTTTAATAATAATGCCTGACCAACTCAAGGGGTTCTGAAGTAGCTGTTTCTATGATTAAGGAAGTATTACATAGCAAATTCACCATATGGACTAAATATCTGACTATATTTCCATTGGTGGCAATGACAAAATCCCACTGACTTCAAAGGAGAAAAGCAGACCCTGTGTGATGATAATGGACCCTTAGATTATAAACTTGTTTTTATCAGCTTCAGTTGTTTCCATTTGCTTGCATAATGGGTATATCAGTGTCTATGTTTACACTAAGATAACTGCTGCAAAAAAACAAAAATAGCAGTTCTTTCAAAGTAAGGTTTTGCCAGACTGAAGGTTTATAATCATTAAGAAGTAGGTAAAAAACAGTGTTAGATGTACCTTTGTATTTCTTGTCTTGCTCTATTTTTGTCTGGAAAATTAGTGTCTTGCTCATATCATCTATTCATCCGTAAAGGTCCATGTAATTATATAATATTATTGAGAATTATGTGCACTACTTTATACCTGCCTCATCTGATAGAATAATACTAGGAAGGGTGCAATGTTATTAGGGGAATGGAAGCTGTCACAGCAACACTGCATGGTTGTCATGCATCCCCTTTAGCGACAGTGCAGCAATCGCCGTAAACAAGCAGTAGAACTGCGTTCGTTACAGATCAGATTCCCTTTCTCTGCCCTCTCTCATCATCTTCAAGAGATGCTCTCTATCATAATTTTCTTTGTCACTTATTACAGCTGATGTTAAATGGCTTTTCAGCTAAATGCTTGTTTGGGTTATTTATTAACGAGGGAACATTTACATTGGCAGACTTTGATGTTAAACATGCAATGGAGAACCCATTTGTAGGCTATAGTGGATTAACTAGAAATTCAGGGAATCGCATTCGGAGGGATTAACTCTTAGCCAGTGGATTACCTCCAGTCAGTTAGCTTCATTGGAGGAGATGGAAACAACCACACAGCACACAGATCTTTATTCAGGTGATTACATACAATGGTAGGAGTATTATTCAAACAAATAGAATAAACTTAGTTTATATGTCTGCTGCTCTTGTTCTTGCAGAGCAAGAATTTGGACTGAGATCTAGAAGGAGCTCTTGGGCTCTGCATGGGTAAATTTTGTTTTATATCAGTGCTTGGAAGTGTAAAACGAGAAATATACTGGTCTGATCTACAGGGTTCATTTCCAAAATGTTGGTTTCTTTCAGTATTTTCTCCTTGTTGCTATGTTTGTAGGAATATTGCTCTTAAATACCATGTTTCATAAAATTTCTTTGAAAAAAAATCCCACCACAATGTGGAATTTTGTTTTGTTACTTTATCAGGAAGATACAGTCAAAACAGAAAGACATTTTTGGTATGGAATACATGCAGAAATTTTTTTAAAACTGAATTTACAGGGGGCAGTAGCGAGATATCAGAGAGACACAATGAGAGTGTTAGAAAATTGGATTGGTAAACTCCCTGGTATAGAATTAGAAAAAGAAATTAAAAGACAGTCTGAACAAAGAATAGGAAATTATATTTTAAAAGGCCTAACATCTATTGGATATTTGTTGTGTTTGTCTTTTTTTTTTTTCCAAGCCTCATTTTTCTTAAAATATTTTGTTCATCTTTTTTCTCCATCCTGTCTTTTCTACTTTATTTTTTCACTGTGTTGAGACCACTTTGTTGCCAATAAAGTCATCTGAAGAACTCCTGTTTTGAGCTTTACCTACTTTGCTGGGGAAAAAAAAAGTTTGTAAAAGAAGCATCAAAGCAATAACCAAATCAGTTTTCAACATCCTTACAATCTTCTCAATCTTATTTCATGAAAAGGGTAACAGAATCGTTGTATTAGGTTTTTTTTTTTTTTTTGTCATCTTCCAGGTATAGCTTAGCATTTCTTACAGACCTTTCTGTAATCTATTTTTCATTGTGGGTTCATGACTTTATATAATTCAGACAGGTTGCCATGAGGAGAAACATAGTCGTTCAGGTTGTCATAGCAGTTAAAACTTTCTTTTTTGTGAAATCGTCACCAGGCCTTTGGCTTCTTGTAACCAAATCACCAGAAACATTATTAGTTTAATGAAGAAGCTCTCCAACAGGCTGTTTCCAAATCTGTAAGTTATCTGTCCAACAAGTATGTCACTGCTGTGTGCAGTATTTTATTCACAAAGGCCATCTGGACAGCCTTGACAAAGGATTCATATCATTTGCCAGAGAACATCTTGTTTGCTGTGAAAAAAAAATTAAATTCAATGTTATTTTAAATCTATCCAGAGACATTGCTTTTTTTTTTTGTTCTCAACTGTTCTGTTTGCTTTACCATGTTGAAGCTTCTTTGTCATCATTGCAGAATTTATAATCATGACATAGTCTCTTTTTTCATCCCTGTAGTTAAAGTCTTACACACACCTTTGTTCTTTAAGATCATTTCAGACTCTGATTAGTAACAGTCCTTGATTTATTCTAGTGAGATTTGTGTTTGGATGTAAACTCTCTGACATTTATATGCTATGTTGTTTTTGAAATTTCCTTCATGGTTTGTTCATCATGCCATAGCATATAAAACCTTCAATTATTTTCTACTCCTTTGGGGTAAATTCTTCCATCACAAAGATCTTAATGAGTAATAAACAGACAAAAACCAGGTACCACATATAGGCTAGAAAAAGGTCAAAGCCCACTTTAACAGCTTGGCAATTGCATGTAGTGAATCCAAAAGGTGCTTGGGTTTTATTGACTGGAATGAAGATGATTTCAGCTAGGCAGAAAATAGCATGCTGTGACCAATGGCCAAGAACCCCACTTCAAATTAATCCTGCAAGATACTGAGCAATCTTATAAAAGAGTGAGTAACCTGAGCTGTCATTCAACACCGAATAGTAGCTGATGTTTTTTCAGCTCCTTAGTACAACACTGAGCACGTTGCTGGAGAGCTCTGCATCCTTCATGCAGAAAGTTCACGTGTTAATGTAAATTCAAATGTTCTTTCACCCAATTACCCATAATTAGAAAAGGGCTTCCAGACCTTTGTGATGCAGTATCTGGCTGAAACATGAGAAAATTAATGAAGTTGATTTTTTGACATGTGCAGTATCTCTCCCTGAATCTAATTGAAATAACATTTTTGAGAACGACGAGAACTTACTGGATTTATTGAAAGGGCTTCTTTTTTATTTGTTGCCTTGATTTTTGTCTTTCAAGATAATTTTGTGGCACACATATATGATCCTGTTGCAATCAGTGAATAAATAACACATTTTGCATCCATTCTTATATTCAGGATCTCTCCAAGGCTCCATTGAAGTAAAGTATAGACACATTATTTTGAAGAGTTTAAGGTGAATTAAAATTTAGAACAAAAGTGTATAAATGGTTCTTAATTATGTAAATGTAGTACCTGAAGAAAAAAAAAATATTAAGTTCATCATGAGACGGTGGTAATAAACAATTTCTGCTTTTAAATGTAATTTTTTTTTTAATGGCTAAAGAAGATCAGAGACATGCCAGAGCTCATTTTTCCAAAGGCCCACACTTTTGCAGATGAAATGAGAAGATTTTCTGCATTGACTGCTTTAAAAAAGAAAAAAAGGTAGCTTAAAAGTTTGGTATCCCTAGACACAGTGACAAGATTGCCTGTAGATGCTAAAATCCAGCAGAAAGGCAGCAACAGGTATTTAGAGAGGCTGGGGATATTTGAGTGTAATATCTCCCTAGGTGAAAGGGGAGTGTTGAGTGGTGAAGCTCACTATTATGGTCTGTGGCTGCGTTCTGGCCCAGGCTGCTGCTCTGCCAAGAGACGCTCAGGGTCTTTAGCAAGACATTAACCTATTGACCCACTGCCTCAGGATGAGAATGCTGCCAGCCGTAGTTGGCTCTCATCTTAGAGTAAGGTATTGCAAAAAATGAAAAGAAACAATTCCTTGGCAACTAATCAGAAGATTTACCTAAGAAACACTCACTGAACTAAGTCAATCTTTCTGAGACTCTGCTGCTTGCCCATGCCCCATGGAAAATTGTCTTCTTCAAACTCAAATTCCTATGTATTAAAACCGATTAGGTTAATTTTATTCAGTTGCTAACCTGTTTTCCAGTCCAAAGAAAAGTTTCTTTGTCTAAAGGATAAATCAAGGATAGAGTGTTGCTCTGTAACTTGCAGTCATTCCAATCCCTACTTATGTCAACCTGAAGTAGCTTCATATTTCAGAATTAAGCAGGCCATAGTTAAACTGATACACTGATGAGGGTGTGGGGTGGATCTGAGCACTGCTGATAATTGTCATCGTGATTTCAGTGTGGTTTAATTCTGAGAGCTAGTGCATGCAGGCAGCGCCTAGGGGAATCAACACAGGTCAGGAACCATTCCCCAGAGGAAGTCTGGATGAAGCTGTCCTGCAGAAAGGAGGCTGAGTTAGTTGCCATCAGGCCAGGGCACAATCTCTAATCCATTCAGTCAACAAATATAGACACAGCTCTAGTAGCTGCACAGAAAATTACTACATCTTTGCAAAAACTGATCCTGTCCAGTAAATAGAAAACTAGTAATGTGAGAGTTAACCAAAATGAAGGGCTAGTTTAGATGAACATATTTTTGGTATGGAGAGGAAGCATTCAAAGTGAAGGGTGACCCTACATACTTGTTGCTCAGCTGCCCACTGTGGAGAGCAGTCCCTCTGCTGATACCTCCAGGAAGGGTTTCTACGAGGGTTTTGAGCATGAGGACATACAAAAGATTCATCTACCGTCCCCTTCCTATTATTCATCTACTAGGTGATAGCTCAGATTTCTGCGTAAAAACCAGGGTGCACAAGGCTTTTGGCTGCTCTGGCTGACAGGTCTAGGAAGCATTTCAGTATTCCACAGTGTGAGATCTTGCTCTTTGGCCAGGGGAGTGGGTACAGTGTCTGTTACTTCAAATGCTGGAGGGAGGAGGGTGTCTTTGAGAGGGACAGAGGGCACCACCCAGTGTTGCTCTGCTGATCTGTTCCCCACCACATCCAGGAGTGAATCTTATGCTTTCTAGAAGAGAGGCCTGCATATGTTACCACCCCCCTGTAGAAGACCCTCTGTGTGGTGGCAAGTTCTGAGAAAACACTGAAGGCAGTGGTAAATGACCCTTCTCATGCCATACCTCCTGGCTTCCTCTTCCAGGTCTCAGGCCTGTCCAGCACAGTGCCCATCCTGTGCCCGTTTGCTGGATGCTCACAGATATTCCCTATGCTTTGTGTAAGGCCTGCCTACATCCTTTGAAGCTCATCTGGGACAACTGTGAATGAGTTAAGTGCTGAAGTGTGAATAGGTATCAGGAAACTGTGTAAGGGGAAGGCAAGGAATGACTTTTGGATATCGCTGTTGGGATACTCTTGGGGTAACTACTGTTTTTTGAACTCATGTGGTGCTATTGGTATGGCCTGTGAATGGTGCAATACCCTGATGATTCCTTTGGGGCATCTGGCTGGCTCTCCCATCCTGGGCTTTCCTTTTGCACGCTGAAAGGAGGGTTGCTGTCTCTGTGAGGCCCAGGCTGGCTCCACAGTGTTCCTCAGTCATTTGTTGACATGGTGTTAACAGCACTTGTCGTCGGGCTGGGTCCACAGGCCAGGCTGCTAATGAGGAAACCGCCTTACAGCCTCAAGAGTGGGATTTTAATAAGTGTGAAGTGGAGAGTATACACATGCCCTGGAGTGTTGTGTGAATATTTTGGGTTGCATGTGAGAGTAAGAGGTCTTCTGGGTTAATGTTGGAGGATGGTGACAGATGGAGACAGCTAAACACAGTATGGCCTCATCCATGCTGCTCCTTGGTGGAAGCTAACCTCGGGATGAACCCAAGCTTCATGTTGAAGAGATGTAAAGGGAATAGTCCAAACCACTATGAAAGCGAATGCAGAGCAGACATCAAGGGCTGAGTGCTCAAGCTTGCACCCTCAGCCTCTTTGATTTCACAGGATATGGATATGTGCTGTCAGTCCTCCCTGGAACTACTGCTTTGACTTGGTAGGAAACATAACTCTATTGATTTAATAAATTACAGTATTATTTCTATCAGGCTAGAAACACCTTCTTAAAACAATTGAATTAAAAAAATCTTACGACATTGCCTATGATCCACCTCTGTGTACTGACACAAGAGGGTGTCTGAATTTCAAAGCTGGTGTTTGACTCACATCCTGGTGAACCACAGTCCCTATCGCTGCTGTATACCATGTTCTGATTGCTGTTTTGCAAAGACATTAATGAGTTTCCCAGATCAAAGCCGGCTCTTTCTCAGCATAGTTTAACATATATAAACAAAATCTGTTGCAGTAACTGTGAAATCATTTGCATTCATAATTATAGTGTTTTTTCTCATAAATTGCAATCATGTCCAAGAAAACATATAAAAATAGAAATACATTACTTATGCTTTATTGTTCAAAATGGGCTTCTGTTTTATCAAGCTGCAATGATAAAAAAAAAATACATTTACTCAAAACAAGAAACCTGGAATATCATACTGTGGCAAGGTGGTGACAGATCAAAATAAAGAGTAGTGCAGTTATCTCTTAAAAAAGAGCTAGAACCTTTGAAATCACTATCACTGCAGCATTAAAAGCCCCCAAATAAAAACAACACCATGCCATGTAGACATGAGATGACATTATTCTAACTGAGGGCCTCAACTGAACCAAAACATTTGAATTTTTTATAAGGTTTTACATTTTTGATGAAAATATCTTAGTAAGGAACTGTTAGTAGATTCAAAAATATGTCTGTCAGATAGATATTCAGGTCTGTTGTGTTGTGAAAGCTCTTGGAAGTGATGGCGAATGTGCAGTTGATCAAAAGTCTCAACCGATTTAAAATGCTCAGTAAAATCCAATTAAGCAAAGCAAAGACTGAGGAATCAAAATGTCTGCTTTTTCCATCCAAGCACCTGCATATCTTTAGGAATTTAAATTATTACTGGCATATGTAGTCCATATAGGAAGTAATGAAATATTTTTCCTTCCAAGAATTATAAATTACATCTAAATCCCATTTACTCAAAGTATTTGAGACAGAGACATTGTATTCAGATAACAATGTCTGAACTGGTCAGCTGGAGTAATGGAGGAAGGAATTAGATTCTTGGATTTATTATCATAAAAAACAGATCCTGCCACTGTTACTCTCATAAAGTCATAGCTCAGTCCTGAGTATCTTACACCATTTTGGCAGTTTCACTGCTGATGGAGAATAGCATTATCTGACGTGGATACAGATAACAATATTTGTCTAATAAAAAATGTTTCAGTATTCTGCATTAGATGGATTGTAGTAAAACTTCTGACAGGGGTATTCTGCTTAAACTGTCCCCTGTAATGGATGATTTGGCTGCAATAAGAAATGACAGGCTTTTCCTATCTTAAGACTAAACAAAAAGGTCTTCTGGAATTTGAGAGGAGTTTTTTAATGTTATAAGAATTTCTTTCTGTAGGTCCTGGTTTTAGCAAGAATTAGAAAAAGTAAGTGTTGAAATGTAATAAATAAGGCTACTCTCTTGAGCTTTCCAAATGACTTTGCTGACCCAAGAGGCAGGTCAGAAAAATATTGAATCCTGAAAGTGCTTATCTGAACCACACATTTTGAGGGGCAATGGGTCACGGATGGAATCTCTAAAATAAGAATCCAAAGTTCAAGCTCTTGGTGTCAGTTTAGTATAATTTCATGGGGAGTCCATAACTCCAGTGCAGTATTAATGATGTTGTTAAAAAGCTCATGAATACAGAGGCAATTACTACAGGATTCTCAAACCAGTCCATTGTGATAAGTGTGATGATAATCCAAAGCTAGGGAAAAGTGAAGGGTCATTTACTGTGCCAAGCTTAACACATTTTGGTCTCTGTTGGAGTAGTTGGGGAAGCCAATTTTGAAGCTGAGAGCTGTTTGTTTTAAAAGCCTTGCTACTGCCTCCTATTTGTTTAAATCTAGAGCTCTAACATTATACTGTCAGAAATTGCTTTGAGACTTCACTTGGCAGGAAATGTTTTTTCAAGAAGATAGGACCCAGGTCATTTAACACTAATTCAGTGTAGGAGCCAGTTTCAGCAGGGAGAGAACCATTCCTTTGATGGTGAGGAAAACAGAACTTTTGCCAGAGAAGCTATCTAGTATGTGCTCAGTGGTTCTCATTGCCAGCCAGGCAAGCAGCTGGTTTCAGCACGCACTATTGTTTCCAGTTGGTCCTCATCTGTAGCCCCATATAGAGCACATCACAATAATTAAGTCTGGAATTTAAAAAGGCATGGATTAGAGATGGCACTGTCCAAAGCCAAGAAGAAAGGTGATAGATGTCTAACTGAAGCAGATATGAAAATCTGTCTTGGGCCCTCAAAGCCACCAGCAATTTCAAATAGCAATAGGAATCCAAACGCACTCCAGGTCAAAATCCTCTCAAATGGGAAGTGGGAAAGAAATGAGATCACACCCATTTTCCCTTACACAATAGCCCCTCCTCCATCTTGTCCAAATGAAGCTTCTGTCGGCTTGCCCTTATCTAAGTATCAATCTCTGCCAGGCGCAGGCAAAGCAAAGATGCTGCACCATCTGGTTTTGATGAAAATGAGGCATAGAGCAGCGTGTCACCTGCATCTTGAAAGCACAACAGTCCAAACTGTGTTATTATCTCTCTCAGCATCACATAGAAGAGGTGCACTAAAGTATAGCCTTGCAGAACCTGTGTGAAAGTGTTCTTTGGGCAGATGAGCAATTGATCAAAATCACTTTCTTTCATCTCCTGGGGCCCAAACCTGTTTTAGTTGAAGCCTAAAGCAGTTTTGCAGTTGAGTTCAGTGGGAACTGGAGTTGGCGTTTAGAGAGGAAAGAACAAAATCACTCAAGTGAGTGATAGCATAAAAGCTGTGCTGTTTATCACAACCAAGGGTCATGGGTATCAAACACCATTGACTGATCTAAGAAATTACAACAGACATCTAAGATTTTGTCCACTGCTAAGGAGAAACCACCAATCAGTGAGACTAGAGCATCCTCTGTACTATTCTCCTAACACAAATGGACCTGAAAAAAAAGTTGAAGGACTCATTAAGGTTCCAAACTGGTTTGTTTATCCCCATCTTCCTTCTTGAAGATCCACAGAAAAGAGATTGTGGAGCAATCTAATAGCAGCAGAATTGCAAGGGCTGAGACATGCATTGTTTAAGACAACTAATGGTTATATAGTCTTGCGAAAATGCTGTCTTTAGGTCTTATGAGGAATCAGAAATATCAGGTCTATTGCATTTGTGCTCAACTCAGTTCCAAAATCCAGGCTGCAAAATTAAGTTGTTCCTCAGACTTCCAAGCTGCTGCTTAAACTGGCTGACATATTGCCAGAGAAGAAGTCACATTTATCTATTGCAGTCCCAGTGTGACCACAGGTGGATACACTGCCTGTCTTGGAGAGCACTGAGGGTGAAGGGTTATTTGTCCATCTCCTTTCCCCCAGGTAATCAATTACAGTGAAGTAGATTGGCTTGGCTTCCTCTGTAGGGTCACCTTTATTCTTCTGAATGGAAACCCAGCTTTCACTATCCTTCAGTGTCTGCACAGCTTAAAAGCCTTATGTATTTAACCTAGACTGACACTCAAAATGTGTATAAAAATGAGTGCTAGATACATACAACATGAAGAAATAGCTGCTTGTAACCAGATTTCCTCAGGTCTTACTTTTTTGTTAACCACAGCATGCAAGGTGTGCAAATGTCCTGCTGGAGTGAACACACATGTACTGCAGATCATGCTTTACATGAGTCTGAACGTTATGTCCTTTGAATGAGATAAAAGGTTCTCTTCTCAGCAGCCTGGCTTACAGGCTCACATGGGTTGAAAGGAAATCTTTGTGGTATTTTAATCCTAGCAATTTTCTGGAAATTTGTGAGGGGAAAAAAGATTCAGATTAAAAACTTAAGCTCTTATACTAGTTAAGAAAACCCAGCATTCTAACATGATTAACATTAATAAGTAGCGATTTTAAAAGTAGCAGAAGTGGCTAAGCCACAGTAGAACTGCATTTTAGGAATTTTAAGATAATAATTTCAGTATTAAACTGTGAAAAATCGGTCTGTACCAAGAAGGAAGCAGCAGGTTTGATAACTAATGCAGAACATGAAGAGGACAGAATCCTTTTCAGAAGTGATAATTTAATGTAATAATGATGTGGGGACATTCATTAAAAGTATGTACCAAAACAGCTATGACAGAAATGGCTATTTTAGAAAACAACTAGTTTTCATCTGATCCCTGAGAGATAAAGTATTAAAAGAATGAAAGAGAAAAGGATACTTTAACTCATGCTAATATATCTTTTTAATTTAAAAACAATTTTATGATAAGAACTACTTTCTTGGAGCTGTAATGGTATTTAAAAAAGAGTATGCACATTAGCTTTTATGGTGTCATCATGACCTGTAAGTATTCAAATGAAGAAAACATCCTAGTTTTGTAATTGTAGAAAGCAAAATCATTTAATAGCTATGGAGAGTAAAAATCATTAGATTTTGTATAGGAGGTAGCAGAAAGTCCTGGGTGTTATCTTCCTTGTGTTGCCATTCTTTTCAAAACTTTTTTTTTTTTTTTTTTTTTTTTTTTTTTTAAATTTTTAAACTCAGTAAATACCTGGAGCTGTAAGAAATAACACCAATAAATGAGATTTGTTTTTCACAAAATGATCCACTTTTGCGTTGGTGCAATTTTTATGATGTGATATGTTTCTTATGATTTTAGGCTTAGCTGTGCAGGCTGTATTCAATATACTTACATTAAGATTTTGATGACACAAAAGTCCAGAGTTCATTTTGCCTAAAGCATTCTTTCTCTATTGAGATTTCAGTGAAGAACAGTTAAATGTGACCAGAATAACCAAGTAATGACCAACCCCCTAAGTTATCAGAAAGATAAAAAGGATTAAAGTGGTACTTTGAAATATAGTTCAGAGTGTGGAACATGCTGAAGAAAACATTTTTGAAGAGAGAAAAGACTTTATAAACTACATAGAGATTAGCAAACTGCTGTTAAAGAGGTGGTTGAAAGGTGAGCTCAGTCCTGTCAAGAAAGGAAATAAACAGAGAAAAACAAGTCTTTCATAATTTGAAAACCTATATATGATCCATGCATACTTATAGTTTGTATAAATTAAGCATGTGGTTGTATAACATTGATGGAGAAACGCATCATACAAATTAGAAGCATTTTCTAGCCAAAAAACATTTTAAGGAAGATAACAGATCTCCTATCCTTCTCCTCTCACTGGAGTAAAATTAATTATGTCTGGCTGGAACCTACGAATAGTGAAAAAAACATTTAATCCAGGGATAAAATCAATTCCTCCAAATTTTAGTGCTTACATAGATGCTTTTTGTATTTTATTCTAGTAGTAGGTATATAAAATGCCTTTTCTTGGAACATTCAGTAACGTGAAGGGTACATGGTTGTTTCCAAAGGATTTAGATGTCTTACTGATGGGACTAGGCTGCAGGTGCCCTCCATATACTGGGATCTAAAGATGACAATTTAGAGTGAGGCAGGTGTAGGGGGAATTAAAAGGAATATTTGGAATCATTGTTCTTGTAATTACGTGGTCAGCATGCATATAGACATAATTACTTCTATCTGTGCATAATTTTCTCTTTTGAAATTGCCTAGAGCAGAAAAATATGAGAATTAGTTTGGATGAACAAATCTGGCATTTCTGCCCATCCTTCCCTAAAGAACCCTGTGTTGTAGGTGGGTTGAAACACACCTAGCACACTGGCAATACTGACATCCACACCACATGATGTTCACAACAAATGTGGGTGGCAGGTTACTAGAAACAGTTCATACAAAAGCCTGTTGAATAGCAGTCTACTCAGAAATTAAAGACCTGAACTTTGGGCATGGAGAAAACACCTTCTTTTCATATTTGAACTAGTCCCAGAGCTAGAGGTGAGCATCAAACCATGGCTTTATGCTGATATCCTGCTCAGGAAAGAGAGGTAAGAGCTGTGAATTTGAGATGCTCTGACCTCCAACAGCACAGGACAGGAGCCATCTCTGTGGTGGCATTCTGCAGGTGTTAGTGCACCTCTGGTGCTGAACAGTGTCAGGAGGAGATCAACACAGTGATCAGCAAAGTGACCAGGAATCCCATTTCGAATGTACTCAAGGCATAATGAACAGCAAGTTCTTCCTTCCAGCCTCAAATACTGGAAATCCCTGTCTTTTACAAAAAGAAATAATGAATTGGTTATGAGGTTATGAGAGGGCTGCCATAAGGTGTCTCTGACAACAGTTACTGAGATCAGTTCTACTTTGTCTCTGAGTATTCATTAATGTTTAAAAATCGGATTTCTGTAACTGTGTTTACTCACTGACCATGTTTACCTTCTACATACATGAAGTACATCTTGGGAGAAACATTCACAAAACAGTGAGAAAATGGTCTGAACTTCTGCGAATTCCATTTCATTCTGGTAGTGCCTGTTTTCTCTTCCACAGGAATTCTAGTTCAAGCAGTTTTAAGTTAATTTTGAAGAATTTATGATAACAAAAATGAAAAAAATAAAATCAAGTACACTCACATAAAAAAGGACATAGTGGTATCTATGTTATCAAAAAAAAAAAATTAGGATAACCTGCATATAAATTATTTTTCCACTATAATTTTGAATTGTAATGATCAAAGATACGCAATTAATTGTTCACAGATGAGTTACATACCAAAAATTATTTGACAAATAACTCAAAACAATGGTTACATTGAAGGAAGTTGTTACCTCTTCGTAGACATAAAAGAAAAGGCCAAATTATTCAAATAAATTATGCATTGTAAATCAACATCTCAGCTCTTATGATATCCCACCCCTTTACTGTAGCTCCATCTTTCACCATATGGAGAAATAAAATGCATTTCTAATTTGTTTTCTAATAAGTACTAATTAGTTCAGGCCTTTGAGATCCTTAAGGAAATAAAGTGTGTCCTTGTAGCCTTCCAAATAAAGCTCTAAAGCTGCAGCTGGTACAGTCCCACATTGCTCTTCCTTCCATCTTCCAAGTAAAAACTGAAATCATCCCTTATTTAGATTTTAATGTGAGATTAATTTAAAATCAAACTGACTGAAGTAGCAGCAGTCATTTAGTCAATGGGCAATGTATGGAAGCTACTCCTTTGTGGTGATGTAAAAGATGATGATCTGAAGGAAAACACACAGAAAATGTTAAAGTAGAAAGAAGCAAATTATTTTAAACTGCTTTTGTCAGATGCCATAATTAGCAGAAGTAATTTAATGGGTAAAGCCCATTTTGCTGTGCAGAACCACTCTGAAGCAGTGATTTGTGGGGCATGGGGAGCACCTCCCAGGAGTCACGCCTGGAGTGACCTGGGCATTCCTGGAGTCCATCCCCCTTGACCCACTGGAGAATTTCATCATGTATCCTTCAGCAAACTTTCAACTAAATTTTGTTATAAACCTGACTCTTTCTTTGAACTGTGGACACTTTTGTAAGGAATAATAATGTACTTGGATACTTCAACTTTTCCTCTTCTTCCAGTACTGGGCTGCTTTCTGGGGTATGTACTCTGGTGTATTTTTAAGGGTTTATCATGTCATACTGCGAATCTCTGCAAATGTACTCATGGTGTGCGAGAAAAAAAAAAAAGGAAGTGTTTTATCATATCCACTACTTCCTCTGCCTCCTTCAGCCAATTTTTTGGGGTCTCCACCTTGTGAGGTGGAAAGCTGAGAAAGGATGAAAAAGTTGAAAAAACACTTTATGATTTTTGCCTGCTCCACTCTGTATTGTTTTCTAGTACCTGTTCTGATTCACATGATCCCTCCAGCTATTCCCTCCAAAGTTTTGTTTGTTTCTTACTTCAAATGTTTCCTAAAAATCTCTTTTTGATCCAGGGAAAAATAACTGCTCATTAGTCCATTGTACAGAAACTGTATAGAGAAAGCTTATTTAACCTTTTAGAAAATTTTAAGATTTTAATAGTTTTTTTCCCCAGCATTAATTCAGAAAACAAAACAAAACTCGATGTGAAAACAAATCCACTTCTGCTGAAACTTTCATTTTTTAGAAGTCAGCAAGTTCTGAGGCAAAAATACTTCCCTGACACTTCTGTGACCTTAGGAAGGGTGGCTGTATCTGCGGGGTCCTGGGCGAGCACTCCCCATGGCACGAAGCAGTGCTCAGTAGTTGCCGGTGTGGTGGCACCAGTGTGTTGGTCTGTGGGGCACGAGATGCTCTGCTCTCCCATCCCTGCTGAAACTGGGCTCTGCCCCACTCAGCTGAGCATTAAGCACGTGCTAAACAGAAGCATGTGAGTCATCCTGCTGACATGAACTTGAGCTGATGAACAGCAAGTAGGAGAAAAGAAATAACAAATACTTTTCTTCATGCATGAAGCCCTTTGGTTGTGCAGGGATGCTGTTATCTGTGTGAGTAATACCATATCCAGCAATGTTTGTCTGAATGCCTGAGGAGAAATGGAAAAAGGGCAGGGTACTGATACCACAGAATTGTAGCTCTTGGAAATTTTACAGTTAAGGTCATTGACAAATACTTTTGTTACTTGGTCATCTCTTGTAAGGACCATCAATAACATTTTCTGGCATGCCTGATTTCTTTGACTTTACATTCCAAACTGGTCTAAGCCCAGTTTCTACTTCCACCTTCTTAGTATTATAAGTGCACCTTTAGTTGTTTTTCTTTGGTGGCACTAAACTTTTCTAGGTGCAGCCCCAAGAGCATTAGGGAGACTGTGATATGGACATCCAGTGTTTGTCAGTCTGGACATTCACAGCAATGAATAAACCCTAGGTCATCTAATTAATAACCTAAAGTATTACCATATGTTTATTTGTTAGAAGATTATTTGCCACCATTTCTGAAGAGTGTCTTTGTTTGCTGAGACCCTCATTCCATGCTCCAAAGGAAATTTAGATGGCTAAATATCTACTTCTACAGATATTATTGATAGAATTTTGCAGGAAGTAAAATTTGAATATGTAGAAATAGATGTCTGGAGGCACAGAGGGAGCTTTGTGAAAAAATAAATCTCTAAGAAATTCTGTCTGCTTTTGGGTTAGGTAGTGACCAGGGAAAAAGAATTTAGAATAGCATTTAGTGTTAAGGCTACTCAAGCCCCATTGTGTACACCTACATCATTTGCTGTATCTAGCCTGTGGGGATGTGCCAAATTTCATTTTACAGTCACTTTTGTTTTCCTCTTCTCTTTCTGAGGATGATAGTTTTTAAAAAGAACACTGGATGTCATAACCATTTTTGGTACATGGGATCTTAAAGGAGATAGACTGTGATGTGAATTCCTAAAAACTGGTTGTGATCCAAGTTCATGTTCTTTGCTTGTTTTTCATTTTTGCTGGTACCTATTTGGCTTCTAGCTGGTGTGTTACTTTTTCTGCTCATTTCCATAAATAAAATATTCTTTCTTTGCCATGTTGCTGTTCCCCCTGATTATTTCCTGCTGTGGCCTTGGTGTAATAGTGTTTCTTCTTTTACTTAAAACAGCATGCAATTGCATTTTGAGTTAAGTTAATGGGGGATGGAAAGGATGTAGCCAAATCTCTGCAGGGCTCCCTGAGTCTCACCACAGCATCTCTACAAAACCTTTCTATGGGCCTGGCTCAGTTTTTCTGCTGGTTTCTGTTGGCTTTGTTTATTACCAACCAGTGTAGAACATTTTGCATGTCACTTGCTATTTAATTAAATACCCTGCAGTAAGTTGGATTTCTAGTATTAGCTTCCAGGAAACCAGTAAGAGTCCAGTTATTGTTACTGCTATTAGGGGTGTATTGGTTCTTTGCCATCATTAAAAGAATGAAGTATTACATCTGCTAGGCTTGCATTACAAAGCAGCTTCATAAAGCTCAATGTGAGCTTTATTATCTGTTGGACTTCCCATAATGTCTAGCATACAATACAGTGCACCTATTTAGCAAAAAGGTTCCCTCTGCAATTGAACCTTCTCTTAGAAATAGAAAAGGATTTTCAGGCTGTGAATCTGCAGGTAGTAATTTTAATAGCCGCTAATGTGAATTAATAATTCTAATAGCCTCATTTCTGATGCATTATCAGAATACTGGAGAGTGGGTTGCCATGGCTGCTATATTTTATCACTCACAGCTGTGTAAACTCTTTTAGGCCAGCCTTTTTTTTTTTTTTTTTTTTTTTTTTTTTTTTTTTTTTTTGTCTAAGAAACCATTTGTGTGACTTCTTACTTTTAGAGCCCTCATTCAACACGGACTAACATGGCTCCTAGGAAAGTGTTTTATTCCCCTCTGGGAGGCTGAGCCATATTATTATCGGCTTAGAAAAAAATCACTATCAAGGGAAATGTTCAAGGTAAAACCAGTTGTCATCATGCTGGCATATTTATCATTAGGAATGCATGGTCTGCCTAATACTCTTCAAGAAATTCAGTTGTGCAGTGAAATAACCAGTGAGACAGAGAATATACTCTCCATTTCCCAGAATGCAGACAGCTTCAAAAAATACAACACATTCCTTGATTTGCAAAACTGTTATATGTGGATAAATTTGCATGGATATAAATTTTGCATTCTTTGTCTAATAGCAGGACAAATATTTAATTATGTGAATAACCTCATTCCTGCTTGGCAAAGCACTTGAGCATATGGAACTTAAGTCCTTGCTTAAAGTAAGCCCTTAATTGCTGTTTGTATGAGTTGCTCATCTGAGGTAAAAAAGTGAAAGCTTAGGAGGCACAGCACTCAGTTCACAGGCCTTTTTATCTCTGACATTTTATTTATCAAAATAAAATTATTTCTGTGCCATTTGTGGGCAACTCAGTGGTAGTGTTGATTTAGGGAGCATCTTAATCATGTTGGCTGGCATCACCAGTCCATTCATATTTATAAATCTCTTGAAAGCACTGCTGCAAACTCTCATGTCAAGGACATCCAACCAAATTTGTATGATAGTTATACTTCAATGTACTTCAACAGTCTAACCTGTTAATGGATAGACCTTAGAGTGGAGATTTGCATCTGGTAATGAGACAAACTTTCAATTCCTTATCTGAAGAACATCCAGATCTCTGCAGTCAGCAAAACATCTCCAAATCTTACAGCAACAGACTTTTTAGAGATAACGATGGTATTTCCCAGAAGGGCAAGAGTGGTCTTTTTCACAGAATTTTGGCACTGCTATTTCTGGCTCTGGACTTAAGAACAAAAAGGGAGGGGAAATTTTAAAAATATAATTCACTCTTTAAAACATTCCCTTTGTTTCTGTTTTGGTTCTACAAATAGGCACAGGGAGAGGAAGGGACTCACTCTCATATGCTTTCTATACACCCAAACCTACTTTACCTCAAGATTTTTAGTGAAGAGTTTTCAGGCAAATCTCTTTTCCTGTGCTGCAATTTCTGCTTATCTGAGGATGGGTTGCATTCTTAGAAACCTCTCTGCAGGTTTCTGCTATTTTGAGGCAGTGGAAGAAGACTTTTTTCTACAGCTCAGGGCTCTGTTATGCCGACTGCACTGCCCCCAGTCAATACTCCAGTTTGCTTCCCAGCCTCTCTGCTCTCATTTACAGCATATTCACCTTCACATGATGACTCATTTGCTTTCACAGTTGTTAAGAGTCACCTCAGGTTTTTTATGCACAGTTACAGTACATTTTGTACCCTTAAAACCCTCAAAGGATGACCATGGCAAAGCAGGGATTAAAAATGTTTGATGGATGACACCCTTCCTCTTCACAGAAAGCATTTTGTCTATTTTATATTAAGAAAGTCAGACAAAATAACATCTCTAAATGTCCCAGACTATGCCCTTTGTTACCATGAATCACACCAGCTACATAAGGCAGGCAGCACAGCACGAAAACAGATCCTCACAACACATCTAAGCAACTCTGCCTCCACTCACTTGGACTCCAAAAGACTATTTAATGTAATATAGATATAATGTACAAAAGACATGTACACATACGTACAGTTAATTTGAAATATAAACTAATATAAGCATACTCTATTTTTTAACTGTGGAAAAATTCCTTAGGTTTTTATTTTTGTGACTCATTCTGCTTCTTGAAAAAGAGTTGATAACTGAATCCTTTTAGATGACAAAAAAGGATCTTTTATAGCAAATATAGATGCCCACACACTGTCCCTCAAGAAATAAGTATATAATCGGATTAGAAGATATTTCAGATTTGGACAACTCTAATTAAATTACTTCTAACTTTTACTAGCCTCTGTGGATCAATCTCTTCTTGACCTTCACAGTCTGTCAATATAAGCAAAAGCAAAGCAAAAAAAGTCTTCTATCTGAAAAAAAAGTGTGCCTTTTTCTTATTTAAAAAAAATCCTTTAGTTGGCTGGATTTCTTTGGAACTTGACCTCATCATGCATTAACTTTAGCTTAAAAAACCCACACCTACTTTCTTTTCATTGAATTTATTCCATGGCACAATCCCTGTGTAAAGAAATTTCTTGTGCAATCTCGTTTTCTTTTGCATACATCATTTACCATCTTTCAAGGTAAGGAATTTAAATGTATGCTGATACCTTTATCATCTTGACAGTTTAAGGATAAAAGTTCTGTCCAATGTGATGAAGAAAAGACTTTTTCCCTTAAATGTATAAAGTAGAAGACATTTTCTTTAAATCTCTTAGAAGATTAAATGACACATAATATTTTGCATAACATTTAGGAAATCTTTTACTTGAGAAGCCCAGAGTATATGTCTTTGAGGTCCTATTCTGATCCTTTGCATTTACATCGTGTAATGGTAATCTGATCGTGCATCTCCTCACTTGCCACAGTAATGAATGAGGACATACTCCACTGGAATTCTGTCCTTTTGATGTAAATTATGTGCCTCAACAGTAGCCAATTTAAGGGGTCTGGAGGTAGGACTGCATATTTAGTTCCTTGGCTCCTGCTGTGACTGCATGTGCTTAAATTTTTCAATTTTAGCATTTGTATAGAAACAAAAGTAAATTAAAAGTTTTTTAAAGTTAGCTTTGTTTTATGAATTCAATTTAATTACATTGATGCCAGTATGCATTAAAGTGAATGTTGCTGCTATGAAACCACACAGCCAGAATCAAAACAATTCTTAGTCAACAA